>NW_027186455.1:1138749-1301290 GCF_028583685.1 Petaurus breviceps papuanus | reverse complement strand
ACACATATTAACATAAAGTAGTATAGTAGATATATATATATATATATATATATATATATATATATAACATTCATTAGCAAGAAAGTATTACATTAGACCAAGAATTGGAAAAAGGTTCTTTTTCCCATTCTAGCATTATTAGAAATGTGGCACTCCATCTCTCTGAGTCTTAATTTTCTGTCTACAAAATATGCGTTAAATAGTTATACTATTATTATTCTCATAGAGTTGCAGAAGCAAATAGTATTAAAACCTCGTGTGTCATAAATATATATTCATATACATGCACACACATATATAAATATATACATATGTATATATAGATATAAAAATTATAGTGACCTGTTCTCATCCAATTTAAAGATTTAATTAATCTTCTGAGACAGAGAGAGAGAGAGAGAGAGACTTTTCATTCCCTGAAACCTGTAGTGATCTAAAGTGGGAAAACATTTGTTTAATTCAAAAAAGAAAGGTATTTCTTAATTAATTCACCTTTGAGCAAGATGAAAGAGGAATAGAAAAAAGAGAGTGACTGGTTTTTGGAACATATTTTCTCAAAAGGTATGTGAGTATTAACATAACTATTATTCCATTTGGATAAACTCTAAACCTTTGATTACTTCACAGCAGAATTTTGTCTTTTTGAGTTGGGATTACTATAAAACATAGATGGAAATTGCTTGCTTGAGTGAGAGGGAATTCAGAGTAACAGAGTGAACTCTGCCCATTTGGACCTTTCTCCAAGATGGAATGTTTGTCTATTAAGTAAGTTGCCTCTGATAGATGTTGGCTATGATTCAGGGTACAAGATTTTCTTCCACAGTTATAGTGTGCTGAAAGGATTTCTATTCCAATTTCTGGTAGAACTTAGCATGCATGGTCTTGCAGAACTACTCTTTGAAACATTTTGGTATCTCAAATGAACAGCAGGCAAGAAGACTTTGTTGTGATCTTTAAGGGAGTTTTTTCATATCAGAGCAGCCCCATATCCATGGTTCCTGCACTCTGCAGCACCTGGCATTGTTGACCCCCTTCTCCTCCCATTCATAACTCCTTCTCTGGGTACTCCCTTTTGCTTTTTCTCTTACTCTCTGCTCCTTTTCGGTCTCCTTTGCTGGGTCTTTATACTATTAAGTGCCAGACACTGTGCTAGATGCTAGTGTGAGGGATAATTTGCAGTGAAGTTTCTCCATTCTGAAAAATCAAATCTAGAGTGGCTTCAGCATCCACTAGGCTTAAGTTTAGAAATCATCTGACCTTATAGGAATCTGGGACTTAGAGCAATGGAGACCCTCCCCAGTGCCACCTCAGCACAAGATATACCAAATAAGGATAAAACTGCCTTCCTGGCCTTGCATTGGACACCCACACATTTCCATGTCCTTTGTCTCCAAGATAGATTCCCATGCTTGGGTTGTGGGCTGGCCTCCCTACCCATGAGAGTGAAGGCCAGTTGGGGGATTGGGTTTCTGCATCAGAAGGTTATATATACATGGGCTTGCTTCTACCTGTTGCTCTCTCCCTGGCAGACGCCATTTGAACGCCAGGGGCAGAGGGCCCTTTCTCATGAGAAAGAATAAAGAGCTTTTCTGATCTCAGATGCAGACTCTGAACTCTTTTATCCCACACACTAGGAATACAAAGAAGAATATGAATCAGTCCCTGCCTTCAAAGAGCTTACCTTCAAAGAGACCCTTGATTCTTGCAGGACATGGAATCCTTCTGTGCCAAACCCCACAGCATGTCTCTCACTAAAGTCCTCTTGGACAACATGATTCTTAACTTTGACCCTACTTTTCTACTTGAGACTCTGCATCCAGACTCTACCCTATTCAGCTTCTCAACTTTTGTGCCTTGGTTTTGTTTTTTCTTTTTTTGACCTTGGCTTGTTTGCTCCTTAATTCCTGACCCCTATATGAGCAGCAGGAACTTTTTGCTTGACATTCTCCATATATTAAAAGTGTAAACCAATAAGTCCAGCAAGTAGCAGTCCTCACAATTCCAGAGAAACAGCATACTTTTGCCTCTAGCAAAATAATTGTCTAGTCTCACTACAGTGTTGACAGGGAAACTATTATCTGCTGGAAATCCTTCAATGTCTCCTTATCACCTATTGAGTAAAGTCTGCATTTTTTAGTTTGTGCCCTTTGTAATCTGAGATAAAGCTAGAAAAGTACTTCCTACTCCATGTCCCTCAGTCCAGTCAAACTGGATTATTCCCTGTCACTTTGCTCATACTGTTCCTAAAGTCTCCCTTGGCAGCAACAGTTGCTGAAATACTAACCATTTTTGTTCCACCAAGAAACTCTCATTAATCTTTCCAGGAAGAAATGTAGTGCACTTCCTATGAGTTTGAATAATACTTTATAGCTATCTTATGCTTTAATCTTGTTCTCCATTTTTTTAAAATAATACTATCTGTCCTGTGCCCCTGCTAGATGATAAATGCTATGAGGGCAGAATTTGTGTATTATTTCCATCACTTTCGGCACCTAAAACAGTGCCATGACAAGAAAATTTTGTTGAATTTCATTTTGAGCATTTTCTTATTTTCTTTTGCAGGATTCTGAGTGGAAAAGAACTTAGAGATCTAGGTTTCCCCCCACCCTCATACTTTATATAAGAGGGAACTGTATCCTAGAGAGGTTAAGCAGTTTGCCCCAAATAACAGATGGTAAATAGTAGAGCTGAGATTCAACTAAAATCTTTGATTTTAAATCCACTATTCTTTCCCCTATACCACACTTTCTCTCTTTTAATAACTGTAACGGTCATCACAGCTCACATTTCTATAGGATTTTAAGAGTTACAGAGAACTTTCCCCACATATCCTATAATAAAAGTAGCATTAGCTAGCATTTATATAGCACTTTCAGGTTTGCAAAGCACTGTATAAATATTATCTTAGTTTATCCTCTCAACAACCTTGGGAGACAGGTGCTATTATTCTTCTCAGAGAAAACTGAGGCCAAGAGAGGATCACATAACTAGTTAAGTATTCAGCACTGGATTCATTATTTTTTTTGCATTTTTTTGGAGGGCAATTGGGGTTAAGTAACTTGCCCAAGGTTACACAGCTAATTTTTTTTGTGTGGGTGTTAAGTGTGTGAGGCCGGAACCGAACTCAGGACCTCCTGACTCCGGGGCCAGCGCTTCAGCACTGGATTCAAACTTAGCTCTTCCTGATTCCAGGTCCAGTGCTTTAACCATTGTACTAACTAGCCTATAATATAGGAAAGACAAATATAATCACTATTTTGCAGTGATAAGAAACTGAGGTTAAATAAATGCTCAAGTCCATAATGGAAGTATAAAGTGTTGGAACCAGTAATAGAATCCAAGTCTCCTGATTGGGTTTCTCAGTATGCCACACAAAATTGAAAATGGCTGATTCATCTACCCAATAGCACATAGCAGAAGTATTCATCTAAATCCAGAATAGCATAGAGGAAAGAATATTTAACTTCAAGTCTGAAGACAAGGTCAGCTAGGTGGACAGAACACGATCCCTGGAATCAGGAGGACCTGAGTTCAAATGCAGCATCAGATACTTAGTAGGTATGTGACTCTGGGCAAGTCACTTAACCCTGAGTGCCTCAATAAGAAAAAAAAGTGCCTGAAGACCTAGGTTTGAATCTAAGCTCTGCTACTTTAGTATGTGACACCTGATACATCTGTACTATATTTCCTGCATCTATATTTCCCTCTCTACCTCACTAAGTTGTTGTGGGGAAAGTGAATTGTAAACTTTTTGCATATAACTAGCTGCATTAACAAAAATGATAATGAGGTAACCATTTCAGATGGAAGATGCTAGAGAGCTGCTTCCGGGTTTTCCATGTGAGGAAGATGCTTTAGTTAAGATAATGGTTTCTTAGCATGTGCCGAATCCACATTGCACTCTATTAATAATTCCAGTAGGTGACACTAATTGAGAATTCTCAAATTAAAAATCCTCCCTATATCCCTGATGGAATTCAAACATGATAAAGGTCAACAAGCAAACTGAGGGCACACTTCCAGTTCTTGCCAAATTCTACCCACAACTATTACTCCCATCCCAAATAGCTGACAAGAGCCAAGGCCACCCACTCAGGTGTACATCCAGCTTTGGCTGAAATTGTCTGATTTGTAAAGGCTACGTGAGAGTTTAGACTTTTTCTTGTAAAGCTAGTAAATGGAAATTGGATACTATTAGTTAAAAGAGCTCATATGTTATTGCATTTAACTTTCTAACATCCCTGTGGTATATGTGGCAGGAAGATATTATTACCTCCTATTTACAATGAGCTAAACTGAAGTGTGGACAGGCTAAATAGTTCATACCAGACCACAGACTTGGGATTAGGACACCAAGCTAGCTCACCTAGGGACAGCTTTCTTTCTACAAAATAGAATTTGTTTTTGAGTCTCAATTTTTCTATCCTTATAAAGCAAATAATAACACCTGTCTTCCTGGCAAAGAGACATAAAATGAAATGAATTAATAGATGTGATAAATTTATAAAAGTCAAAAGAAGTGTGTGGATAAGAGACATAATTGTTATATCTGAGGTAAGGCACATGAATGAACTTTGCAAACATAAAGTGCTATATGTCATCTGTTTTTATTATGATTGGTGATAACTATTCAGTTAAAAAAAGATCCAGTTAATTTTGTCATAAGATCCTGGATTTGAGTTGGAAGGGACCTTAGAGACCAAAGAACCCAACCCCATCATTTTATAGACAGAAAAACACAGAGAGTTTAAGTGACTTATCTAAGCTCATATAGCTAGTAAGTGTCTGAGGAAGGATTTGAACTCAGATCGTTTTTTTTTTTGAAGGAATTATTTTCTTCAGTGAGCTTTTGAGCTTCCTTTTTCATTTGACCAATTCTTCTTTTTTTTGTTTTTTTGATTTTTGGAGGGCAATTGGGTTTTAAGTAACTTGCCCAAGGTCACAAGGCTAGGTTTTTTGTTTGTGTGTATTAAGTCTCTGAGGCCACATCTGAACTCAGGTCCTCCTGACTCCAGGGCCAGCACTCTACTCACTGCACCACCTAGCCACCCCCCAATTTTTCTTTTTAAGGCAATCTTCTCCTCATTGGCTTTTTGGACCCATTTTGCCATTTGGGTTAATCTATTTTTTAAGGTGTTATTTTCCTCAGTATTTTGGGGGGTCTCCTTTAGTAAGCTGTTGATTCATTTTTCATGATTTTCTTGCATCAATTTCATTTCTCTTCCCAATTTTTCCTCTTCTTCTCTCACTTGATTTTTAAAATCCTTTTTGAGCTCTTCCCTGTCCTGGGACCAATTCATATTTTTCTTGGAGGCTTTTGATTGCAAGAGTTTTGCCTTTGTTGTCTTCTTCCGGTTGTACGTTTTGATCATCTTTGTCACCAAAATGAGATTCTATAGTCTGATTTTTCCCACTCTGTTTAGTCATTCTCCCAGGTAATTACTTGACTTTTGATCTCTTTGCCCAGGTAGGACTCTGCTTCCAGAGTGGAGAATGCTCTGTCCTAAGTTTTGGTAGTTTTGTGCAACTGTTGTCAGAGCTACTTCTAGGCACCTGTAAATTTTCAGTTCTTCTAAGGTCAAAGGAGAGGTGTTTACTCCTTTCCTGGCTTGTGGTCTGGTCTGTGAGTGACCGCAAGCCCTCTTTTCTGCCTTGGAACTGTGAGGAGGACACCCCCTCCATAGATGTCACAAACTCTGCCATGCCAGCACTCCGCCTTTCACTAGGACTGCCACCCAAGACTGTGACCCAGATCCAAGCAGGGCAAAGCAAGAGAATCCTGCCTCAGCACCAACAAAGAGATGTCTGCAATTGCCCTCTGATCAGCTGCTTGATCTCCCCATTATCTGTGGACCTGAAGCTCTGGAAGCAGCAGCTGCTGCTACCACCTCCACCACCCCAGGACTGGGGCCAGACTTTGCTCTTCTCTCACCCAGGTCCAAAAGAGTTTCCCCACTGACCTTTTACTTTGTCTTTGGTGCTTGTGGGTTGAGAAGTCTGGAAACCACCACAGCTGCCAGTGATTCAATCCCCTGAGGCCTTCTCTGGCCCAGTCTGTGGCTCCACTCCCAGCCAGGTGCAATAGACCCTTGCTGTTGGCCTGCCAGGCTGCCTTCAGCTGGAGATGTGTTTCACTCCATAATTTTGTGGGTTCTGTAGCTCTAGAATTTGTTTAGAGTCATTTTTTACAGGTACTTGGAGGGGCTTGGAGGTGAGCTCAAGTGAGTCCCTGCTTTTACTCTGCAACCTTGGCTCCTCCCTGAATTCAGATCTTTTTTTTTTTTTTTGGCTTTTTGGAGAGGGGAAGGTAGGGCAATTGGGGTTAAGTGACTTGCCCAAGGTCACACAGCTAACTTTGTGTTAAGTGTCTGAGGCCACATTTGAACTCAGGTCCTCCTGACTATACAGATGGTGCTCTATTCACTGCGCCACCTAGCTGCCCCCTTGAATTCATATCTTCTTGACTCCAAATCATATGCCTTAGCCACTATTTGTGTTGTTGAGCTATTTCAGGTGTGTCTGACTTTTTGTGACCCTATTTGGGATTTTCTTGGCAAAAACAGTGAAGTGGTCTGCCATTTCTTTTTCTAGCTCATTTTATAAATGAGGAATCTGAGGCAAACAGGATTAAGTGACTTGCCCAGGGTCATACAGCTAATGAGTATCTGAGGTCAGCCTTCAGGTCTGGCACTTTATTGACTCCCCCATATGGTTGCCCCTCAGCCACTATACCATGCTGTGTTCTTCCCTCCTACTCTTCCACTTCCTAAAAAAAAATTCTGAGGTCACCTAGGTAATAAATGGTGGGGCTGGCATTTGAACTCGGGTCCTTATGCCTGAAGCTCAACATTCTTTCCATTGTACTATGCTATTTCACTAATAACTGGTATAACTGAACTTTTCATTTGAGAGGCAAGGGAGTGTAATCAAAAGAAATAGAGAATTTGGATTCAGGAAAGTATTTCCTATGTCAAAGTCTTAAGAGCCCCTGACTCTTTTTTTTTTCTTGCCTTTTGGAGGGCAATTGGGGTTAAGTAACTTGCCCAAGGTCACACAGCTAGTTTTTTTGTGTGGGTGTTAAGTGTCTGAGGCCGGAACCGAACTCAGGTTCTCCTGACTCCGGGGCCAGCACTTTACTCAGTGTGCCACCTAGCCGCCCCGTAGAGCCCCTGACTCTTAAGCTTATTATTGCTATGACTTTGGGGGAGGGAACATATCACTTCCTGGAAGCTTGGTTTACTCTTCTGTAAAGTGTAAAAAAATAATTCTTGCACAACTTCCTTAAAGGACTGATGTTGGGAGCCTTCCTCCAGCTCCCTTGACCCCATGTGGATACCAATAGGACAATCAGGCTTTCCATTAGCTGTCCCAAGTATATGTTCATTTCTCTTATAATAAATCTAGTTCAATGCAATGTCTCATGGACTAGTGATATTGTTTTTGGTTAACAGCTCTCTCTTGCTGCAGGGCTGCACATCTCTTTTTTTAGACTCTGAAGATATCCTTTGTTCCTCTTCTCCAGTGTAATTGTTCATTAGGGATGTGTTACATTACTCTTGCCTCTTTGCTGCCCTTTGGGTGAGTCACAATTTCCATTCTTTAGAGACTGATATTCCATGACTCACAAACATGCAGTATCACAAGAAGTATATCAATGTAGAAAATATAAGTTCTTTTCAGGGAGAAACTCAGGGCCAATAACCATACCACACAATTTCCATAAAGCAATTCAATCAACCAGTTACTCTAGCAACAAGCACTTATTAAGTACCTGTTGTATACCAGACACTCTGTGACATGCTGAAGATACAAAGACCAAAAAACAACAAAAAAAAATGAAATGCTTCCTGTCCTTGAAGACCTTACATTCTATTGGGAGGTGGGAGAGAGGTGTGATGAGGGACAGTATGTACCAAGATAAGTAAGTACAGAGTCATCATAAGACATTTAAATGCAAGGTAGTTAGGAAGGAAGGAAACTAGCAATTACAGGTATCAGGAAAAGGTTTTAAGTAGAAGGTGGTGCTTCAGTTGAGTCATGTGGGAATTGAGGGATTTTATGAGGTGAAGGTATAGAGGAAGTACATACTGGGCTTGATGGATGGTCAATATAAGGGTGTGGATACAAGCAAGAGCATGTAATCTGGGAGGAATGTAGCAAAGACTGGACCAGAGATGGGAAGTAGCAGGTTGATAAGGTTAGAAAGATATGTTGGAGCCAGCTTGTGAAGGGCTTTAAAAGATCAACAGAAGAGTTTGTACTTTATCCTAGAGGCAAAGGAGCTTCTGGATTTCATTGAGTAGGAGAGTGAGATGGTCATAGGTGAACTTAAAGCAAAAGTGGAAGCTATGTGGAGGGTAGACTGTCATGGAAAGATACTTGAGGTGGTGAGACTAATGAGAAGATCATTGCAATAATCCAGGCAAGGCGTGCTGAAGACCTGGACTAGGGTGATGACTGTATGAGAAATGAGTAGATTATAGAGTAGAAACAGCAAGATTTTTCATTAGATAAAACACGTGGGGTAAGAATGACTTGGGAATAATGTCCAGTTTGCAAGCCTGGATCACTGGAAGAAGGTGGAGCCATTCTTGGACAGAAATAGAGAAGTTTGGTAGAAGGGTGGGTTGTGGGGGAGGAGGAGATAACCAGTTTCATCTTGGACATGTTGAGTACGTAATGTCTTTGGGATATCCAATTTGAAATGCCAAAGGCAGTTGATGATATGAGACAAGTTCAGGAGAGAAACAGGTAGGATATAGAGATCTGAGAATGGTATGCATAGAAATTATAATTAAACCCGTGGGATTTGATGAGCTTACCAAGGAAAACGAGGGTACAGAGAGAGGAAAAGAAAGCCCATGCCAGAACAAAGTATGATATGACTATTCAGCAAAGGTGGCTGAGAAGAAGTAGTAAGCCAGAGAAAAGGATAATTTGGAAAGAGAGAGCAGTGTCAAAAAAATTCAAAGAAGAAAGTTTCCAGGAAAAACAAGAAGATTAACAGTATCAAATTCTAAAGAGACATCAAGAAAGAGAAGCCTATTCTTTTCTTGTTTGATTGTGAGTCCATCCATGTATGGATTGACATAGATTCCATCAGGTACTTGGTACATCATAGTCCGCAAAACGGCATTATTCATCCCCTTGGTTTTCCCTGTGTGAGGAATTAAGCTAAACTCTTGAATGATTATGGGTCAAATTTAGGAGACTGCAATGATGAAAGCTTGATACAATCAGCACATCATCCAGAAATATGAGCATCTTAAGGCCCTTACCATTTATAGGGAACTTCTCTCCCATTTGGATTCCAAGCAGTACATCCCTTATGTTGATAACACCTTCAGTAAACAGGTATCTTTATTTTTGCCTTGTTTGTCAATTAAAGTGTCCTACATCTTTATATTGTTCCAGAAATCTCATAAGGGATTAGAATTTAGGCATTTTTCTCTACTGAATCAAATGTTTTTTTTTTAATTGTCAACAATCAATAAAACCCAGAGGGATCTTACATTCTGAACACATTTTAGTCAACTGTTTAATTTTAAAGATGTGCTCTGTTGTATAATGTTAATTCAATTTAATTCCACAAACATCTATTAAGAGCCTATTATATGCAAGGCAATCTGCTAGGACACATAATTTCAAAAGCCTATCTTACCTCAAACCTTCATCAAGGATACCCTATATGCATATGCAAATGCTCTCATAAATATGTATAATACATAAATATGTAGTGAGAGAAAGTAGGCATAGGAATTAGTGGTTGTTAATATTTTCTCTGTCACCTTCTTTTGGTCATAAAAAGGCCAGAATTGTCCCAAGCATTTGATATCTTCTCAGACAGCTTGAGCATAGATGTCATACACCTTTAAAACTGTGCCACCTCAAGCATAGACATTTTCTGTACATATTTTGTCAAGTCTAACAGCTCTTATCTTTGTTTTCTCTAGGCCATTTTTGCTTCTAAATGCAGTACATTCAAATGTGGTGGCTCAATTGTCAACAGTATCTGTTTTGACAGATCTTTTTCATTTTTTGCCTGATTTTATACTCTTTCCTGGGCAGCTAGGTGGCTCATCGGATAAAGCATTGGACCTGAAGTCAGGAAGTCAAATCCTGCCTCAGACACTTCCTAGCTGTGTGATCCTGGACAAATCACTTAACCCTGTTTGCTTCAGTTTTCTCATTTGTAAATTGAGCTGGAGAAGAAAATGGCAAACCATTTAAGTGGTCAAGAAAAACCCAAATGTGGTCAAGAAGAGTCGAACATGGCTGGAATGACTGAACAATGACCACAGCATCTTCTTTTCTATTTCATCCTGCTTTTCAGATGATTTTGTTTAGTTGCATCTCACGCTAAGTTTTTTGTTAAAGTGCCACTTCACAGCCATAGTTTTTTTCTGTTTTATGAGGCAATACTGATTATAATCTTCCACGATTTTCCTCTATACAATTTTTCAAATGAGCTTATATTCTAAATCAGTATTGCTTTTGTTAACTATAGCTCTTTGGCAAGAAGATCAAGTGTTTGCTGGCTGAGATAGTTTCTTGGCTTTGATCTTCCTGTAGATATATATTAAACTTTCTTAGGAAATAATGATAGTAGGCCAACTTACAGCTTCTCCAGTAACCTGCTATATATTCTACTCTGGCTCCCTGTAAGGCTTATTTTTTATAGGAAGCCAGTTTGGCTGCTCCCTTTCCAGACTCACACGAACAGTCTCAACAGCCGCTTATATGTTGATGCTTCTTTTATCTATATTCCATTATTTTTTTTGCATCAACAGCTTGAGCTGTCTCAGCTGTGTGCCCCTATCTCATCTTTATTCTTCTTTCCAATTTGGCATTGCTTTTGTTCTTTGCTCTAACAAGTTGGTCATCTGACTGTACATAGGCATCTACTTCAGAAACAACTCCCACATAAGCATCCAGTCATTTACTATATGGTTTAGAATATTATCAATTCCATTTAAAAAATTAATAAGGACTCACTATGTCCTGGGCATCCCAACTCTTTTTTTGAAGAAAACATCTGAATATTTAAGCATGGGGAGGTAGCATGTTATAATGCACAAATAACCAGTTTTGGAGGCATTTCATAAATGTTTGTTGATTGAGGGTGTTACTGAATTTCTCATAGAATTTCCCTACCTCTTCCGTCTCCATAACTGATGTTGGTGCTTAGGTTATAATTTCTTTTTGTAGTCTTTTTGCAAATGTTTACCATGAGATATGCAAGCTATATGACCATGTATCCCATGAGATATTGTCTCACGTTGTCTTTGGAGGAATGATACCAACTCCTTTATTTACCTCTCAAAAGAAAACCTGTGTAGTATTGTCCCAATTATCTGCAACTTGATTTATTTTCTGGTTTCATTTATAGTGAGAATGGAAAACCTGATATGATCCACTTCCTTCATTTGTATTTCCATTGGTTTATCACTGGACAAGGATCTCATATTCAGTGTTCCAACAACTAAGTTAATGTTTATAGTCCGGACCTGTGATTTCATTTATATAGGGAGCTCCCAGGTGAGAAAACTCACTTTACCAATGTAGGTCAGCACCTTCTCTGCCACTTGTAGTCTTAAAGAGTTGCCTAGAATACTGAGGGTTAAGTGACTTGTCTAGTATCACACAGTCAATGAGACTTTCTGTTCTGAGGCCAGCTCTCTATCTATTATATAAGGCTACCTCTTATTTACAGAAAATGCAAAAACTGTGTGACTACTAATATTCTCTGCTCCCTTTTCCCCTACTTACTCTGCCATTATCTGAAGAAGCAGAAGGACGTTGCACAGGACTGGGGGCCATTTTGTACTTTTTGTTTCATGGGTTCCATGGCCAAGGAATTCATTATGTGCTGATTCATTCAATACCAGTTTGTTATCTATAGCAAGGCTCTCTCTGTAATCAGTAAGGCCTTTCCAAGGAAAGCATAACTAGTCTGTCACCAGGGGTGTACTAGAAGCTCTTCTATTATAATAGAAACTGCTAGAACTTTTATTCTGCTGCCATTGACTTTGAGAACACAAGGTCACCTCCATATTACAATGAGGTACCAAAATAAGATTTTGTGAAGAAAATTGTTCTTTTTATTCATTCATTCAGGCATGTCTGACTCTTTGTTATCCCATGGGCCAATGGAATCCAAAGGACTTTCTTGGCAAAGGCACTGGAGTGGTTTGCCATTTTCTTCTCTAGTAGATTAAGGCAAATAGAAGTTAAGTGACTTGCCCAGGATTGCACAGCTAGTAAGTATCTGAGGCTGGTTTGAACTCAGGTCTTCCTAACTCCAGGGCTAGCACTCTATCCACCGAGTCAACTAGCTGTCTGCCTACCACCCCCTTCCTTCATATGTCCATGAGTGTGTATATATATGTATGTTTATATGCATACATATATGTGTTTTGTGTGTATATGTATGCATATATAGATTATGTGTGTTGTATATTTATGCATATGTGCATGTGGATTTAAATGTTTATGTGTGTACATACTATTTACATGCACATATGTGTATATACATATGTAGCTATATAAATGCATGTATATAATATATTCTATTATTGCTGCTATTGTTTTCATATTGTAGGACATCTCAGAAACCTTTCTGAGAGCAGCTCTGACATTCCTATGACCTAGCTACATGGCGTCTAAACATATAACAGGAAAGATGACTTAGAAGAACTTTCTTAATTATTTTCATCAGACTTTTGATCAGCAGATCCTTGTCTCCCTCTCTACCCTGTACTTCCACTACCCACACTTTATTGTCTTCCCCAAAACCCCATTTTCCCCATCGCTCCATTGTGACACACCATCTTCATTCTCATCAATATACTGTAAATGGGATTTCCTTTATTGGTAGCATTCCCTGCACTACAAAGGAACAAATAGAGAGTGAGACATGTTTAAACTTGGTCCTATAGCAGGCCAACTTGGAAGGTTTGGGAGTAAAGGGGAAGCAGGTGCCAACTGGCACCATTTGATTTAGGCAAAACTTAACCTGTTTCTGAAAGCCTCTCTACTAGCCCTCTGCCTCTTACAGCTGCTCTACAAGCCTACTATATATTCTATCCCACATCACTCTCAGACTTGCTCTTTGTATAAAGTCTGCTTGGCTGCTTCTCTGCCCAAACACACATGAACACTCTCTGCAGATGCCTGTTGCCTCCCAGATCTCTGGGTCACAGACTATGCATCTGTTGTTGCTGCTAAATAATTTCACTAAGAATTTGCTGGGATATTTAGAGAAAGAAAAGTCAAGTCAAGGGAGTTAGGTGGTCAGAGGGGTGGAAGAAAAGGGGAAGGGAAGGAATAGGAGAGAAAGAGGGAGAGAAGGGAGAGAATGGAAAAATGAACAGAGGTGAAAGAGAAATGATGCTAGGAAATGGGAGCTATAAAGAGGAAGAAATATGAAAGAATGGGGAGAAAAGAAGAGACTAGATGGGAAGGAGACAGACAAAAATGGGACTAGGAAGAGATGCAGGGAAGAGGAAGAAAGAAAGAGAAGGAAAAGAGGAAAGATAAAGAGAATAAGAGGAAAAGGAGAGAAATCAAAATAAGAAAGGAAAATAAGAGGCAGAAAAGGGAAAGAAGAAAAGAGGGGAGAGAATAAAGGGGAAAATTCAGGAAAGAGGAAAGAAAAGGGTGAGAAAAGAAGATCAAGGAAGAGAAAAAGGAAGATGAAAGATAGCTTTATGAGGAAGCAGGTGTAAAGATGAAAAAGTAGGGAAGGGATAGAAGGAGGGCAGGAAAGCTGTGTAACAGCAGCTTTCTAGTGCAACATAAGCAAGCGTTTTTCCCACTCAATCTTTTTTCCATTTGTCATGGGATCAAAAGAGCAGGCACACAGCCCAAGAGGGAGAGAGAAAGAAAGAAAGTGAGGGAAGAGAAAACAAGGAGGAATCCCTTTGTTATTGTCAAATCACCTGTCATTGCTTTTGTACTTCTGGATGATCAAGTTGTAAATATGCTGATCTCAACATGCTACCTGTGGTAGAGCCAATGGGCGGGGAGGCTGACCAACAGAAGGGAAATATGTCTAAGTGGTGTACATAAGGACAAAAAAGAAAGCCAAAGGGAGAGCTGAGTGATCATAAGCAGGTTGCATTCAAATTTCCAAAGGTGACTAGGAGATAGCTACAATGAAAGGAGGACCCTCTTCTCATTACAGTATTCTCCCCCTGCTCCAAGCTCAACCATCAGGAGCCTCTTTTCTAGGCTTTCCAGGATGGGCATCCCTTTGATCCTTTATGTTAATGGCAGCAGAACTCTGACTTAGGTGTCCTGTTTTCTACCCAATAACTCCGGATCCACAAAGATTAGTTTATATTTTTGCTGCAACTGCAGAAGTTGACCCTTAGAAATAAAGGGCACAATACCTTTGTTTTGAAGAGGACCAATGACATCACATTCTAACATCTTGACTCAGGGGTAAATTGTATTTAAAAAAGGCAGAGTTGGGTCGACCAGGTAGCACAGCGAGTAAGAGCACCAGCCCCAGTGTCGGGATGACCTGGGGGATTGAATCCAGGCTCGGAATCCGCACCCTGAAATAACTGTCCATGTAACCCTGAGCAAGTTACTTAACCCCAATTGCTTTGAAAAAAAAAGGCAGAGTTGCACAAAGTCATTGGCCTTACTCTCTCTCATAGAGTCCTCAAAGTTCAGTGGCAAGATCAAAATTAAGACAACTGGCGATGGCCTGTGATGCAGCAGATGATTTTGGCATATTCTATGTCTGACCAAGCTCTAAGCTCTCCACAGTGCCTGCTTCAGCCACTTTCATGACTATTAGAACAAATTACTCTCATCTGTCCATTCTGCCAGAGGAAATCTTCAGATGCTTGGGGTAGACATCCCCTTAACTCACTAACAGGTTTGAGGCCTGTTGGTTCCCTAGTTTAGGTCAACCTGATTTAGCCCATCGGCCAAGACAATTTTACATGCTTCTTGGAGGCACATGTGAGAGTTAAGTGACAGGTGGACACATATAAAGCCAAAGGCTGACCCATTCTGGCAAGAAGTTGATTTAGCATTCTCAGCCTAAGCATACTATTGTTATTAAAAAAGAGGTCTGCTACGGAAAGAGCACCATCAGTACAGAAACATGAAATGACCAGATATCCAGGGGTATGTTGGCACTGGTTCATACTGGTTAAATTTTTAATGTGACCATTTAAATATACCTTGGAAATCAGCAAATGCTACAAACCAGGGCTTGGTTTATTGTTTTGTTGATCATCTAGACTTAATAGAGTGATGGGGGAAAAGTTAATAATGCAGATTAAACTTAAAAATTTGTCATACGTACTTTTTTGTGGGGGGGGGAAGGGGGGAGGGAGCTGGCTGTTGAAGAATCACAAGCACATCCCTGCAGCTACTCCTCCACAAAGTCCTATTCCAGTACTCTATCACGATGAAGAGAATACTCTTGCTTCTCAAAGGCTATAGCAAAGTACTACAAACTGTGGTGGGTCCGACCATGAAGAAAAGGCTTTGACTGTGACCCAGGCAACAGATTGAGTCTGCTTTCTGAGAACCAGTTCAGCTAAGCATAGAAAGGCTTACCACCTTTCTTTGCTGGCCACCTGATGATGTGGAAGCCCATTAAACAAAGGAAAATACAAAATGGCCCTTGGACATGTGAGGCCTCCTTCTGCCCTGTGGAAGTAATACTAGGGTAGCATAATTTTTAGAAGAATGGTAAACTTTGACCCTTGTAACTCTACAGTGAGATACTCTTCCAATGACTAACAAGTGGACATATTGGTAGAGGAGTTTAGTCATAGCAGTTAACATTCTTGCAGTAAGGAAAAAAGATTAGGGATATTAAAGCTAAATGAAAAGTTTGTTTACAGACACTTTTTTTTTTTTGCTTTTTATTTTTTGGAGGGGGAAGGTAGGGCAATTAGGGTTAAGTGACTTGACCAAAGTCACATGGCTAGTTTTGTGTTAAGTGTCTGAGGCCACATTTGAACTCAGATCCTCCTGACTCCAGGGTGGGTGCTCTATTCACTGTGCTACCTAGCCGCCCCTACAGATATTCTTTAAAGAAGGAAAAAGAGGAGTTGATAAAACTAGTTTTATCATGCATCCAAAGTTAAAATAAAATTTATTCCTTTAAAAAATTAGGGGATGTGGAAAAGACTGATGCAGCAATAAGCAAAAATCAATAAACTTAGTGTGCTGAACTTGGGGTCAGGGGACCAGAATTCCGATCTTGGCTCTGTGATTTATTCCGTGGTGATGTTGGATCTCATTTTCCTCATCTACAAAATGAGGGGGTTGGATCAGATACTCTCTTCCACCTCTAGATCCATGATCCTATGGTTAGATGATTACTAAAGTCTACCCTAACTTTAAATCCAATTTTTGTAAATAGTTTTCATGGGATAGGGATTATTTGTTATTAAAATGTTTGACAGGACTAGCTTGTGAATACATCTGGTCTTGGGACCAGATGGATTTTGTTTGTTTGATTTTTACATGGCAGCTCATTAATAGACTATTCAGTTTCTCTTTCTGAAATTGACTTATTTAGGCAATCTATTTCTTGTTTTGTAAATTTGAATTTTTGAGGGATATTTATCTCATTTCATTTCTATTTTCAGTTTTCTGTTGGTTCCTGTTAGGAACAGGGGCAAGGATTAGATCCATGAATTCATAGGCATACAGAACTACAGGATTAGGAAACTCTATACCAGTACACATCTGCACCTAGAGCACAGAGAGGTTAAGTGACTGTCCCAGAGAGATAGAGGTGGGATTTGAACTCATGTCTTCCTGGCTTTGAGACCAATTTTCTATCCACTACATCATGCTGTTTCTTGTTAAATTATCTAGTTAAAATTACAATCTAAGCATTTATACCTCAGAAATCAGCAATTGCTACAAATTGGGCCTCAATTTGTTGTTTTATCTCTGGTAACTGATTGTCTCTGACATTCTATATTTCACTGGATTCATTGTGATATCACTTTTTAATTATGGCCATTTGATTTTCCTTTCTTTTTATTAATTTAACTGAATATAACAGTTTTATTGGTCTTTTTTTTTGCTTTTTTGGAGGGGGGAAGGTAGGGCAATTGGGGTTAAGTGACTTGCTCAAGGTTCCACGGATAGTAAGTATTAAGTGTCTGAGGCTGCATTTGAACTCAGGTCCTCCTGACTCCAGGGCCAGTGCTCTATTCACTGTACCACCTAGTTGCCCCATATTGGTCCTTTTTGTAAAAGCTTTTTTAAAATTTTGTTTTATTAATACAGTTATTTCATTCCTTTTGATTAACAATACAAAGTGATGAGCAATTATTTATATCTATATATATATCATTCAATCTATCAAATATAGAGCAAGGTCTATGTTATATAATTCTTTTAACATTATTCAATCAATCAATAAACATTTACTAAACTCCTATGTGCCACTATTGTTAATTACTAATAACATTAAATTTTTCACACCACTTAGTGCATTGCTAAGCACACAACAGGAAATTAATAAACACAAAAGAAGAACAGGGCAGGGCCTTAGAATGTGTAGGTAATTAGGGTTAGAAGGAAATCAGGGAAAAGGGGTATCAGTTAGTTCCCTTTCCCTTGTGTTACCTCCAGGGAAAGGAATGAGAATAGAGCCTTGGGGGAAAGCAGGAAGGTGTCCAATGGGAAAGGTTGGTGTTGGTGCTTGTTAATGTAAGGCATGAAAGAGAGCACTAGACAGACTTACTTTTTCATCCCTCATTGGTACAAGCCTCTTTCCATCTTTATCTCTCTATTTTGGAGGATATTAAATATAACTGTCTTGCTTCCCTTCCCACTAAAAAAACAGAAACATAAAAGGAATAACTAAATACCCAAAAGCCACTTCAAACACCCAGATTTGCAAAACAAGAAATAGATAACCTAAATAATCTTATTTCAGAAAGAGAAATTGAACAGGGCATAAAAGTTATGCCTCTCCTTTTGTTTATATATCTTTCCTAGTGATTCCATGTAAAAGAACAGAAAGATTTTATTCTACCAGCTGGGGTCCAGGGTGATAGTTATATCTGTAGGCAGATCAATCAATTGATCTATCTATTACTTATATGTGTATGCAGCATTCACTGGTCAGCCAATCAGCCAGGCCAAGTAAGTCTTCCAGTGGTAATGTGAAGGTGCAGTGGGTACCATGGGCTAAAACAAAGCAGGAATAGGTATGCATTACAGATTAGAGCACATAAGGAATTGACAATGTCTCACCTGGGCTTGGGCCTTTATCTTTTCATATTCTCCCTTCATCCTTTTCTGGACATCTTCATCTACGCTGGGGTCTCCTATCCTGTTGAACAAGGAGGCTGCTTCTTCGAGCAGCCTATCCAAGAGGATGGACTGGTTCAGGATGTTATTGAGCAGGACTTGAGAGTGGCTAAGTTGCCACTGCTTTTCTTTTAGTCCCACTTGCAGCTCCACACTGGTCTCCAAGGTCATCTTAATCTTTTGGAACCACCGGTAAAATTCATCCTGGGCCAGCAAATATTCACTCCAGTGCAGCCACACCCACTCAATCCGGCTGTTAAAAGGGGAAAACAAATATAACTACTACTAAAAATAGCACGATTATGTTGCATTTAGAGTTTATGAAACACTTTTCTTATGAGTTTTATGAGTAATGCAGTATACATAATAATTTACTTATTTCTAGTAACTTAAGGCTTACAAGGAGGTGTGTGCTGGAATCACTTCTAACTCGAGATTGTTAAATTTTCAGTGTGAGCATTTATACCTCAGAAATTAGTGATTGCTACAAATCAGGCCTTGATTTTTCATTTTGTTGATTGTCTAGACTTTTTTTTAAGCAATTGGGGTTAAGTAACTTGCTCAAGGTTACACAGCCAGGTGTTTCTGGGTAGGTGCTAAGTGTCTGAGCCCGGATTCGATCCCCAGGTCATCCCAACACTGGGGCCAGTGCTCTTACTCACTGTGCTACCGTGTTTCCCCGATAATAAGACACTGTCTTATTATTTTTTTGGAAAGAAAAACACGAGAGGGCTTATTTTCAGGGGAGGGCTTATGTTGTCCTGCCTCAGCTCTCCTCCGTGGCACTGCTCTCAATGGCACCAGCAAGCAAATCACTGGGGAAGAACAGGATGATGCACTCAATGCTGCAGCTCTGATTGGATGCAGCTTGGAGCGCGGCGTGCATTTCACCCGGGGGGGGATGGTACATACAGAGGGTACCGTAATGTAGCGTGTAGCGCAGGGGATCACCTTCACTACAGTAACAATCTCAATAGGGCTTATTTTCAGGGGAGGGCTTATTTTAGAGGAATCTTACACAGTAAGGGGAGGGCTTATTTTCGGGATAGGTCTTATTATCGGGGAAACATGGTACCTGGCCGCCCCTATTGTCTAGACTTTTAAAAGTGCTAATAATGCAGAAAAAGTAAACTTAAAAGTGTGTGAATATTTTTTCCCCCTCAGAGAGTGTGATTGTTAAACATTTACTAGCACACCCTTGAATTGGTCTGTAAACACCACTTGGGATCAGCACAAGTGTAGTAGAAGGGTTAGAGAATGAAGGCATCACTGGATTGGAGGCCTGGTGACTGGACTAATAAATTAATGATAATAATATGATAATAACTGTATTTACATAGTTTTTTTAAGGTTTGCAAAGTGTTTTACATCCATTATCTCATTTGAGCTTCATAACACTTTTGCTTACAAAGCACTCTCCTCATAACACTCCTGGCATAGTAGACAATACAAGTTTTATGATCTCCATTTAGTAGATAAGGAAACTCAGTCTCAAAATGACTTGACTCTTCACCCAAATGACTTGCCCAAAGTCACACAGCTAGCAAATACAAAAGCTTCTATTTGAACCTGTCTATTGATTCCCAGTCTAATAATCTTTTCATTGTACTATGAAAACTGTGGGATAAAAAAGAAAACATGAGTGAAATGTTCCCATGTCACTGGCTCTGAGAGTATTCAGGGTGTATCAGTTACACTAATGAAGGCAACCAAAGGACAAAGTAATAGAAGGCAAAGAGTAATCCAAAAATCATTTCTGTTTTGCCTTGAACCTCAGAGATGAGATATGGAACCTAGATACAGCACTCACATGCCCCCAATCTTATACATAATAATTAGCATTTATATAGCACTTTAAGGTTTACAAATTGCTTTACAATTATTATCTCATTTTATTCTCACAGTAACTCTGGTAGCTGCTAATATTATTCCTATTTTAAATGTGGGAAAACTGAGTCATGAAGTGTATTTGTTTTATTTTTAGGATCACACAAGTGAAAAATGTCAGAGGTAGGATCCAAACCCAGGTCCAGTGTTCATTCTATTGGATTGCTCAGCAATCCCTCTACTCCAGTCCCTATCTCATTCCCCATACTAATTGTAAAAAAAACTTTTTTACAGCTACTCCAACCTTCCACATCATTTAGCTTCCCACTTTACCAAGAAGATTAAGACCATCTGATATGAGGTCCTTTAGCCAAGAAAGTCCCTTTCCATTCCTCAAACTTCGGTTTCACAACTAGGGACAACTAGTGGAAGCTGCAAAGTATCAAATTTGGGTTTGATATAGGGGAAAACTTCCAATAATAATTAGGACTGTCCAAAATGGAATGGAATGGCATGCCATGGGGGCTGGGGGCTTCCCCCCACTGGAGCTTTTCAAGTACAGCTTAGATCACTTGTTATAGTGCAGTAAGGAGTTGGACTAGAAGGCTATTGAAGCCTCTTCCTTTGAAGATTCTGTGATTTGCCAGCCATTCTTATTGGCTCATAGATCCAGAGACAGAAGGAATTTCAGAGATCATCTAGTTCAGCCACTTTATTTTATGGATGAGGAAATCAAAGCCCAAGGAAGTTAGATGAGTTGCCCAAGTTTACACAGGTAGTAAAAATCAATAAGAGTCATTTTCTTTTCCTTCAATTGAATTTAATTCAGTGAAAAAATGATGAAATATCCCAACTGCTCATTAAGACTCATTCTTCTAATTCAGGGGTTCCTAACCTGAGACCCACAGACTTAGACTTTAGGGAGTCATGAACTTGAAAAGAAAAAAAAAATCATATCTAACTAAAATTTAGCATTTCCTTTAAATATTTAAAAATATTATCATGAGAGGATAATACCTCCAAAGAAGTCCATGATATACAAAAGACTAATAATGCTTGTGTAACCTGACCCTTTATCACCCTGCTTCCAACCTTATCCCTTCTTTTCCAGAATTCTGTCAGAGTAGTCTTCTCCTCTCTAAAATGCTAATGTATCTTCTCTTCCCTTTTTTTCTCCCTCCTCCTTCCCCATCTCCCCACTTTGTGTATCTACTACCTCTGTCTCTGTCTGCTGTCTGTCTCTTTCTCTCCATTCCCATCTATAAACATACCTGGGTTTCTTTAATTCTAAACCCCCCCCCCAAATTAAAAACAAAACAAAACACTCTTCCCTTGATTTTTTATCCCATTCAGTTTTTCTACCTCCCCTTTTCCTCCCCTTCACTAATAAACTTCTCTGTAAAAGTAGTCTACACCTGCTTCCTCCACTTACACAATATCTGCTTTTTCTTCAACCCTTTGCAGTCTGGTTTCTATTCATGCAACTCGATAAACTATTCTAAGGTTGCCAGGGATCTTCCTCTATCCCCAAATCTCACACTTTTTGACAATTCTGACACTGTTAATCCTTTCTTGCTTCTAAATATCCCCTTCCTTTCAATTCTGAGACATTACAGTCTCTTGACTCCCTTCAAACCTTTTAATTGCTCCTTTTCTATAACTCCTCTGTTGGTTTTTCACTCTCCAATTCCATAAAAAGAACCCCCTTAAAACAGAACCCCTGAGGTTCTATCCTTGTCTCTCTTCTCTTCCTCTCCTTTCCTTTCCACCCCTCTGCTTTCCCTTCTCCTACCTTCTCCCTTCTTCTCATCTCCTCTTACCCCTTCTCTCTATATACTTTCCCCAAAAGCAAATTAATTTAATTCCACAGCTTCAATCAGTACCTCTATGCAGATACTCCCAAGTTTACCTCCAAACCAACTTCTCTTCTGAGTTCTAGACCTTCATCTCTAGCTACCTACATACAAGACCTGTATAACTGGATTTCCCACCAGGAACTCAATTTTATTTTTTTTAACCTTTTTTTTCTTTATTAATTTTTTTAAATCTTTTTTTTCTTTATTAATTTCAGGAACTCAACTTTAACATGTCCAAAAAAGAACTTGCTATCTTTTTTCTCAAAATCTGTTAATTCTTCTGATTTGATAGTTTCTATCAAGGATCCCATCATTCCCCCCGTCTCACATATTTGAAACTCTGATGATATCTATGATTCTTCCTTCACCCTCATCTCATGTATCCAGTCACCCTGTATTGTAAATTCTACCTTTGTAATAGCTCTCCCATCCACTCTCCCCTCTCTCTTCTTACTGACATCTTCCAAGTATAGGCCCTTAATTCCCCTTCTCCTCGACTATTGTAACAGCTTCTCCATTTCTTCTTTCTCTAGATCATCCTTCCCGTGCTTCCAGACAGCTTTGTCATGAAGAGTCATTGTTCCATGAAGCACCTGTTATTTTCCAAGAAATATGAAAAAAAAAACCCACTGCCTGGCTTTCAAAGTATTAGCATTCTAATGTCACTCTCCTTCTCCAAGTATAGCTCACTCTAACTTGTCATTTTCCTTATAAACCTTAACTTTCTCAGGTCTGCCTTCACTTAGGTTCTTCTATATGCTAGGAATGGTCTTTCCTCCCCCACTCAACCTGCCAATTCCACCATATTGTCTATTGGATTCCTATTAATCTGTTAAAGACTGGCTCAAATGCCACTCCCCCAGAAAACCTTCCCCGATCCCCATATTGGTAAGGACCTGTCCTCTTTTGGACCTCACACAGCACTTCTGTTGCTCTATTCTGCTGCTCTCTGGTACATTTATCAAATATTATTTTGAACCATATTTATTTGCATATTATATTTACCTACTATACTATACAAAGCAGGGGCTATTTTTTCCTCTAAACTTTATATCTATCCAATGCCTAGAACAGCATTTGGAAGTAGATGTTTAATAAATGTTCTTTTGATCATATTGTTTAACCAACCAATAATGCCCCTCTATGAGGTGATCTTAGCTCTATTTAAAACCTTTAATGATGGTGAGGTCATTACTTCTCCAGACAGCCTATTTTAATAGCATTTCCTTCTGATAATGGCCCAAAATCTGATTCCTGTCAATTTTGGTCTACTAAAGTTAATACCTATTCCCTATGACAGTCCTTTGGATATTTGAAGACAGTTATCAAACTCCTCAAAACTCAACTACCTTTAGCTAATCTTCATGTGGCATGGTTTCCAGTCTTTTCTCCTTCCTCATTCTTCCTCCAGTCCTGGTCCTTCTACTCTAAAGATCCTCCAGTTTGTCATTGTCTCTCCTAAAATATGGTGCCCAGCCTTGATTCTACCAACTCCTGTTTATAAATTTTTACTTTTCCAAAGACTTTCACATCTATTATTTCCAATAATAACAGTAATTATAATAGTTAGCACTTATATAGCAGTTTAAGGTTGACAAAGTGCTTATTTTATCCTCAAAACAACCATGGGAGTTGGGTGCTATTGTTATCTCCATTTTACAAACTAGAAAATTAAGGCAGAGAGAAGTTAAGTGATTTTCTCAGGGTCCTATAACAGTATCTGAGACCAGATTCAAAGTCAAGTTTTCTAGATTACTGATTTAATGGTCTATCTACTACATAACCTACTTGTCTCACTTGGACAAGAAGAAAGGAAATCCAGATCCTGGTCCCAGTGTCTCGAGTGAGACATCTCAGTATTCTGCTTTTTAATGGAGAAAAATATTTGCTCTATTTGCCTCATAGAATTTTGTGGGAATTAGATTACAAGATACATGAAAAGACGGGCGGCCAGTTAGCACAGCAAGTAAGAGCACCGGCTCCAGTGTTGAGAAGACCTGGAGATCGAATCCCGGGCTCAGACACTTAGCACCCACCCAGAAACACCTGGCCGTGTAACCTTGAGCAAGTTACTTAACCCCAATTGCTTAGGGGCAGCCAGGTGGCTCAGCGAGTGAGAGCAGTGGCTCCAATGTCGGGATGACCTGGATCGAATCCGGGCTCAGATACTCAGCACCACACCCAGAAATAACTGGCCGTGTAACCTTGAGCAAGTTACTTAACCCTGATTGCTTTAAAAAAAAAAAAAAGATACATGAAAAGATTTGGAAATAAACACACATATATACACATATAGATATATACACAAACACACGTATACATACATATATAATGTAAGGCATGATCAATAGTAATTTTTAAAAAATAAAAATCTCATAAACTTGGTATAAATTTATAACTGGTTAACTACAATATAATTGACTTATGATGGGACCAGGAGGTTAGTATAACATGTGTACCTTATATTGAAGAACACCACCTTTTTACATCATTGCCAAAGCATGATAGATTGCCAGTGCTTGTTATTGGGATTAAATGTTATTATTATAATTATTATCAATCAAGAAGGGAGGGACTAGAGATCATAAGAGAACATTCCATTCCTAATAAGCTCTAATAGGGCCACTCTCTTTCATGATAATATTAGGAAAATGTGGATTTCTGCAATGAAGCAACGAATGTATAGTGGGAAGAGTAATGAATTTGGAATTCATGAAAGTTTGAATTCCAGCTGTTATTTGGGCCAATTATTTCCTTTTGGAGGGCCTCAATTTTTCTCCTCTGTATAAAAAAAAAAAGAGACAGTTGGGTAGGATTGCCGAAAAGGTGCCTTCACTAGCTCCCATATACAATAGGCCTAAGGCCTCAAGAGTTTCTTCTACCAAGGCTTCCAATAGCTCACTACCTGTGACAGTGAGTGATGTAGATAACTGTTTCTTCCCACTGGGTTTTGATATCCTTCAGCCTGGCCAGGATCTTGTGCTTCTGTTCCTCACTACAACAGCTGAGAAGATTGTCTGCTGACTTCAGGACCAGGTCCATCTTCATTTGTCCCTCTGGTTCCAGATGACATATTTTCTAACAAAAGCAAAGTTGACAAAAATTCACATTTCCATAGTTTCTATAGTTTATCAGGACTTTTATCCCCAAAATTCTATGGGTAGGTTGTAATAGTTCAATCTTCTCTTTAAAAATCTGTTAAAACACATTTTATTGATCCTTTGTCTTTACATCAATCATTTGAACACCTCACCCCTCTCAATGAACTTTGCCTTTTGATGAAGCAAGTCAGTTAAGTAAAAATATCCTATACGGTGACCCCATCTACCAGCATACACAATATATTAATTTTTCTTATTTTTATTAATTTTCCCAGTAATCTCCCATCTCTCAGTGGTGAGGAGGGAGGTATGTTGCATTATCTGATTTGGGGATCATTATTGGTTTTTCAGTTACCCAGAATTGAACTTCCTTTTGGTAATCTTTTCACTTATATTATTATATTCTTTGTATATAATATTCCCTTAGTTCCGCTTAATCTTTTTGCATCTTTTTATGTGAATCTTCCAAAGTTATTTTGAATCCCTCACATCTATCATTTCTTACTATACTATAATATTCCAAAACATAAAAATTTTTTGGATATTTCTTAATGTATACCCACTCTGTGTTCAAATCTTTAGTACCACAAAGACTGTTACCATAAATATTTTTAATGTATATTGGACCTTTGTTTCTGTCTCTTATTTCTTTTGTGTATATGCCCCAAAATGAGATCACTGGGTCAAAAGGCACTGGTAATTAAGTCCCTTGCTGAATGATGCCAAATTGGACTACTTCACAGCTTCAATATCAGCACATTAGTATGCCTGCCTACCTTCCCATAGTTCCTTCAGCAATAACGGTTTCCATCTTTTCTTATCTTTTACAATTTGAATGGTGTGAGGTAAAACCTCAGAGTTGTTTTAACTTGGATTTCTTGAACTTTCGGTGATTTGGAGCACATCTTAAAGTGATCATTTATAGTTTGCAATTTTTCTCTTGACAAGGCATTGTCAGGAGGGACAGAAACAGTGATGTCATGGGAGCTCCTGGAGTCAAGATTAATGAGTTCATTATCAACCATTTTTTTTTCATAAGAATTACCTTGTGGCAAATTCTTTCACTTTTTCTTTTACTACTGCTGCTGAGATTTCTGAATTGGGGATGGGGTGGGGGGAGTTTGACAAATATAATTTAGTGTGGTAAGGGGCAAATATATAGGATATATTGTTCTGCCACCTTTCTAGGATTCCTGCTCCTATTCTGTTCTACTTTGTATCATTTGTTTTTCATCTGTGACACATGAGAAAATGGGCTAGTCACATGCTAAGAGAAAGGAATATTTTGTGGACTGCCTATGTGCTCTACTGGTATCCTTGTAATATCGAGAAAAACTAAAGAAATCACAACATATCGGGTAGACTGTCTTAACAAACTTAAGGAAGGACACAGACAAGAATGGCATAAAATGGGCAGTCATGGATGGGCTATGATCTTCTTTGGTGGAAATATCCACTTTGATAAGATCACAGATCCATTTGAGTACTGAGTATAAACTATAAGCATAAATAATATATGGGTGAAAAAAATAATATATGGATGTCTCTACATACACAATGAGAAGCTAGGTGGCACCATGGATAGAGTGTGGGGCCTGGAGTCAGAAAGACTCATCTTCTGAGTTCAAATCTGGCCTCAGACACCTACTAGCTGTGTGACCTTGGGCAAATCACTTAACCCTCTTTGCCTCAGTTTCCTCATCTGTAAAATGAACTGGAGAAGAAAATGGCAAATCATTCCAGTTTCTTTGCCAAGAAAATTCCAAATGGGGTCATGAAGAGTCAGACACAACTGAAAAACCTAAACAACATACATAATACATACAAATATACATGTATCTTACTTCCCAAGGAAGCTGAAATAGCACTTAAAAAGGCAAATTCAGGAAGAGTGGCTAGACCAGAATGAAGCAACACAGTCCTGAAAATATTGAAAATATTACAAAGTGGTTTTATAAGGTAGCTTGGGAAGAAGATACTAAAAGAATGAAAAAGTTAGAAACAATATAAATACCCCAAATAGACAACCAAGAGAATATAAATAACTAATAGCCAATGTGTCTACCTTTCAATCTTTATAAAATGTTTGTGAAAATCACATATATACATATGGAGAAAGAACAAGAGAGAAAAAATATGCTTGATGATAATGAGAATAGCAATCATTACACTTTTTATTTATTTTTCTTTTTGTTTGTGTTTTCTTTTGCAACATGGATGATGTAAAAATATATTCTGCATCATTTCACATGTATAATTGATATCAAATTGCATACCTTCTCAAGGGAGGGTGTCAAGGTAGAAGGGAGGGAGAAAATTTGAAACTTAAAATTTTTTAAAAATAAAAGTTTAAAAAATTACATGTAATTGGTATTTAATGAAATAGATAAAACTATATTTACAAAAATATATAAAGCTTTGTATTGTATATTATATAAATGTTATATAAAGCTTTGAGGTTTGTAAAGCATTTTACATATGTTCATTCAATTTAATTTATATTTGATGACAATATATGAAGGGAATAGACAATATTGTTTTATAAACAATATTCTGTGACAACCCACATCTTTGCACAACTGACTATAAGATTAAAAAAAAAAAGAATATAAGATCTTGTGTTTATTGTTTGTTGACTGCAAAATAAATAAATATATTGGCTGAGTAGAATAAAGCATAGTCTCAAAAACTCTCCCCCAATAAAGAATCTTACATGCATATATTAATATAAAATTTCAAGATAAGTTAAACCACTATGAAATCTGTTCAGTGACCCTAAAATTAGTAACATCAAGTAAACTCTCAGGGAGGTATATATGTTTGCCACTAGTGTTTGCCACTGTCATGAAGGATGTCCTATATGATGTCCAAATAAAGAAGGCAAGGTCCTCAGGATGTTCCTCTCTATAAATGACATTGTATTAACTATAGTAAGCCCCAGAATATTTGAAGGCCTCCTCAGTAATATTCATGATCACCTCCAAAAGATAAGGCAAGCAAACCATACACACAAAAAACTAAATGGAATTTTTTAAAAATCTATTTGTTCACACTATGACATAGAGTTGGACTGCCAACCTAATGAGCTTTTCTATCAGTACTTATAGTTTGGTTTGGCACTGCAGATGGAGAATGAATTGAAGAGAGAGTTGAAAAGAAGGAAGAGAATGGGTTAGATGCTATTTGAAAAATGCAAAGAGCTTTTGATGATCCCAACATGTTCCCTGGAATAAAAAATAGAATTTAGCACTCCTATTCCCTGACGATACCATATGTTTCCTAGTTTGGGGACAACACAATGTCCAAAGAATCAAAATTGTAAGTGAACCAAAGAACAATGGGAAGATATATATTAGATGCGCAGTATATTTTCAACATTGGGTTATATATAAGAAGTGGCACAGAGAATATCACAGATGGAACATATGATCAGAAAAAGACTGAAAAGTAAGCATTAGAAACAACAAGTAGATACTCTTTAAGTGCTATACTGGTAGCTAAGAAAACCCCTAGAGCAGAGGTTCTCAATCTAGTATCCCTGAATAAAAAAAAAAAATTGAAACAATTTCAATATAATTGGTTTCCTTTGAAATCCTATTTATTTTATGCATTGAATGGCTTTACTTTGAGAAAGGGTCTACCAAGCTTCACCAAATTGACAAAGGGGACCAACGACTTTTTAAAAAATACTCTCTCCTAGAGGAAAGTTTCCACTATTTTAGATAAACCCTTTTTAGAGAATCTATGGAAGATCATGGACAAGAATACTATAGGGTGAGAAGGCAATTGGTATCATTGAAAAGGATATACATGTAAGATCAAAGAATCATAGATTGGGAGTTGGAAGGTAATTTCCTCAACTTGCAGATGAGTAAAATGAGGCCCAGAAAGTTTAATCAATCTGCCTAAAGTCCCACATGTAGACATCATTGAGATCACAGGTCTGCTGAAATATCTGACACATACAGTTCTGACATGCAGCACCATATGGGATTACAAAAAAATGCTAAGTCGCCACACAGCAAAGCCTCTCTTGTCCCTTTGCCATATGACTACTTGGTATACTGAACCTTCCTCATAAAAGAGAAGCCAGAGGAAAATCCCTCTGTATCAAGGGGGGGCACAGTACTTGATAGAGCCTCATGGGAGATTTCTAAAACATCACTATGGACTCTCCAGGGCTTTTCAATATCAGCACGATGCAAAGTCCCATTCCATCCTGATATCATGTACAAGGTTGTATTGTGGTTTTCTTGATACTTCATAGAGTATATGCCACCTCCTCCACGAAATCTTTACTGAAGCTTTCTTTCCTTCACTGATAGTAAGGATCATCAACCTGAACCAAACATTTTTTTTTAATATAAAGATTACATTTTATTGTTTTGCTTTTTGGAGGGGGAAAGGTAAGGCAGTTGGGGTTAAGTGACTTGCCCAAGGTCACACAGCTAGTAAATGTGTCAAGTGTCTGAGGCCAGATTTGAACTCAGGTCCCCTTGACTCCAAGGCCAATGCTCTAGCTCTATTCACTGTGCCACCTAGCCAAAACAACACATTTTTAAGCTAATAGACATCTTGTGTGTATTAGAATTATCTGTGTCTATGTTTTATCCTCCTGCTAGATTGCAACTTCCATGAGGACAGGGATACCATCTCACCTTGACCAAGTCACTTAATTTCTCTGGCCCTCATTCACCTCATCTGTAAAGTGAGAGCATCCGACTAAATTATCTCAAAGACTCTGGATCCTAAAATTTTTGGCTTAAGTTTAATATCTTCTCCAAGGTGTAGCTCAGGGCTCCACATAAAGCAGATGTTTAATAAATGTCTGTTGAATGCATGCTAAGGCATCTTGCCAAGCAACCTAATTTATACTAAAAAAAAAACAGTTTAGGCAACAGAGGAGTCTGAATCTATAAAACAAAGAAGATACCATCAAATGTGCCCCTCCCTAATACAAGTACAGATGGCACACCACCTCATCAACACACCCCTTGTTGGAAGGCTGGTGTTCAGACTTGAGTACTTTCTTCAAAGGATCCTCAGATCTCGAAGTCTTAATGAGTTATGAAAGTGCCCTCAGGACGCACTTGCCTGGTGCATATAAATGCATCCTTGGAACTCAGCTGTCTCTGTATTCACTCCCCTGATAAGTATTCTCCACTGAAGGGGAAAATAATGGGTCATTCTGAGTATAAAAAAGTGACAGGGAAGAATACTAATAAATATGATGTGATCCAGAAAAGAAAGTAAAAATCCCTCTCCTTAATATTAGATCTCGTATTGGTTTACTATTTTCTCAAAACCCAGAAAAAGATAGTCATTGGACAGCTACAGTTGCACCAGTAAACTCATTTTCCAAGGAGTGAATTCTATCCTCCTTCCACACTGCCAAAGACTATTTTCTTTGCCTGGGTTTTTTTTTTTTTTAACTAGTAAATTTAACAGAAAATAAATGTCAAGAGGAAGTGTGGAGCCATAAGTGCCAGCTGGCAAGGAATCACTTGGAAAATGATATACACATGGTATGCATGGGGAAGAACGTTTATATTTAAACTAGCCAATGAGGGAGTAAGTTAAGAATCAGCAGCTGAAGCAGGAGACGAACCCCGCCCCCCAAAAAGAAAAAAACCCTGAAAAGTGGACTTTGGACAACAGAGCTGCAATGCTTGTAATAAAAGCTTAGAACAAATCACTGGAACCTTTAGGAATACACAGAAACTGAGTGAATTTGACAGTTGGCAAAAATTAGCAACCCAGAATCTCAAAGTTGGAAGGGATGTGTCAGAGATTCTCTAGTCAATAAGCAAAGTGTGAATCCTATTTAAAAAATATAATGAATGGTCACAGCTTATGCTTCCATACTTTCAAGGTGGGGGAACTCGCCATCCTATGAAGTAATTTATTCCATTTTGGGACAGGAGAGAAGCTTCTTTAGAATGAATCAAAATCTGCCTCCTCCTCTAACTTTGATTCATTGCTCCTTGTTCTGCCTTCTCAAGCCAAGTATAACAAATCCTAATTCCTTTTCTGTATTACAGCCTTTCAAATATCTGAAGACAGTTATATGCAGGGCCAGCTTGAACGGCTCAGGAGAGCCAATTTCAAAACTTTCACTGTGAGCATTTACACCTCAGAACTAGCAAATGCTACAAATCAAAGCCTGATTTATTGTTTTGTTGATTTCTAGACTTAAGAAAGTATTGATGATGTAGATTAAACAAAAGTACATCCTGCAATACATTATTTTTTCAGAGAGCCTGTTATTGTACATTTACCAGCACACCCCTGGTTATTTGCCCATAAATCTTCCATTCTCCCAGTTAAGGGTTCTCAGTTCCTTTAACTGGGATAGTTTCCAATTCTTTAACAAAATGAGTCACTGTCAAAAATGCTTCCCCAGAACTGACCACAATACTCCACATGTGGTCTGACCAAGGAAGACTACAGCAGGATTATCTCTTCTCTAAATTCAGAAATTACACTTCTGTTTGTGGTATCTAAAATGATTCTCGGGTAGCCAGGTGATACAGCAGATAGAGCCCTGGGCTTGGAATCAGCAAGACTCATCTTCATGAGTTTAAATCTGGCTTCAGATGTTTACTAGGTATGTGACCCTGGGCAAGTCACTTAACCCTCCTTGCCTCTGTTTCCTCAACTGTAAAATTAGCTGAAGAAGGAAATGGCAAACCACTCCACTATCCCTTCCCAAGAAAACTACAAATAGGATCATAAAGAGATGGACATGAACAAAATTACTTTAAGCTTTCTGGCTGACATATTATACCCAATGAACAGAGGGTTTAGGATTAGGGTGGGATGTCTGAGTGTGTGATGAGAAGATGATTCCAAAGAACAAAGCACTATGTTACTGGTATCTGAGGAAAGGGTCCAACTCAAGACTGGTGCCTTGGAAGTTTCTTTCTAAAGGAACTACATGGAATCATGCAAAGAACTCTGGAACTGGAGATGGGATACTTGGATTCTCATCTGTGCTCTGCTACTTTGGATCATCCAATTTCAAGGTGGAAAGGACCTTCAGAGATCATCTAATCCAATTCCTCATTTTACAGAGTGGTACAGTACAATGGCAAGAGCTCTAGATTTGAAAATACAGGGTAAGGGTTGGACATGATGACCCCTGTGATCTCTTCCAACTCTGAGTTTCTATGACCAGCTATGAGTTTCTATGATCCTATATTCATATTCTGGCTTTGCTTCTTCTGTGACCATGGTTGCCTCATCTATAACATGATAGGATTGGACCAGATTATCACTAACATACTTTCTAGCTCTAAACTTTTGATTCAGGACACTGAGGCCAAGAGACTTGAATTGTCTTGCCTAAAGAGATAAATTTCAGAGCTACTATAGGAACCCAGATTTTCTGACTCCAAACTCTACACTATGGTCCTTTGGAGAAATTATTTCATCTCTTTAACTGTGACCACCAGTTTTCTCATCTATAGAATAAGGACAATTTTTTTACTGACAACCTCATGGTATATTTTGAGGGTCAAGAGAAATAAGGGCAGCCAGGTGGCGCAGTGAGTAAGAGTGCCGGCCTGGAGTTGGGAGACCTGAGATCGGTTCTCACCTCAGATACTTAGCACCTACACAAAATAACTGGCTGTGTAACCTCAAGCAAGTTACTTAACCACAATTGCTTAAAAACAAAAAAAAGAGAGAGAAATAATTTGTGAAAAGGCTTTGTTAAGGAACAAGAGCTATTAAAAAAAAAAGTGAGCTACTATTATAATCCAAAGAATCTTCTACTTATCTGGAAGACTCATAATCAATATAAGAAAGAACTTCCTAGAAATTAAAACTACCTGAAAATATAAGGGGCACAACAGAAGTATAAATTTCCCATCTCTAGAGGCATTTAAGCACAGACTGGATAACCACTTGTTAGGGATATTATAGACCAAATTCATGCTTTTGGCAGGAGATTAGACTAGACTAGATGGCATCTGAGGTCCCCTTGAGCTCTGAGACATGGGAGACACTAACAGGCATGGGACTGATCAGCATGATGTGACCTCATCAGAGAAAGTGCAGTGCTTTATGAGCAAAGCAAAATTGAAGCAATTCAAAAGAAACTCGAAATGAGCAGATTTAAAGAATCTATCCCAAATGTTCACACAGATTATCTGTGCCTTGACCTGTGGTAGAATATTCCCATTCTGAGCTCATACTGGTCTGATCAGCCACAAAGCAACACATTGTAACTTGATTCTAGCACAGTGATGTCATTTTGACCCTCTTTGAGAATGAAGGACAACAACCAACCGGGTCCCAATTAGTGATGTTGAAAGCAGATTTATGGGAGAACATAACGGACTCCATTTTGTCCTATAGTCCTATATTTGTTCTATATTATATTTCTTTGCCTTTCTGAGTAAAGCCTCTTTGACATATATTGAATGTCTCCTTCATTACCTCCCTCCCCCCAATTACAAAAGAAAATTCAAGGATTTTGAATAGTTGTTGGAATTCACATCCTTTCTCTTTATCCTATCCATTAAGGCTAGTAGTAGGAGCTTAACAAATGCTAATTAACTAAGTGACTGATAAAGAAGATGCATTTTCTTGCTCTGGTGCAAATGGCTATGCAAAAGAATACATTTTTTCCTTAAAGGGAATTTAATTTAATTTAATTTAAGCATCTTAAAAGTATCTCTTCCTGAAGATGGCGGAGTAGAAGCACGACCCTCCTGCAGCTCCGGCTTCCACCCTCCCCAATCCATGTAAAAAGGGGACTCTAAACAAACTTTGGAGCTGCAGAACCCACAAAATGACACAGAGAAGCTAGCCTCCCGCTGAGAACAGCCCGGCAGACCAACAGGAATTGGCCAGCCCACGCAATGCTCTGGGAGCAGGGAGCCCAGCACCACGCAGAGGCTTTAGCCCCAGGGCGGGCCTGACCAGCCGCCTGCCAGAGGGACTCCAGATCAGCAGCAGCTGTGGCCATTTCCAGATTTATCAACACATAGATGCGAAGGACAAGGTGAGAGGCCAGTGCAGTCTGGACTTTGGGACCCAGTAAGTGAGAGTGCGTGGCTTTTACCCCCGGAGTGAGAAACCGCTGAGATGCCAGCACAGCCTGCCAGCGCCACGAGGCGGCTTCAGCTCCTGGCCTGCAGAGTGTAGGGGGACCAAGCACCAGTCTGAGGGGTAATCGCTCTTGCTTTAACCTGCTTGGATCTGGATTGCAGTCTAGGGTGGAGGTCCTGGGGTGTGTGTCCAGCTTGCCAGAGCGTGTGGAGACCTCAGAGAGGGCACCCATCTAATACCGCCGGCAGCTGAGAAAACCCCAGCGTTTGGGACGAAAACTCCCCTGTCTGGTGGCAGAGTCCTACTGTGGCAAAAAGCCCAAAAGTCAAATCATTGAGTGGCAAAATGAGCAGGCAAAGGAAACAAAGCAGACAGAAGATTCCAACATTACACTCCTATTTTGGGGATAAGAAGGAGCAAGGCATGGAACAGGAGGAAATCAGTGAAGTCAGAACTCCTGCACCAAAAGCTTCAAAGGAAAATACAAGCTGGTTACAGGCCATAGAGGACCTTAAGAAGCAGATAAGAGAAGTGGAGGAAAAATTGGGAAGAGAAATGAGAACAATGCAAGAAAATTATGAAATGAGAGTCAACAGCCTGACTGAAGAAAATAATACCTTAAAAAACAGACTGACTCAAATGGCAAAGGAGGCTCAAAAAGGCAATGAGGAGAAGAAGGCCTTAAAAAGTTGAATTTGCCAGATGGAAAAAGAATCTCAAAAGCTCACTGAGGAGAATCATTGCTTCAGAATTAGATTGGAGCAAATGGAAGCTAATGACTTTATGAGAAATCAAGATGCTGTTAAACAGATCCAAACAAATGAAAGAATAGAAGGCAATGTGAAATATCTCATGGGAAAAACCACTGACCTGGAAAATAGATCCAGGAGAGATAATTTTAAAATTATTGGACTGCCTGAGAGCCATGACCAAAGTAAGAGCCTGGAAAGCATCCTCCAGGAAGTTCTCAAAGAAAACTGCCCTGATGTTTTAGAACCAGAGGGCAAAATAGAGGTTGAAAGAATCCACCGATTACCTCCTGAAAAAGATCCCAAAAAGAAAACTCCTAGGAATATTATAGCCAGGTTCCGGAATTCCCACATTAAGGAGAGAATATTACAAGCAGCCAGGAAGAAACAATTTGAATATTGTGGAAACACAATCAGGATAACCCAGGATCTGGCAGCTTCTACACTGAGGGATTGAAGGGCCTGGAATGTGATATTCCGGAGGTCAAGGGAGCTGAGATTAAAACCAAGAGTCACCTACCCAGCAAAATTGAGTATCATGTTTCAGGGGAAAATATGGTCATTCAGTGGAATACAGGACTTTCAAGCATTCTTGCTGAAAAAACCAGAGTTGAATAGAAAATTTGACATTCAGATACAAGAAGCAAGAGAAGCATGAGAAGGTAAACAGTGAAAAGAAATCATAAGGAACTTATCAAAGTTGAACTATTTTTTTTAAAGCAATTGGGGTTGAGTGGCTTGCTCGGGGTTGCATGGCCAGTTGTTGTTTCTGGGTGTGGTGCTGAGTGTCTGGGCCCGGATTTGATCTGGGTCGTCCAGGCACTGGGGCCGGTGCTCTTGCTCGCTGAGCCACCTGGCCAAAGTTGAACTAGTAACATTCCTACATGGAAAAACAATAATTGTAACTTATGAAACTTTTCTCAGTAGTTGAAGGGATTAGAAATATATATATGTCTTTATATGAGGGTATGCGGGCATATGAATACATATGTGAATGTGTGTATATACGTTTACAGGTATACATAGATAGAGGGCACGGGACCAATTTAACAGGAAGGGATGATACTTAAAAGGTGAAATTAAGAGGTGAGAGGAATATAATGAGAGGAGATGGGGAGAGACAGAGTGGGACAAACTATCTCATACAGAAGAGGCAAGGGAAAATGGTTACAATGGAGGGGAAGAATAGGAAAGCAAAAGGGAATGGGTCAACCTTATTCCTATTGAATCTGGCTTGAGGAGGGAGGGAAATACACACTAAATAGGGGATCTCACCCTCCAGGAGAATGGGGGGGAAGAGGATGTGAGGGGGGATGATGGAAGGGAGGGCAGGCTGGGGGGGAGGGAAGTTGGAAGAACCCACTTGTGAAAAGGGACAGGATCAAAGTAGAGAATAGAACAAGTGGGAGGTGGGATAGGAGGGAGGGAAATATAGTCAGTCTTTTACAATATATCTACTATGTTATTGTTTTGCATTTGCTGCACATGTACAACCTATATTGAACTACTTGTCTCCCCAGTGGGGGTGGGTGGGAGGGGGGGAAGGGAATGAATCTGGAATTGAAAGTTTTAAAATCAAATATTCAAATACATACATATATATATATATATATATATATGTGTGTGTGTGTGTGAAAAAAAGTATCTCTTCCTGCCTATGTGCCCTACCTGACCTTACCCAAAACTGCTTTGTATGAAACATTTTCTCTTATGTAACATGCTCTGGGACATATATAAAAGCATACAAATAAATATGTACGCAGATATATATATATATATATATATGTGTGTGTGTGTGTGTGTGTGTATATATGTATGTATGTGTATCTTGATTATATATATGTACTTTTATATATATGTACTTTTATGAAAGTATATAATTATGTACTTTTATAAAAGTAGATACAAAGTATATATATAGTATACATAAAGTGTTTATATAAGTATATAAAAGCATATAATACATGTACACACACAGTGAAGTGAGCAGAATCAAAACAATTGTATGACCACAGAAAAGAGAAGCGAAGCTTTGAAAAACCTGAGAGCTTTGCCTGAAGCAACTTCAATAAACTAATGATGAAGCATTTCTTACACCTCTTAGAAAGACAATGGACTAGAGATAAAGAACCTCTCAATTAGGGTCAGTAACTTGATCTGTTTTGCTTGACTAACATATTTATTATAGGGTAGATGTTTTACTTAGAAGGAGGCAAAGAAGGAACTTGTGGCCAGTGACAGATATGGAAAAAATAAGAACATTTTAAGAACTCTGGCCTAGAACTTTTGAAAAATGCCTATTTTCTGAAAACATTTTTCTGATTCGAAAAGATCAGCAGACTATATGTACAAAAGGAATTATAAATTATTTCAAAGCACATTTAATTGGTTATATTGATAAATGATGAGGTTTTTAGAAAATAATTTAAAATATAATTTTTAAAACCAAATATTTAGGTTACCAGTCTTTTCCTCTGATGATCAAAGTTTTGAACTCCTATATTTTATCAAATATGACCCTCATAGAAAGATAAGGGAAGAAAATAAAACAAACAAAACTATGATATCTTTGAAGATTAAAATAAACCCCTAAAGATATGGTCTTGTGGTCTTCTAAGTGTACACTCAATCTAAGAGGCACCCTACACCCATCTTTTAATTCCCAAATGTGGGATATATAGCTATATAAGCAAGTTTTGCCCCAGGACTCTTTTTCAAAGCAGTATTTCTCTTCCCGAGGTTAAACAAATCAAAGGAAATCTCCTTTCATAAGGCTGTATACCATAAGCTACAAGTACCATCTTATTTGGTCTCCAAAGGTAAACTCCTCAGTCTAGCAGTAGATGTGACAGTCTGTGGAAATCTGCCAGATACTAGAAAAGAGACCAACTCTTATTCTATTGAACTCGGGGCACTCACCCAAAATGTTTGAGACCTATTAGGCTAAGAAACTTAAACTAAGAGGGAAAGGACACAGAGAGATTCTTGAAGTCAGACTACAGGACCCAAGATTATTGAGAATGAGACAAAGAGGGAGCACAATGGACTGTTCCAAAGCCAGAGGAATAGGGGCTTCTCTCCCTCGGTAAGTTCCAATTCTATCCTCCATTCTGTTTGTAACATATCTACTAGCTCTTGATAATCCAGCATGGCATAAAGGAAAGAACACAGAGACCTGGGCTCTAGGACTACAATATTACACTAAACATATCACTTACATAGCTAGCATAACTAACATAATATCTTAATATAGCAGGTATTAATAATTGCTTGTTAAATTGAACCAAATATTAATAATAATAGCATTTATGGAGAATTTTACAAATTTGCAAAACACTTTGCAAATATCTCATTTGATCCTCACAACAATCCTGGGAGGTAGGTGCTATTATTATCTTTTCATAGAGAGGGAAACTAAGGCTAATGTAGGTTAAGTGACTTGCCTAAGGCTGCATAGCTAGTAAATGTCCGAAGGTAGATTTGAACTCAGGTCTTTCTAATTCCAGGTCCAGCTCACTATCCACTGCTCCATCAAGCTTCCTAGATGTATCAGTATCACTGTTACAAGAGCATTCAGGAGAATGCTATAGGGTTTCCAAGGAATGTCATATTTTTCCATCAAAATTTCATTGTATAGCATTGGTTCAGATGCAGTCAGTATGGAGAAATATATTTAAAACAAGCCAATGATATGCTAGTAAATATTTAACAACTAGCTCTCAAGGTGAAAAAAATGTACAACACATTTTTTGAGTTTAATCTGCATCATTAATTAACATTTTCTCCATCTATTTTTTAAGGCTACAAATCAACAAACCATGAATCAAGCCCTAATTTGTAGCATTTGCTAATTTCCAGCGTGTAAATGCTCACAATGAAAATCTAATAATCAGTTGGTATCAGCTGACTGTAGCACAACTTTAGAACAAGCTGACTTGGGTTTGAGTCCCTGACTTGACCTTAAGGAGGGAAAGGAAGAGATAAATACATATATGGCACCTGCTTTGTGTCAGGAACTTCTGCTAAGCATTTTCCCAATATTATCTTATTTGAGTTTCACAATGACCCTAAGAGGTAGGTGCTGCTGCTGCTATCCCCATATTACAACTGAGGAAACTAAGTGTCTGAGTCAGAATTTGAATTTATGTTTTCTTAGCTGCCTGAGCACTTTCCTATACTGGGCCTTTTCCTCATCTGTAAAATGGTTTGGTTGAACTTGAATCCAAAGGTCCTTTATACTTATAATGATTCTCTGAGCCTATACTTTCTTTCACATCCACATCAATTACAACAATATGTATTCATCCTATGGAAGCTGAACATAATCCTAGAGTGTGTTCTGAATCATCAAAGAAAGGTACTATTATACACCGTTTCTTAGAATTTCTTTGTTACATATAATTTATTTTATCATACGCCTGTGAAAACTGGCAACTAACATACAATATACATGGGAATTCTCAATTACAAAGACTATTTGATTCACTGGAATGCCCTATCTCATAATCCAGCTGGACTGGAGTTATTATGACTTATTTTGTTACCATGTTATCATGCAAGAGGGCCATCAGTTGTCAAGGGCATAATAACCATACTTCCTCAACAGAACCACTGTTAAACAACAAATTTTTATCATAGAGACAAATACATCTAGAAAGGACCTTGTAGATTGTCTAATTCAACTTATTCATTTTACAGATGAAAAGAACTGAGAGAAGTGATTTCTCCCATATTATAGAATAAATTAGTGGCAGGGACAGGATTAGAACCAAGGTCTTTTGATTCATAATGTTATAAACAAAGTATTAAGATTGCAGTTTGTGGAGTGAAAGAAGAGATCCTTTATTGATGATTCTTCAAAGAAGTGGACATGTGAGTTCCCTCATGGGACCAGAACACAAACACACACACACACACACACACACACACACACACGAAACTCCCAGTAGTAGAAGAAAGATTATATAGCACCCCTTCCGTTACAATCATTGGTCCCCTCTAGACAGGTCATCCCCTTTCTTTGGTCATTCTTCTGAATGACCTACCAGAGTAGCCCCTGGTCAGACAAAGGGACATAAACTCCTACACTGAGTGTGTCAGTTTGAATCCCAACTGGTTTGGACTGGCCTGGTGTAGTCTCCCTCCCCCCTTTGTAGATTTCTTTATATGACCCAATAGTATATTTTGCCCTTTTCCCTCATGACCTAGGCTCTTCCATACATGCTGTGCAGGATCATTTTCAAAACATTCGTAGTTCCTATAGAATCTGTGGAAACCAACTATCAGTATTTCTCACAATAATCACCCTGAGCCATAATTATTGTGCTAAGGAGCTGGTTGTGATGTCCTGGATAGGAACCCAGATCTCGATGTACCTCTGTCTCTCTGAGTCTGGCTTCTAGGGCAGCTCGGGGGCCTTGGGTGTTGTCATTAACTTGTAGTCGTTCCTGGACAGCTTTCATCCACTCCTGGGCACTCTCTACACTGCTGTCAAACTCATCCTGGGACTGCTGAGTCATGGCATCTGTGGAACCTGGAGTGTTTAAAAAGTGCAAAAGGGTAAGAATACATGGAACTGTAAGAAAGACCTGGATTGCATTATACTGCCAGACTAAGTCTGAGGAGAAAGGGAGAGAAAAGAACATAATCTCACAATTATGGACCAATAAACTTAATTTCTGCTTTCTGGCAAAATTCTGGAACTTGCTATTTAAGAGCTCATTAGTAGACATTTAAAAAGGAAAACAATGATCCCCAAGAATATCATCAAGAACAGGTCATGACTGGTTAACCTCATTTCCTTTTTTTTTTTTTTAAACATTTACTAGACTGAGAGATTACTGGAACACTAGAGACATAGCTTGCCTAGATTTCAGCAAAGCCTTTGACAAAATTGCTGATGCTATCTGTGGACAAGATTAAAAATGTGCATGAGATGATAAGACATTTAGGTGGATTTGGGAATTGGTTGAATGACTAAAGTCATGAATGCTAACTAATGGATCAAAGCCAATGTAGAGGGAGGACTTAGTGGATTCCCCTGGGATCTGTTTGACCACTGGCTATTCAACTTTTTTTTTTGTCAAGCTTGGATTAAGGAATAAATACAATGCTTATCAAATTTGCAGATGTTGCAAACTGAGAGGGATAGCTGACATGTGGGTTAAAAGAGTATCTATCTAAAAAGGAAAAGATCACAATAGGGTAGGGCTCTGGGCAGGAGTGTGCTGGTCAATGTCTAACCACTGGCTCTGGGGGTGGTAGGGAGAAGGGGAAAGTATATTTCTAATTGGACTTTTAATTTAATCTGAGCTAACATTTTTTTCCATCACTAATAAGTACAGACAACAAAACAATAAATCAAGCTCTGATTTATAGCATTACTGATTTCCAAAATATAAGTGCTCGTGTTCACAATGAGCACCACCAGCACTGGGTCAGATTAAAGTGACTACATGTAATAGGAATAATTGTAAAATCCTACACTTAAATTCAAAAAGTTAACTTAATGATTAAGATGCAGGATGTATGATCAGGCAACATCCACCAGTGAAAATTAGCAATTTATATATGATGTATATAGGAATCTTCTATTAATAAGCCTGGAAATACTAACGGACTCTAAGTTCAATATGAGTCAAAAGTATTATATGATACCACAAAAAATTAGTAAGATCTTGGGATAAATTAATAGAGACATAAAGCCCAGAATAAGACTACTATTAGTCCTATAATACTTTGTCTTGGTCCAGGCACAGACAGGATTTTATGTTCCATTTCCTTCAACCAAGCTTTATATGATAAATCACAAAATACTGGGAAAGTAGCTATCAACTCAAGTCAACAAACATTTGCTAAATGCCTATTATGTGTAAGTTTCTGGTACTTCTAAACCATGCAGTTTGCCAATGTCTCTTCAAAAATACCCTACCTAGGGGCAGCTAGGTGGTTCAGTGAATAGAGCACCAACCCTGGAGTCAGGAGGACCTGAGTTCAAATCTGACCTCAGACAGGGAACACTTACTAACAGTAAGTGTTTGGACTTTGGACAAGTCACTTAACCCCAACTGCTCTGCCCTTCCCCCTTAAAAAAAAAAAAGCAAAAATACCCTGCCTAGACTTGGACAGGGTACATCAGATATAGTCTCCCCTTGATTAGGCAGCAGAACAGCCTGCTGGGGAGGGCATGACTCCATAGCTACTAAAAAAAAATTCAGACCCAATAATCAGTAATGAATTCTCTACATAGCAGTAAAAGCAGAGCTTAAGGAGAACATCTTCTAATTTCCCAGAAAGAACTTGAAGTAGGGACTGGAAATAGAGCCTGCATTTTAACCTATTCAGGGTAGCTTTCCAGATTTGAGAAGCCAACTCAAGTAGAATTCTCAAGAGGCTGAACTCTAATAAATTCCTCTCCAATAGTAAAACATTGATTTCAGGAAAGCAGAAAGGCAGGGGTGGTTGAAATCTAATAAGTGGCTCCCATTCAATAAAATTCAACAAGTACACATTACGTGTGTACTAGAAAGACCCAGATTGCATGGAGCTACCAAATCAAGTCAAAGGAGCAATTTGTTCCTCCTGAAATATTTTGCAGGTCCCATGTTACAAAAAATGTAATGTCAGTTTCCGAATAAACACCATAACTACCTAGGTAACTCTTGATAAATTATTTGATCTTTGTAGGCCTCAAAAATAAAGGAAATAAAGGCTAGATAACCCCAAAAGAATTTTCTAATTTGTGTCCCTTGTTATTTATTTCAGGAAATGTTTTCAAGAAAGCATTTGAGAACAAAATACACACTGGAGAGGTACTTCAGCTGACTAAGGTACAGGGCATGGGCTGCAAGGGCTCTGCATGATACTGGAAAGAGCACATTAGGACAAGTCAAAAGACTTGGGTTCCAGGCCTGGTTCTCCCACTAACTTGCAGTGGAATTTTTCATGTGTCACTTTCTATCTCTTGAGTTTAATTTCCTTCTCAGTAAAATGAGAGGTTTCCTGCCCTGCTCTAACATTTATTCTGTAAATTCTAGTCTAAATAACCATTCAATTAAGCACCTCTGGTTTGCAGTGCTGCTTTAGACATTGTGCCATCAAGTAAGCACTAACCTTAAGAAAAGGAAAGGGTAAGAAAAGGGAATATTAAATGATGGAAGCAAATTCAAAATTTACTGAGTTAAAAGATGACAGAGATGGCAAAACAAGAGAAAAGGAGAGCTGATTGTAACAGTCTCCTAGAACACAATGCATTGTTTGAAAGCTTGGCTTCCTAATGTGTTGTTTTGCTTTTAGAGTAGGACTCATTTTTCTAACATCTTAATGTGTTCTTCCATGGTCACTCCCTTTCTTTTACTGCTTGGTTTGAAAAGAATGTTAGCCTGGATAGGGTTTTAAATTGGTTCAGTGTGTCTGGAATTCCTTTCCTTGTTTATGACTTGCCTGACTTTCAGAATAGAAACTTAAAGGGCAGGAAAAGAAGGGGGAAAAGGATCTTTAAGAATTCCAGATTTGACATTAGGAAGAGCAGTTTTTAATTGTAGGAATAATTCAAACTTTTTATGAGTTCTTCCATTTGGAAAGGTTCCAACTTTGCATGTGCAGAATGATTCACAGACACTAGAGTATGTCAAATTCTACACAAGGGGCCCAGTGTTGGAGTGACTTAGTTGGAGGTGGAGAACAGGGTAGGAGGAGGAATTCTAGATCATGTGATCATTCTTAGGCTACACAATGAGAATAGAAAGAATAGGGGTAAAAATCACTGAACTTTGGAGTCTGGAGGACTGGGTGCTAGTGTTGCCTCAGACACTAGCTAACCCTACAATTCTTGGCAAGTCAAGATTTCTCGATTCCTAATTATCCTCATCTGTAAAATAAAGGGGTTATACTAGCTGATCTCTAAGGCAACAGATTCACTGACTTTGAGAGACAGAAGGGACCTCAGTGGTCATCTAGTCTAACCCAAACACTAAAGGAATAACTACTACAACATACCAATAAGTGGCTGTTCAACCTCTGTTTAAAGGAGAAATCATGGATTCCATTCCTCGGAGGTCTTCAAGTGCAGGGTTTTATTTTGGTGGGCATTGCGTTCATGGATGGGTTAGGCTGGAATGGCTGCTGAGGTCCCTCTTTTATTTCTCAAATTCTTATGAGGGAACTGGAAATATCAGGCCAGCAAAAAATTAAGAAAGAATGCAAGAGCTCCCTTTAAATATCTGGATGTCTCTCCAATAGATAAATGTTCAAAGGACACAAAGAAGCAGTTCTCAAAAGAATTACAGACTCTTAACCATATGAAATAATGGTTTGGATCACTAATAATAAGAGAAACATAGCTATATATTTTTATACAGCTAACAAGGGAATTTGTTTTCCTTGACTATGCATTTGTTACAAGGTATTTGTTTTTTTTTCTTCTTTGTTTCTCAGTGGAGTGGGAGGGAGAGAAAATAGATGTGTCAATTTTCTTAAATTTAAAAACAGAAGGGGAATTGTTCCAAACATTCTAGAAAGCAATTTGGAATTATGCAAGCAAAGTTACTAAAATGTCCATATCCTTCAAACCAGAGATACCACTACTAGGCATATACCCCAATTATGTTAATATAATAATGTTAATATAAAATAATATAAATAATATAATAATATAATAAATATAATAAATAAATAAATATATTTTATATTTAATATATAATTTAATATATATTTATATATATTTATATAATAAATAAATAAATAAATAAATATAATAAATAAAATAATATAAAATAATATAATAATGTTAATATAAAATAATGTTAATAACAGAAAGATTACAAATACACAGGAAACATTGATAGTAGTATTTTTTGTGGTGACAGCTAGTTGTTTGTTCTTCATTCTTCAAGAGGACCATGACATCAGGAAGGTGATGCCATGACTTGCAAGTGAATTGGATTTAAGTGAGGGAAAGCTGTACAAAGTCACCAGTCTCACTTTCTCCTCAGGAGCCATCTGGGTCCAGTGGCAATTCACAAATCAGGATGACTTAAGATGGACCCCTAACTAGGATCAAAGTAGATAACTGTAGACTGGAGAATATCTAAACAAACCATGGTACATTGATGTAAAGTATATTATTGTACTATAAGAAACAATGAATCTTGAGAACACATAAAAGCAAGGGAAGACTTATGAACTGAAACACAGTGAAGTAGGTAAGATAAAGAAAATGAATACACAATGACTACAAAAACTTAAATGGCAAGAATAACCACAAAGTTGAATGCTATGAAATTATAATGACTGAGCTTTGCCTCAAAGCAGAGAAGACACCTTTCCAAATGCTTTGCAGAGGTAGAACACCATGGGTGTAGAACATTCATTTAGACTCTTTTCATATTTTAGTGAGTTTTGCTAAATTTTTTCTTCCTCATTTTAAATTCTTTATTATAAGAGATGGCTCTATGATTATAAACTATCTTTTACTCTCAGATCCTTTGTTTCTTTGTCTGACTACTGCTTATGCCCTGCCAAATCTCAATCCTATTTTAATCCTATCATTTATGACCTCTACTTCTACTCATAAACTGTTTAATGAACTTGGATTAAATCATACAGCTATTCAGGGTAGGTCCATTACAAATGTATTTTAGCTATTCTCAACTGGGAAAATATAGCAACAAGGTACTCATCGTTGGGCCTCTCCAATCCTTGAAAAACTCTAACTAGATCTTACCATTTCCTCTAGCTCTCATCTATGTCTTTTCTTTCTTTATTAATCAAATTCCTTGAAAAATCAATCTATTGCTAAATCTACATCATTTTCTCAATCATTCTCTCTATTTTTTTGTTTTTTACAAGGGGGAAGGCAGGGCAATTGGGGTTAAGTGACTTGCCCAAGGTCACATGACTAGTAAGTGTTAAATGCCTGAGGATGGATTTGAATTCAGGTCCTCCTGACTCTAGGGCCAGTGCTCTATTCACTGGGACACCTAGCTGCCCCAATCCTCTTTCTTGACCTGCCTTCAGGGTTAGATATTGCTGACCAATCTTTTCTATTGTTTTGTTTTGGGGATTTTTGTTTGTTTGGTGACACTACTTGGTTCTCTTGGTTCTCCTCTGAACTGTGAAAGCTCTGTCCTAGGACCTCTTTTTTCTCTACACTCACTCATCAGCTCCCATGGTTTCAGTGATCATCTCTCTATTTATGACTCCCATATTAATATAGTCAGCTGTATTGTCTCTCTCGAGCCGTAGTATTACACAATCCACTGTCAGTTAGACATTTCCAATTCAATGTTCTGTAAGCATCTCAGACTCTACACGTCCCAAACAGAATTTATCTTTCCCCCAAACCCACCCCTCTTCTGAATGTCTCTATTTCTGTTGAGAACACTACCATCCTTATGCACAGATTTGCAAATTTGGTGTCATCTTCACTCTCACTCAGCACCACACCCCCATCCAATCATTTGCTACATCTCATCATTTCTATCTTGCATTTATTCTCCTCAACTCCAGTCACACAGTCAGCACAACACTAGTTCCAATCTTCATCATCTCTGGACTGGACCTTTGCCATTGGCTTCTTCTTCTTTTTCTTTGTAGTTTAGTTTTTATTTCATAATCAGAAATTTAACTCCGTTGTCTAGCCATACTTGTGGAAGGAAACGGGAAATGAAATCCAAAGAGAACTGCAGCAAGTGAGAGTCCAAGGATTATAGAGCATGAAAGCAGATAGGGTTTGGGGGTGTACTCTCCAACTGCAGAGGAATGATTTGGTGAGAAAGATAAAAAAACAAAATAAGAAAACTTCTCAAAGTTGTTTGCAGGCAGTGATGGTGATCTTCTCGCTTGTCTTGCCACCCAGAGAAACGACATACTTCATGGCATCCAAAATGTTCGCGTCTTCTTTCACTTGGCCAAAGACCACATGCTTGCCATCCAACCAATTACTCTTAGCAGTATAAATGCAAAAACTGAGAGCTGTTTTTCTTGGATCCACCATTTGATCAGTTCAGGTGCTATTATTATCCTGATTCACTGATGAGGATATTGAGACTTAAAGAGATTAAATGAGTTGCCTACCTAGTCAATTTCTGAGTCAGGATTAGAACTCAGGTCATCCTGGGGTCCACTAGTTAAAGACCTAATTGAAAACCCCAGTTGAAGACTAGAGATCCTTTGAACATTCTTTCCAACTCTAAATTATTATCCTATCCTCCAATTCCATGTATTCAGCTATAAATGGGAATATGGTTGGGTTAGATGATCATCAAGGTTTTTTTGTTTTCCAGTTTTAAACAGTAACTGAACATGGATGCATCAATAACATGGAGTAGAAAGGCACTTCCTGATTAGTACCCATCCATAACAAGTTATTACCAGTTGATCACAAGTTGTTACTGATGGGGGAAATGTCAATAGGTTATACAGGGGCTCTGATCAATGACCAGAGTCCCTGAGTTTGCAGTCTGGAAGAAATTCACTAGGCCCAAGCAAACTTTGCAGTCAGGATTGTAAAAGTTTATTGTTATACTTTACAGTGGGCAAGAGCTCTTAGGGAACCTGCAAACTTAAAGAAGTCATAGGTATAGTTTTCTAAGGAGTCATGACAGTAAATCAGGTGTCAATTATGCTAACTAAGTAAGTAAGGGTGGGATTAGGGAGGAGTTAAGGAGTGGTCAGTGCTTAAAGGAACATGCACTTTTATTATCAACTGATCAGGCGTATTGCCCATAATTCACTAGGAAATAGTGGGGGGGGGGGGGGGGGGGTTAGAGGAGGGGGGGGGGGGGGGGGGGGCGCGGCTACCTGGAGGTGTGGTTTTAGGCTTGAAATGTCACTAAGTCAGCTAGTGGTCAAGGCTGACTGAGAAGTGCCTAGTCTGCCACCCATCATCAGTGTCATGTTTGACAAGATGGATGTTGGAAACCAAGGCTAATGGAAACTCAGTATGTGTATAATTGGCTGAGGAGTTAACTTACAGATAGTGTGTATTGAAGGATTAATAGGTGCAGCTGGCCATTATACGAAGGGGAGATAAACATTTCATGAATTGTTGCTAGGCAGAGTGCTGGCAAGGGGAAGGGTCAGAGTTAAAGCTCTGAGGCTGAGGGGGGGAATGTGATTTTACAGACTGGTTTTACAAATTGATTTTACAAACTGATATTACAAACATAGATCCCAAGCACCCCATCATTACCACTGCAAAATATATTTACTAAAAAAAAAAATCTCTTTCTCCAGCCACATCTCTGGGTTCTGTCCCTCTCAAATCCAGAACCTTTCATTTTCTTTACTTTCATTACAAGCCCTTTTAGTTTGCAAAAACCAAAAGAACTGAAGCTGAAGAAGGCTGAGGTGGACACTTCTTCCTTAGCATCAATGACACTGTTTTCTCCTGGCTCTCCTGTTCCCATCAAATTTCTCCTTGTTTGCCTTTACTAATCTTTACTCATCTCCTAGCCCTGCAACCCAGGCATCTCCCTAAATTCTGTTTTGGGGACTCCTCTCTCTGTATTCTTTTCCTTGGCACACTTATCTTTTCCCATGGTTTCATAATAATCTCTATATAGATGAATCCAAAACAGATAAATCCCAGTCGTAATTACTCTTCTGAACTCTGCATCACATCTAAAACTACCTGCTGGACATCTCCATGTGGAGGTATTTTAACTAACTAAAACTAAACATGGCCCAAACTAAACTTATGATCTTTCCTGTTAAATTGCTCTGCAGCCAAACTTCCCTGTTTCTATTGTGTACAACACTATCCTCCCAGTGACTCATGATTGTAATCTGAATCATCTTTGACTCATCTCCTTGCCTTACTTCTCATATCTAATCAATTGCCAAGTTCTATTCATTCTAACTGCTTTATTCCATCCATACTACCGGTTTCATAATTTAGGCCCACATCACTTCTACTTGTTGGGAATGTTACTAAAGGGAATTCTTCAAGAATGGGATAGACAAGATGACTTCTGAGCTTCCTTCCAAGTCTGAGGGTCTAGGATTCTGTGACTAGATGGGAAAACAGAAGTTTCACAGGAAAACTCATTTTCCCTTCAAGAACCAAGCACAGATCTAACCTTTCTTGGTCTCATCTGTGCATTAGGCTTATCTCTCTCAAGCTCATCTCTAAAATGGGGTTCATCATAGCACCTAACTTAACTGAATGAAGATCTCTCCCGACCCCCATTCTAGAGGCACAATGCCTCTCACAAATAAAGTGAATTAGTATACAAGAGACCTGGCTTTGACATTAACTCTGCATTTGGATGAATAATTTCACCTCTGCATGCTTCAATTTCCTCATCTACGAAATTAGGGCATCGGACTAGATTCAACTTAGCAATAAATTATTAAGTATCTTTCATTTGCAGAACACCATGCTAGGCACTGGGCAGCTCACAGTCTAGAAAGGGCATATTTCGTATACATTAATAATCAGTAACTATAATACAGAATGATTCTCGATGAGAACAAAGTACCATGTGAGTGATATCTGAAGAGAAAGATCATAACTGATAGGGAGGACTGAGGAAAGCTGTAGAACAGAGGAAGTACACACCCAACAAGCTGGCAACAATGACTAAAGGCTTTTGTCAGTGGTCAATATTAGAGGGCCTGTGGCCGCACTAACATACCATGAATCCGTGAGTTTGTCAAACTACTCTGGAAAGCGATTTGGAATTATGTAGAAAAAAATAACTAATCTGTTCAAACCCTTTGACCCAGAAATTCCACTCCAGGATATCAAGAACAGCAAAAGATAGAGCAAATATTATAGCAACATATTCAAAGCTTCACTTTCTGTGGCTGCAAAGAACTGGAAATAAAGTAGATGCCCATCAAATGCAGAATGGCTATCAAAATGGTGACTGCGTAGGCAATCATTACAAATTAAGAAATGATAAATGTAAGGAATTCTGAGAAATATTGGAATACTTATAGGAACTGACACAATGCAGTAAGCAGAACCAGGAAAAAAAATGCACAGTTACTGCAACAATGTAAACAGAAAGGGCAGCAAAACAACCCCCTGAATATTGTGTAATTACAATCATCAACCTTGGCCTCCAATAAGAGATGATGAAATGAACTTATAACTCTTTTTGTGGGGGTAGAGGATTGTGGATTTTGGAGTGTCGCATGAAGTATGCTGTAAGACATGGTCTATGTGTCAATTGGTTTTGCTTATTTTTTTTATTGTCACAATAGGAAGCTCAGAAGGTAAGACTGAAGGAGACAGTGAAGCATATATAGAAATGACTGTGATTTAAAAAACAAAAGGTGTTGATAGAACTATTTTATTTGTGAGCAAAATAAAACTGAGGGGGTGGCATTTGAACAGACTTTTAAAGGGTTAGCAGAATTTCAGTAAGCAGAGAGGGGGTAAAGGAGAGTCCATGCAAATATTATTGCCAAATTCCTTTCAAAAGGAACTGGGGATATTTTATCCTAGAAAAGACAAAATTTAAGAATTCATGGAGTAAGTTAGATGAGTTTGACAAAATCATATCCATCTACTCAGTCTATATCTGAGAATTGCCACTATAACATACCAGAAACGTGGTCATTCAGTCTCTGCCTACAGATAAAAGGGAAGCCATCGCCTCCCAAGGCAGCCATCCCACTTTGGGACAGCTCTACAGTTTTATCTGACAACAAGCCTCTTTGCATCTTATGCCCCTTGCTCCTGATTCAGCCTGCTGAGCCAGAAGAACAAGTCTAATCCATGTTCCACAGGACTGACCTTCAAATTCTTGAAGCACCTAGGTGACACAGTGGAAAGAACCTTGGGCCTAGAGTCAGGAAGACCCAAGTTCCATATGACCTCTGACACTCACTGTGTGACCTTGAGCAAGTCACTTAACCTCTATCAGCTTTAGTTCCCTCAATTGTAAAATGGGAACATAATAGCATCCTACCTCCCACGGTTGCTGTAAGAATCAAATGAGATAATATGTGTGAAGTGTTTAGCCTAGTGCCTGGCACATACTACCATAAAAAATGCTTAATAAATGTTTATTCATCCACTTAAAGATACCTATCATGTTCCCTCCTGAGGTTTTTTTTTTTCCCTCTCCATGCTAAATATCCCCAGTTCCTTCAGTTCTCATATGACTTGTACTCAAGGCCCTTCCCCATTCTGGTTGCCCTTTTCTCCATGATCTCTGGCTTATCCCCAGAATTAAACACAACACTCCTACAAATATAACCTGACCAGGGCAAAGCAGAGAGGGATTCTCACCTTGTTCCTTCCTAGAAGCTTTGCTTCTCTCCATGCAGTCCAAGATCCAATTACCTGGTTTGGCTAACATTGCTAACTCATAATGCGCTTGTAATCCACAAAAACTCCCAGATCTTTTCCAGAGAAAGAGCTTTCTCACCCCGCCGCCCCACCCCATACTTGTGGAAGTCGATTTGTTTTTTGTCAGGGGTAAGATATTTGACAAATCGGAAGGCATTTGTTTCCACTGAATTCAACTTACTAGCATCCAAATGTGCCACACTGTTAGGATCTTTTTGGAACCTGGCTGTCATCTACTGTGTTAGCTCTGACTTCCCAGCTTTGTGTTCATCTGGGCATGCCATCTGTGCTTTTCACTAAGTCACTGACAAAACGTGCTACATACTCCAGGGCAAACCTAACTCACTATCTTCCCAGATTCATCCTATAATACTCTACTTCCTACACTCTATACTAAACTACATGAAGCTTTCCCTGGTTTTTAATTCCTGATGCTCTACTCTCTAACTATATTGTATTATAAAACCTTTCATTTATTTTGTATATGCTTATATGCACATGTATTTATTCTTTATATGCTTATATGTACATGATTTCTCCCTCACAAGAATGTTATTTACCAGAGAGTAGGGACTCTTTTTTTTTTGTATGTTTAATAAATGCTTAATAAATTAATTTATTAATAAATTATCACTTAATATAAAAATATATATATAAGTATATAAAAATCATTTAATAAATGCTTGTTAACAGATCCCTGAGGTATTCCTCTGGAGACCTTCAGTCAGGTTGACATTGAAACATTAAGTGCTTTTTAAGTCTAGCCATTCAAGCAGTTTCTACGTCATCTTTTCCACAAAAAAATTTTATTTCTCCAAAAGTTCATCTTTGTTGATACTACTACTCTCCCAGTTATGATATATTTTTCTGAATCACAGAATGCTATCATCTCAAATATTTACAATTGCAGGTAACACAAGGGAATATAGAAAGATGCATAGTTGGAATAAGTACTCTCTAGCATATTACCAACTTGTGTCCAAGAAGTGGCAAAGACAACAACAACAAAGATATCATCAAAGACACAGGACAAAGAAAGATCTGATCAGTTAAATAGCAAGAACAAGTGATAACAAATGGATGACCCAAGTTCTGCATTTGATTATTCTTAATATTTAAGGAATCAAAGGAAGGCCTCCAGCACATTGGATACACCAGCATACTGAACATGGGCAAAATTAGTATCTGTTAGAAGGCATAAATAAATTATTATCTGCACCTAGGTCAAAAGCTATATGAGAAATATTTCATGAGCTTTTTGTTTGTTCAAGATTGAATATTTTGTTGATGTTCATGAATAGTTAGAATAGTTCTAAAATAGAGATATTAGGTTTAACTCAAAAATACTAACTAAGTAAGGAATGATTAATAGTGGTGGAAATACCTAAGGTGCTCCCCAGAACAATGCCTACTAACTTTGGCTCTGGGATGGTCATGCCACTACTACATTACAAATGAACACTTACCTACATTTGAAGGTAAGATGTATCCCAGAGCAAACCAAGCAAGGTGTGACAAATATATAATGAATAATTAAAGCCAACTGCTGCCATATGCTTGAATTTGTACTCCAGGGAAAAGCGTTCTTAATCTGGGGACCACTTAAAAAATTTTTTTGATAACTATTTCAATATTATTGGCTTCCTTTTAAATCCTATGCTTTTTATTTTATTAATTTTAAAATCTTATTCTGATAGCCTATAAACTTCACCAGACTCTGAGAAGGATCCATGACACAAAGAAAGATTACTCATCTTGAAAAAGGGATAGGGAGTGGGCCTATGTTTTCACTGGTATAGGAATCTCCCAAAGAAGCAAACTCCTACAAATGCAGGTCAGTCCCTTCTCTGAAACTTATAGACTTAGTTGCCTAGAGAGGATAAATGACTTGTCCAGGGCTCACAAAGTCAATGTGTCTCAGAGGTGGACCCTCAACTCAGATCTTCCTGTCTCTTCATCCAGTCCCTCCTGCTGCCTCTTCTCATACTCCAGAAACCAAGCAAATGGCTGCAGACCATAGCTTGAATTAATATTAATTCTAAATGAATGAGGACATTTCTGGACTAGGGAAGCATGGGCTTTTCTATGACTCATTTTTGCCTAAGCATCAGTACTTTTCAGAGTTTAGTCACTTTCTTACTGCGCTTATATAGAACAGGTCATATTTCAGTAACCCGAGCAGCATCTGGTTTCAATCCTATTCAAGGTCTTTTCACATTCAATTCTGGGAACTTCTTTTTACCCCCTTCATAGTCAGCTCTGAAGAAAATCTGTTGTATAATGTTTAAGTAAATTCATTACTGTATAATTCCTCTCATTTCAGTAGTATTTTCAAAGCTAATCTCTATGAGCATAACCTCTCTCCAACTATGTTGTTTGGTTCAGTAAGTCATCTCAAAGCAAGAATTTTTAAAAAATTAATCTATTTAGCAAATAAGCTTTTATTATTTCTCCCTGCCCAAGCAAACGAGTAATAAAAAGAAAACAAAAATCCCTCATAAGAAATATGCATTAGTCCAATGAGACTAATGCACATTAGCAATGTCCAAAAATGTATCACTCTGGCTTTTGAATCTATCACCTCTATGGTGGGAGGTGGGCAGCAAGCTTCATCTACGGTCCTCTTGAATTGTGATTGGTCATTGAATTAATCATAGTTCTTAAATCTTTTGAAGATACTTTTCTTTACAATGTTGTCATTGTATAAATTATTCTCCAAATTTTGTTTACTTTACTCTAAGGAAAAGGTTCTGAAAGTCCAGAGGGTTACAGTTTAATTCATTGAATCTAAGGGCTAGAAAGGAATTCAGAGGACATCCAATCCAACTTCTACCTGATATGGGAATCGTTTTTACAATATCATAGAGAAGTAACAAGTAAGCTTCTACATGAACTTCACAGCAGAAGCCTCTCTATGCCCCAAGTGGAACCTGGTAATTCCATGGGGTCAGATATGTAGCCACCCTCTTCTTTGGGTAAGCTCCAGGTTTTCATCCTCTCTCTTTGACTCTCCTACTTTCCTAAGTGAGGAAAGAAAAACATTAACTAGCTGTCCCTTATCCTTTGGAATGTTGACCCAATTTTGCTCATTTCTCTACCATCACAGTCCCTCTTCTTGGTTTTTGCAATTCATTTCTACCACCTGGACTCCACAAGTTCTCCACAATGTCAACTCACAATTCTGTACTGTTTTAAGGTTATAATATCATAGATTTGGGCCTAGGTGAAGCCTGAGTGATTATCTAGTACTAATCCACCTCTAGTTTTATAAACAGGAAAACTGAGTTTCAGAGAGGTTAAATATCTTGTCCAAGGTCAAACAGATAGCAGAACCAAGACTTCAGCTGAGGCCTTCTGATGCCAAAAACCATAGCTTTTTCTTCTAATCAAATTCAATAGGAAAGGAGGGATACTGTCTGGCTCAGAAAACATCAAAGAAGTGAAACAGTAAAGAAACCCAAACTCACTGACTGCTTGCAAAGTAGTTCTCTAGTCTTCTTTGCCTCAACCAGAATTACACAATCTCAAATTATAAGAGATTGCAGCAGCCATCTAGTCCAATGCCTACCTTAATAAGAACTACTGATTCAGGCAGCTAGGTAGTACAGTGGCTAGAGCACCAGATCTGGAATAGGGAAGACCTAAGTTCAAATTCAGCAGAAGAAACTTACTGAACTATATGACCCTGAGCAAGCCACTTTACCTCAGTTTCCTTATCTGTAAAATAGGGATAATAATATACCTATATCCCAGGGTTGTTGTGAGGAAAAGAAATAAAATGATATCTGTATAACATTTTGTGAAACTTAAAGTGCTATAAATGCTGGCTAGTATTATGACTAATTTCCTTAACATTAGCAAAAGAAATCAAACCACTTGCTCTTAATGTTCAGGAAGATGCAACTAGGAATAGTCTAAGATTTAGATTCTGGCAATTGGTACTTCATGTTTTAATATAAATTCAAATGCTGGGGATTTATTATTATTCACTTTAGAAAAAAATTGTAAAGACAAAAATACCTGAAGACATGGGATAAGACTTCTGATATCCCAATCTACTTAATTAAGGACGTTCAGAAGTTTAAATTCAATAAACATTTATCAAAGTCTTATTATGTGCAGGTCTCTATACTAGGGGGTAGGACTATAAAGATAAAAATTTAGCCCTTGAAAAGCAATATTATGATACTTTATTGTAATTTTATAGTATAGAAAGATATAACATACATAATTAGATATGACGTATCTAATGATCTAAAAATGTAAAAATTGCAAGTGAGGTCTAAACAAAGTATCACGAAAAAATTAAGAAGGGAGAGATGAGTTTTCTATTATCAAGAGCAAGGTGGTTTGGAGAGGGTAAAATAAGATAAGTCTTCCAGGAGGAGGTTCCTTATTTAGGTCTTGAAGGGATTTTAATGTTACACACAAAAGCATAGACAGTCAGGATGAGAATAGAGGACTTAGACTATGAGGATTTATGGAGCACACAAAGTGGGAAGATAAGATTTAAAAGTAGATAGCAGGGAATCAATTACTACCAAGGGCATCACCATCTTTCTAGTCCTTCACACCCTTAAAAACACCCTCCAATTCCTCATTCTCCCACACCCCACAAATCCAATCAGTTGCCAAATCTTGTTCCTACCTCTACAACCCCTCACCCATCCTGCCCTTTCTCTTCACTCACATAGCCACAACTTTAACTTGCTCCTAATTGGTATCTCTGCCTCTAGTACCTATTTCTCAACAATCTCTCCCTCCTGGCTACTGCCAAAATGGCATTACTAAAGCTCAGGGATGACCATATTACTCCCCCACTCAATAAGCTCTAGTGATCCCTTTTTCATTAGAATCAAACAGAAACTCTTGTGTTAGGTAGGCATCACAATCTGACTCCAGCTCATATTTCCAGCTTTATTATATATTACTTCCCTCCATTCATTCTACAATCCAGTCAAATTGCATGTTTTTGCTTGTCCTCACACACAAAACTTAATTTTCCATTTTTGGGCCTTTGTACAAACTGTTTTCCCTGGAAGGCACCTCCCTTCTCACCTTCTCTTGGAGCTCCTAATTTCCTTCAAAGCTCAGGCCCTCCTTTTCTCCCTCACTCCACTAAGGTATCTTGTATTAATTTGTTTATGTTTATATTTATATGTGTATGCGTTGTCTCCTCTAACAGACTATACGTTCCTTGATGTCAGTGGTGACAGCTTCATTTTTGTCTTTGTATCTATAATGCCTAGTACATGGCCTGGCATACAGCAGGTACTAAATAAATGCTTGCTGAATGGTCCACTGAAGGGTTTGAGTAGAGTGGTGATAATGATCAAAGGAATGCATTAAGATAATTATACAGACAACAATATGAAGGATGAATTGGAGAAAGGAAAAGAAAAGAGGAAAAAAAATAAATTAGGGGGATATTATAGTCCTTTAGGCAAGAGCTAATAAGGGTCTAAATTAGGACTGGTGTCAATAATTTTAAAAAAGAGGAGGATGGATGTGGGAAGTACTGAAGAAGTAGAACAACAGGGCTTGGCAACTGATTCCTTCTTCACTTTTTCTTCCATAGCATTCAAAGACATCTGTGAGCATTTGGGTCTGAGTACATGGGAGAAAGAAGGTACTATAAACAGAAATAGAGAAATTGGAAGCAGGGCCAAGTTGTTGTGGTGGTGGAGGTGCTGGTGGTGCCATCATCACCATTGTCAGCAGCACAGCAAGAAGTCCCACAGGGTCAGAAAATCCTTTTGAAGAAGGCAGACCTTAGCCCTGTTTGGAAGTGGGTAAGACATCTTCAGGAGAGCGGCCAAATATGTGGGAAACCAGCCAAATAAACAAAGAACAAGGGTGTTGTTCTCTGGGGCCAAAGTAGAAGTCTAATGCTCTTCTCCATAATCTCACTTTGAAGTCCTCTCTCCTCTGGCACTGGGGATGTCCAAGAAGTTGGACAACTGCAGAAATAGAAGAGCTATCAAGGAGATTTTTGCAAGTTGGAGATTAAACTAGATGGCCTCTAAGAGCCCTTCCAACTCAAAGATTCTATGATCCCAGGAACTGGGTAATCTAGAACTAGTCTATTAGAGGGTCAGTACATGGGCAAGAGTTACAAAAGGTAGGAAAAGTATACATTTACTGTAATCCTTGCTATTCCCACTAATGCTATCTCCATGGACAACAATTTCAAAGGTACACCCCAGGCCAGGCTAACCTCATAGAGCTGTGATGTTAATACACTTCCTCTTCTTGCAGGCAAAAAATACCTCCAATTGCATTCCAGGTGCTAAAGTATGGCTAAAGTATCACAAAGGGTTTGTTCTGTGAGGCAACTCCACAGAGTGGTAATTCCAACCCACAGAAGGGTGATCTGCCTTCACCAGACAGACAGCTGGCCAGTTAAAACAACCACATTTGCCTGAGAAGTTTCACAAAATCTCCTGTTACAACATTCCAGTTTCCACTGAGTTTATTTGCCAAGTGCTTGATGGCCAGCTCATTTTACACTGTGAAGCTGGACCTGATGGCCAGTCTATTTTATGCTGTGAGGTTGGAATAAAGATCTTTGAGTGAACAGCTAACATTCTGTTAAAAATTAATTAACAAATTTAAATCAGACAAAGATTCTGATTGTGAATGAGATAAATATTCCTAAGCAACAAATATTCAAAGTTTCAATAGTATTCAAATAGTTCAGACAACCAGATGTCTAGTAGGTATGAAGACTGGGAATCTGCTTAGTTTTCTAGCATGAAATAAATATATGCATAGATTTCCGGATCACATAACTTACAAAATGGCATATTACTCACTTTATCTAGAACCCTTTAGCCCTCTAATCTGTCAAAAAAAAAAAAAAGGAGGGGAGGGGAGGAATTACATGTCATGTATAGAGTAACTGTTGCTGAATTCATAGAGGGAGAGGAAGGGGAAATAGAGGGAGAAGGAAAGGGAGAGGGAGAGAGAAATGAATCCTAACAAGGTAAAATGCTTATGAATTAACATTGGAGAACTCCAATGCTTAATATACTAAGTACCCATACCCTAGCAACCTGTACATGCCTCCAAAAGGATCACAAATTGGACTCATGGGCAAGTGCCTGGAACACATTTTGGAATCTCTATTTACTATAGAGACTCTACCAGTCACATCCCATCCCCACCCTGCCCCCTATAAAATAGCAGGCACTGACTCTACCCAGTAAAGAGGAGGTGCTGAAAATATATTGCCTGTTCACTAGGGCCAATCTCTAATTACGGACCCCCAAGACTGCAGAGACTTACTGGACTACCCTCAATGCATTTCAAACAACAATAGATGCTAATTCAAACCAACCAGAAATGAAAAGGATAAAATGGAAGGAAAGGAAAAGGAGTGAAGGGTTTCTGGTATCACTGTATGTGGCTATGACTAAGACCACCTGAGTCTAGTCCTATCACCCCAGAAGTTACTCCAGGCAAGAACTCAGGCTGTAAAATTCCATATCCACTAACACAGAAAGAGGCTGGAGCAGTTTTACAGCCTAGCCTCAGAGATATAACAACTGGCAAAGAATCAGAAAGTGAGTGACAGGGAATATTTATTAAAGGCTGAAGCAACAAAGATTTCAAGGGGAAAAATCCTCAATAAAAACCCAGACACAAGCAAATAAATCAGTCAAGAAAGGATCCTAAAACTAGAAAGATGAATTCTGAAACCTCAAGGAGATCATAAAGCTACTTAATAAATATTACACCTCTTTTTTATTCCAGTGGATAACGGAAAGTAAATTAATGTCTGCTGAAATACAGAAGGCTACATATTCCCAAGAGAGCATGAAACAACAATAGAAAAATCCAAAATCCTAAAAGAGAAGTGAAATAGATTAAATTAATATAGCTCAGAACTTAAAGCTCCTACTACAGAGTTTAAAAACTCAAATAGAAAAATAGAAAAAAAAATCCATGATGGAAAAATTTCTCTACAGAAGTTAAAGAGGATTAGTAGATTTGGAATTCAAAAATATTGAAGTGGAGGAAGAAATAAAGAAGAAAATCAAAAGGCAACCTTTTTTTAATTAAAAAAAAAATCATAAGAACCCTAGACAAGCCAAAGCGATTAACCTTGAAGACAACAAGAAAAGATAAAATAAAGGATAATAAGCCTCCCAGGATAATAAGTATCCCAGAGATACATGAAAAATCAAGAGGACTGATTCTTCCCACAGACAATGATGAAACTTGTAAAACTCTGATGATTTTAGTTTTATAGACTTGGAGTTCAAGTGAACCTTATAGACCATATTAAAATACCTCTGAATGGTATTGGGTTAAAGGGTACAGATTAGTGATTCTTTAAGGATAGTTCCAAATTGTTTTCTTGAATAACCAGACAATTTCATAGTTTCACTAACAATAATACATAGTGTATTTGTGCTCCAACAGCTCCTCTAACAACTTCATTTGTTCCTTTTTCTTCCTTCCTTTTTTTTTTTTTTGTATCTTTGCCAATCAGATAGGCATGCATTGCACCTCAGAGTTGTTTTCATTTGTATTTCATTATTAGTGATGTGGAACATTTTTCCATATGGTCAATCATATGTTTCATGCCTTCTTTTAAGAAATGACTGTTCAGCACCAGCCATGAGTCAAGAGGACCCTGAGTTTGGTTCTGGCCTCAGACACTTAACACCCACACACAAAAAACTAGCCCTGTAACCTTGGGCAAGTTACTTAACCACAATTGCCCTCCAAAAGGCAAAAAAAAAAAAAAGCCTGTTCATAGCCTTTGATCATTTATCCACTGGTGAATGGCTCTTTATCTTATATATTTTGTATAAATTGCCTACATATCTTGAATATCAGATCTTTATCAAAGAGATTTGTTGTAATTTCCCCCCATTTAATTGTTTCCCCTTATAATTACAAATGCTTGGATTTTGTTTATGAATAAACTTATCCATCTTGACTTCTAAGAAACTTTAAAGTGCTATTTAAATATCAGCTATTGCTATTATTATCTCCCCCCACTTTAACCCACCACTTACCTACCAAAATATTTTCACTTTGTGTAACTTTGTATAAATAATTAGCATCTCAGAGTGTGAATTGTCTCATCTATAAAAGAAATAGTGTATGGGTCAGTTGATTTCTTGATGTACCTTTTAGCTCTAGGATTTATATTTTATGTCTTCATCCTGTAACCTGTTCTCACAAGCCTTTTATATTTCAAAACTTGCCAGTAATCCCTGGGGCTTAATGATGCTTGAAAGACAAGCCTGTCATTTCCTTTTGGGATTGTGAAAGTATAACATATAATTATTCCAAGTCTGGGCTCTTTTAGGAGTCAGTTTTGCTTCTATAGTGCCAAAATCTTTGCATGGTAGTAAGGTTTAGGGATGCCATATGAGGTTGCCAGGCTGCAAGTCACATAAGTGCATAAAATGATTAGCAACCGCAGAAAGTCTGATTCAAAAAAAATGTAAAAAGCTAAGAAAGAGGGTTCCCTTGTTGAGTCATGGCTGCAGCCTAGCAGATTCTTAGAGTCTCGTGGGTGGATTGTGGGTCAGAGTAGCTTTGCTGGGGCCAAATATCTCTGCCCCTGCTTTCATGTATGACTTTGGGCAAGTCATCTTTCTTCCTCAAAGTCTTGTGGTACTACTCTATAAAATGAGGAAGTTGAACTCTTAAGGTCCTTGCAAGTTCTGACAGGGTTGGAAAAGGCCTTTGGTAATGCTTCTTTGGTGAGAATCATCTGAATGGTAAAAATAAATAAATAAATATTAATTCATGGCTTTAAACAACCAACTAACCTTGCTTCCCTAACAGGCATCTCATAGATTAAAGAATAAAATTATTATATTGAACAGATCAATTAGTCAATCAATCAGTAAACATTCATTCAGCACAAATTATGTAGTAGGAACTGGGGATGCAAAAACAAAGAATGATATTAGCCCTATTTTCAAGGACCTTACATTCTATTTATTTGCTTTTTGGAGGGGGAAGGCAGGGCAATTGGGGTTAAGTGACTCATCCAAGGTCACATGGCTAGTTTTTGTGTTGTGTCTGAGGCCGTATTTGAACTCAGATCCTCCTGACTCCAGAGCTGGTGTTCTATTCACTGCACACCTAGCCACCCCAGGACCTTACATTCTAACAGGGGAGATGATAAATATAAAAGACAGCTAAGTGGAACAGTGACAGAAAGCTGGAACTGGAGTCAGGAACACCTGAGTTTAAATCCAATCTCAGACATTTACTAGTTGTGTTTTCCCTGAGAAAGTCATTTAATCTCTGTCTGCCTCAGTTTCTTCAATTATAAAATGAGGATAATAATCACACCTACCATCCAGGGTTGTTGTGAGGGCTGAAGGTGATAATATTATTATCTTAGCTCAGCCCAGTGTCTGGCACATAGATGCCTGTTTTCTTGCTCCTTCCCTTATATGTAAGTATACACAGAATAAATGTGAAAGAACAAATAAAAAGTTAAATGCAAGGTAGTTTGGGAGATAGTCCAGGAGCCCTTAAGGAGATTAGGAAAGGCATCATGCAGAAAGTGATGCTTGACTTGCATCCTTGCTTGAAGGATTCTATAAACAGGGAGCAAAGAGAACATGTCACGTGCATGGAGACAGCCAGTAGCAATGTATAGAAGCCAGAGACGAAATATTGTGGGTGAAGAATAAGAGAAAGTCAAATTGGCTAAATTAAAGAGTGATAAAGGGGAGTAATACTTAATGAGGTTGGAAAAATAGGTTGGGGTCAGGTTGTGAAGAACTTGAAAAGCGAAAGAGAGAGGTTTATATTTGGTCCTAGAGGCAATAGGTAGTCAGTGGAGTTTATTGAGTAGAAGATCAACACACACTTTCCTTAAGTTCTGCTATGATCTGTACTCAAAAGGCAATCACTTTGGCAGCAATATAAACAATTGTTTGGAATTATGAAAGATTTGAGTAAGGAAGACTAACAAGAAAAGATGTGATGAAGGCATGGACTAGGGTGGTAGCAAGGTCAGGTACAAGAGATGTTGTGGAGGTAGAAGTGTCAAGACTTGGAAACTGATTGTATATATGGACTGAGAAAAGGAGTTGAGGATAGCACCAAATGTCTGATATTGGATTTGAACTCTTCCTGACTCCAGGCCTGGAGTATACACTGTACCACCTAACTGTCCCAGCCAGTAACTCATATTGCCTTCAATATTTAAAATGTTATATATGAACTATATGCTTAAAATTTTGTACATATAATATATGTATAAATGGAGAGATATATAAACATATACTAAAAAAAAAGCCCAATTATGGGCTAACCTTAGATTTTAGACATTCCAAATTTGGGGAGGAAAGCATGGTACATATTTGAACCAATATAGTAAATAATGATTCAACACAATGTTATGTTCATCCCAGGGGATTTTGCTGAATTCCAAACCTACAAAAATGTCCCATTTTAGCATAGTTATAGATAGATAGCCACTCAGAGAAGAAATTCAAGAACTCTCGAGCTGGAAGAGACTTTAGGGAATTAGAGACTTATGTAACAGAATTGTATATAAGACCCGACCCTCTCCCTCCCCAGACTAGGCACTAGGTGGCGCCATAGTGCACAGAGCACCAGGCCTGGAATCAGGAAGACTCATTTTCCTGAGTTCAAATTTGGCCTCAGATACTTACTAGCTATGTGACCCTGGGCAAGTCACTTAACCTTGGTTTCCTCATCTATAAAATGAGCTGGAGAAGGAAACAGCAAACCACTTCAATATCTTCTCCAAGATAACCCAAAAAAGGAGTCACAAAGAATGACATGACTGAAAAACATCTAAACAACATACAAAGAACATAGTGTAGAGCAATGAAGTCAGATGTAGAAGCTTCCTCAGCCTCTTGCTCCATCGGCTCTTTAGGCTACATATTATGAAATCATGTTAGAACAGTAATTTAAAATTAGGACTTTAAAGTAGAGGTTGGGAAACTACTCATTTTTTTTTTGGATGTTCTGCAGCTAAGAATGGTTTTTAACATTTTTAAATTCTGTATTTAAATTTAATTTTAAAATTTAATATTTAAATAAAAAACTTTTTATTTAAATTTTTAATCTTAAAATTTTAATACTATATTTTAAATGTAAAAACTACTTTTAGTTTACAAGCGATACAAACACAGGCTGCAGGCAGGATTTGACTGACAGGCCTAATATTGCCCACATTTTCATCTGAAGTCCTTGGTCCCACTTGAATTAGAAACCCTATCAGGAATAAATCAAATTCTGAGGAACAATATCCTGCACTGAAATCTTTTTATATCATCCTTCTCTAAGGTCTAACTATACCCTTCTCACCCATCTGCCAGGCCCTTTACTCCTGAGTCAGCCCAGGAAAGACTCTTCCATGACACTATTAGGGTAATGATCAAACTAAGAGAAGTCTTTGATTAATTCAGTTGACAGAAATATCTAGAGTTCACAGCTGAAAGTACAGAAAGAGAATCTTTGTAAAGAGAGGTGAAAGAGGCATTAGGAAAATGAGTCTCTAGGGTATGCCAACATTTAAATTACTATTGTTCTATGCTGTAGCTAGATGGTGCAGTGAATAGAGCACCGCCCTGGAGTCAGGAGGACCTGAGTTCAAATCCAGCCTCAGATACTTAACACAAAAACTAGCCATGTGACCTTGGGCAAGTCACTCAACCCCAATTGCCCTCCAAAAAGCAAAAAAAAAAAAAAGCAATCAATAAATCAATTGCTGTTGTTCTGAGACTGTTATCTAATCTCTGAACCCTTGCTTTATCATGACTGTGGAATTTTGCCTGTTGGTTGAGAATATTTTCAATTATAACTCCAGAATGACTTGTGTTAGATTTTCAAAGGCATGAGGAACTTTTTGGAAGATGTATATCTACAACATAGAGTACAGTTTTGTTTGTTTGTTTGCTTTTCCCCTTCCTTTCCTTCCTAGCTCTGTGTAACTTTGAAAAAGTCATTAACCACTCTGGTCCTCGACTTCCCCACCAATAAAATGAAGAGGTAAGGTACACAGATAAATCTGTGATTCTATGATGATCCTCATCAAGTGTTTGAAGAGCTATCCTGTAGAAAAGGGATTAGGTTTGTTCTCATCGCAGTTGCGAGAAAATAGAACTTTTGACAAAGCTATAAAGAAGTGGAATGGGATGCTTTGGGTAAGTAGTGAGTTCCCTATCACTGGAGGTCTTCAAGTGAAGGATGGCTCCTCATTTGACAGCGAGGTTGTAGAGGGAATTCCTGCTTAGGTGTGGGTTAGAATAAATTATGATAACTTCTCTGGGCTTTAGTTCCTTCTTTGTAAAATGAGGTGTTTGGACTAGATAATAATAATAAAGCTAGGGATAGGACTGCACTTGTGATTTCACTGGTTATTGGAAACTCCTAAAAGTAGAAACACCCTTTTCCAATGTAGGTCAACAGCTTTTCTACCACTTATAGTCAGAGTCGCCTGAAACAATGAGAGTTTGAGTGACTTGTTCAGGGTCATACTCTAACACCCAGTTAGAAGCAGGTCACCTTGGCTCTGAAGTCACTCTCCATTCCTGATGACATAATTCATCTATATTGTGTCTTAAGGTTTTCGAAGTGATTTTCTCATGACTGCCATATGAGCAAGGTAGACTAAGCAACTTCCTTGTGATCACACAATTCATAAGTGATAAAGTGCAAAATGGATAATATTTTAGGGCATACTTCACAGCATTGTTGTGAGAAAATTATCAACAAGTGAGTTCAATTCAGGTCCATTCAACTGAACAAACATTTGTTAATATGCATACCATATTAATGCCATGCATAAATGATGGGGTAGGAATGGGGGATTTGCAGCTTCTGGGTCACATGTGGTCCTCTAGGTCTTCAAGTGTGGCCCTTTGACTGAATCCAAACTTCACAGAACAAATCTGCTTAATAAAAGGATTTGTTCTGTAAAACTTGAACTCAGTCAAAGTCTTACCCAAGGGCCTAGAAGGCCACATGTGACTCTGAGGTCACAGATTCCTCACCCCTGTTAGGGATTCAAAGACATAAATGGGGATACAAGGGCATATATCCCCATTAATTACAGGAATAAAAAAACTGAAAGTCAAGTCAACAAGCATCTATTAAACTCCTACAATGTACAAGGCACTGTGCCAAGCCCTGGGGAAAAAGTGAAATAGCATCTCCTTCAAAAGAATACAAGGACACAGGGGCGGCCAGGTGGCTCAGCGAGTAAGAGTACCGGCTCCAGTGTTGGGACGACCTGGAGATCGAATCCCGGGCTCAGACACTCAGCACCACACCCAGAAATAATTGGCCATGTAACCTTGAGCAAGTTACTTAACCCCGATTGCTTAAAAAAAAAAAAAGAATACAAGGACACAGATGAGTAAATAGATGATAATTTGAAGGGGGAAAAAAATGCCCCAAAGTCCAAGTTGAGCCTTGAAGGAAACTAAGACTTTTATTAGGTAGAGGTGAGGAAGGAGTACATTCTAGGCATGGGAACTGAGCACTAAGGCACTAAGACCAGAGAAATAGAACCACATTTGAGAAATACTTAGTAGGCTCACTTGACTAAAATGTAAAGTTTGTGATGAGAATGAGGAGGAAAATATGAAATAACTTTGGAAAAGTACGTTGCAAACAAATTGTGGAACAAATTGACTACCAAGATGAAATATGTATTTTTCCCCCCTTGGGGGTAATAGGTAACCAGGAGATTGATGAGGTCAGTTCTTTACTAAACTTATTCTAGAATTCTTTTCCAACTTGACCATCCTGTGTTCTAAGGTCCTGTTTGAGCTCCTAGAATACTAATCTCATGCACATTTCATAACAAATGAACTCTTTAAAAAAAAATGTGCTAAGTAGGCTCTCCACAGTTTTAAAATTCCTAGCTAATAAAAATCTCCTGCAGCAGCTTTCAGATTGGGTTTGCAAAAAGCACTGGAACTTGCTAGGGCTTTGAAACAAATAAATGATTAATAAATACCCAAAGCAATGCATAACTCAAAGGGATTCCTTTCCTTTGTCTGGCTAGCTACTCAATATTGACCAGAATACTAACCAATGATGTAAAACAAAGGAAACTCCCATCACTGAATGTTCCTTGGTTTACGTGATCAACTTGCATGTGGTTCTGTATTGGCCTCAATGTAGAAACCTGGCCCTGTTCCAGTTCTCTGTGTTCCTGAAGGGAGTTTCCTGTCAGTCCTCAGTAATCTCTCAAACACTTTTAGAAATTGTAGCAGTAGATCACCCAAAGAAAAAAAGTTATATTAGAAATGGGCAATATACCATTAGACTACAAAAAGAAATATACCATCCTACCTCCTCCCAATGGGACAAATTTTCCTGTCTAACATGACAGACTAGTTGCTGACTAAATTTTGACATTCTTGTGCTCTCTGATTCTAAAGTGCATTTTAGCTCTAATATTTCATGATCTAGGATTCTACAGTGCCTTCAAGTGAAACTTAACTATACAGATGTAACAAAAATTTCTTCTCTGAAAGACTCTCAAGGAGATGTATTACAGTCCAAAAGGAGGAGATGGTTGGGGAGACTGGGGAGGAGACTATAAACAATGAACTTTTACTGTAATAGAAAGGAGAATGAGATAAGTGTAACAGTAGTAGGCAAAATGCTACAAAGAAATTGGAGAAAGGAAAGATCACTTTCACCTGAGAGGTCAGGGAAATCTACCAGCTCTGACTCCTCTCATGATTCTAAGTATTTTTTCAGCTGTGGCTGGATAATTTTGGCTACTAATTGTGTTGGGAAAAGTCATTCTAAGACCCCTTCTTGTTCTAAGGACTCAAGTACAATGTATTTTCTATGTGTGTCAATAAATCAACAATGGAGCTGTGTGTTTTGTTTTAATTGGATCTGTGATTGGAGCTACCAAGGAAGACCTAACTCTATCAAAGCAGAACTTAGTCTTAGAAAGTTGCCTGAGGCACTCAGCCCTTAAGTGACTTGCTTAGAGTCACACAAGCAGTAAGGGTCAGAAAAGAGATTTCTGAGGCCATCTCTCTATCCAATACACTCTGCTGCCTCTTAATGCAATCTGAAGATTAATTAATAGAAGTCTAGGATCCAGGTGAGGTAGATATTAATCAGCATATATTCTATCCGGGTCCAACTCTATCTGAAGTATTGTGCCTAGTTTGGGGCACCATATTTAAGGAGCTATGCTGAAAAACTGTTGCATATCCAGAGAAGGGTGATTAGGTTAGTGAATTGGTTGGAGAAACTAGAAATGTTTAACCTGAAGAAAAAACCTAGAGAGGACAGAGTATGTGAAAATGTAAAAAAAGTTTACATAAGTACGTAAAAAAATTATCACCAAGAAGTGAGATTAGACTTGTTCCACTTGGATTATGTGGCCAGAACTAGAACCAACAAGTAGAAATTACAGCAAGACAGATTTCAGTTCAAGAAAAGGAAGAACTTCCTCACAATTAAAAAGTTGTTTTTAAATGTGACAGGTTACCTCAGGAAGTTGTAAATCCCCCTGCCACTGAAGTTCAAGCAGAGCTTAGGAATCTTGTAAACAGCATTTATGTTTTGGTTAGGGGGTAGAATAAATGACTTCTGGGGTCCCATACAAGTGATTTGATTCTTTGATTCTCTAAAGAGAAGACATTTTCTTGACTATGCTGAAATTTTTAACATGTTAACTCAATTTACAAAATAGATGTACTCCTAAATAAATAAATCACATTTCATAAATCTCATGCAAAATGGGTATTTGTATCATAATTTGGATATTTGCACTATATATTTTAACTGTGCTTATTTATATAACTGAATACTATTGTGAATTCTCAAGCAAAAAATCTTCCCTTAATTTATCACACCACATATGTTCATATTAGACTTTGCTTAAGCAGAGGTAAATGTACTCACAAAGCTCTCTATGGACCCATTATATTTTATAGCTTTAATAATAATAATAACTTTTATATGGTACTTTAAGGTTTGCAAAGCATTACATATATACATATTCCATGTGTGTGTATTATATATGTATACATATATAATACATGCATATACAGACATGTGTGTACATGTATATATAATCTCATTTTATTCTCATGACAACCCTAGTTGGTAAATGATGTTATTATCTCCATTTTAGAGAAGAATAAGCTCAGACTAAAGTTCAGTGACTTGGCCACAGTCGCACAGTTTATATTTCAGGCTGGATTTGAATTTAGGTCTTCCTAACTCACAGTTAAGCACTTTAATCAGTGTGCCATGTAGATAACAACCTTTCCATGGTAGGGCAGTGGAAACACAGGATCTGGACAATCAGGCAATATCCTCAAGGGCCTGAGATCTGGTCAAGAGATCAGAGAGGTTTTAGAGATTTTCTGAATGAGTCTTGTTTGGGAAGGGAAAGGAACAAGTTTGTTCCAGTTTTCTAATTCTACTTTTAGTCAAGGGACAGAGAATAGAGACCCCCAAGGTCCATCTTATAGGCTCACATTATGAAGGAACCCATAGAGAACCTGACTCCTATCCCCAAAGTATAGCCTCAGGAAGAGGAAGGTGGTAACTCCAACCACCAATTCAATGTTAAAACTAGAGAGAGGAACATGCTAGCAGCCTATGTTTGAAAAAAAAAAACAAACAAACCCAACAACTTGGACTTTGAGTAAGAAGGCCTAGATTAGGCCACTCTAACTATATGACCCTGGGCAAGTCACTTTATTCTCTCAATCTCAGTTTTCTTTTGTGTAAAATAAGGGGACTGGACTAGATTACATCTGAACTTCCAACCCTAACACTATATTTTCTCTCTCAGTTACCATTAATTTGGAATTGGCATTTGGGGTTCTCCTATCCCTATGAAAAACTCACTAAATGTGAATGAAAGCTCACAATTCCCAGACCATAGTCAAGTGCACCCATAAGAAAAACTTCAAACTTGACTTCAAACAGTCAAGGGAGCACCAAAACAATGTGTTGAGTTGGTTGGCAGAGTTGATTACCCAGAACTGGAAAAGACCTAGCTCTGGATTTAAAATCAGGAGATCTGAGTTCAAATCCCGCTTCTGATGCTTCCTACCTAGGTGACCTTGGGTTACTTACTGTCCTTGGGACTGTTTCCTCATCTGTAAAATGAAGGCTCGGGACTACTTGGTCTTTGATATCTCTTCTCGCTCTTACTTTGAATGCCTATTTGAAATGCAATCCTCTCTACAATACTCCAGGAAATCAGTCATTGAGCCCTAAGTATAAAGTGAATAACTAGGATTTCCCTCCTCAAACCTCTAACAACCAAATGGTTTGGGTAAATAATTTCATTGGATCATACTTGTGGCCATCTTTCATTTTGGATCAACTTCAGGTTCAACCTCAGGTACAGACCTTCTTAATCCCACTGCCCTCTTAAGGTGGAAAGAAAACTACCCAGCTGTCATTTGCCTTGAGAAGACTGGCCCAACTTTGCTTTTCTTCATCATTATACCCCTCTTGTGGTAGTGATTTCCACCCCAAATAGCCCTCCTTATGGACCCAGAATGAACCTGCAGTAATAACTCAAATTTCTGTACTTTGTAAAGGGCATAGGATCATAGTTTTAGAGCTGGGAAGGTCCTTAGAAGCTGTAGAAGTCATCTAGTCCAGAGGTTCCCAAACTTATTTGGCATACTGCCTCCCCCCCCCCTTTTTTTTTTTGCTTTTTGGAGGGCAATTGGGGATAAGTGACTTGCCCAAGGTCACACAGCTAGTTTTTGAGTTGAGTGTCTGAGGCTGGATTTGAACTCAGGTCCTCCTGACATCAGGGCCAGTGCTCTATTCACTGTGCCACCTACCCACCCCCAATACTGCCCCCTTTAAAAAAAATGACTCAGACTCCCCCTGGAAATCTACTTTCTTTAATTTTTAACTTTTTGTTTATTTGCATCATTTAAAAAAATATAATTTCTTAAATGAAGTATCTTGGATTTAATAATTTATTGTCAATTTATGGGTTTTTCTTGCATTGAAATTTTGATGATGCAATATTGTGTCATAGAATCGTAAAGTACTGCATTGTAAACAAGTCATTACATGCACATATTACTGTTGATGCATGCTGGACTTCCAGATAATGTACAACACACTGGCCTGCCAACATAGAATTGTTAAGACCTGTCAGCAGACTTGACCACTGTTCAGTTTTAACTTGCATTTTGTGTTTATTTGGAAAATAATGTAATTACTATGACTTTAACTTTTACATAACAGATGAAACATGTATGAACAGTTTTTTATAAATTCTTCTCTTCTTTTCTTATGCTTCCACTGCCCCCTTATTTTTATTCAACACCCCTCCCCCAATTGCACCCTAGGCTACTACCCCTGTCCCCCATCCTTCCAGTGCCCCTCAGGGAGTGGTGTGGTCCATTTGGGAATTTATGATAATCTAATCCTCTCATTTTACTAATGTGAAAAATGAGACCTAGAGAAGTTAACACCCATAATCACTCGGGTGGAAGAACTAGAACCTACCTACTCTGCTTCTATAAACTTCCCTTCTAGGTGTAGATCATAGTATTTATTTAAAACTTGAACTAACAGTGAACTAGAACAGATGTATTTAATATTAATATCTGTCCTGGTATCCAGAATTAAATTGTTTTCTCAAATTAATAAAGACAAAAAAATTGTTTTCTCATCAATCAACTAGCTTGATATATACCTCAATTTTTACCATCCAAATCTCTCTAGTTTTTAAAAATGCCTCTCTTATATGAGTACATATATTAGGTAACTTATAGATATAAAGGTAAGACTCTTTGATGGCAGCAAGTACCCCAGTGTCCCCAGGGTGGCTGCCAATACAGGTTCTTGGATCTGCTTTGATAAAGGAAAGCAACTCAAAATGGGTTAACAAGCTTACTTTAATCAGTCAAATATGTATCATTTACCTAGTTCAGGGGAGAAAGGTCAGCACCCCGAACTTCAGAGTATACAGACAGAATTATCAAGACAGAAACAGATCAAGTAGACAGATTTCCAAACTGTCCAACCATTACATCCATACCAAATCAACATCTGGGTTTTTCAAAGGGGGGGGGATCCTCAACAACAGCTTCCCAGAGTTTCATCTGATCAAATCACAGAACACTTCTCAAAGTGAGCCCCCAAAACAAAGCCTCACATCAGGGCTTATATAGCCTTCTCCTGGCTCAGAGAATGTAACAACCTTCTGGACCCACTGGCCAATCAAGAAGTATCTCCTGAAAAACAAGCCTCCCACCCCAGGCTCCAGGTGCACTTTAGCCTAGGGGCAGGGAAGATCTTAAAAATTTACATTCCTATTACAGCAAGCCACCCAGGGAAGAGAAGTAATAAAATTTAAAATGCCACAGGGTTTTAGATTCAGGAACACTAGTCTCCCTAATATTTAAGTTTTCCAGAAGTAAGATACTCCTATTGTTGGCTAAATTCCCCAAGGGTTCAGACAACTTGTCACATCTCTAAGAGGGACTCCTAGCTGAAGCATCTCTCTTCTGGTTCTCAGGTTCATTGCTGTTAAGGAGAGCTGGAAAAAGAGTCAGTCACCTACATAACCACAAACTCAAGTTAGCCCTTTCTTTGTATGAGACACTGCTTTTTATCTGAGCAACTCAAAAGCATTTTTCAGTCATTAAACCTATATATAGATGAGTGTTGGTCATTAACTTATTTGGATAATTATTTTTATGACCTTTAGCCAACAATCTTTGACTTTCTAAAGATGCATGCAAGTTAACATCCTCAAATTATTACTATTATCCCCACTTTACAACTAAGGAAACTTGGGGTCTGAGAAATGATTTGCAGATGGTTACACAGCTAGCAATCTTCAGAGTGAGGATTTGAACCCAGAATATCTAAGTCTAAGTACAACAGTCTTTCTACTATACCCTATTAAAAAAATGACAGGAAAAACCCTGTTCTCCTCCAAGGTACCACCTAACCCCAGGAGTTAGAGATTGCCAAAGACGATGATCATCCCATCCCTAAGCAATGGAGTCAGAGGGGGCCTCCACATTTTCATTTCTTCGACTTTTTTCATATTTCCCTCTTTGCTACATCAGTAGCTTTAATGTCCACAAAATGTTCTTTGAACTGATAGTAATCTTGGGGGAAATACACATCATAGAAGTTCAATATTCATTTTTACATATAAGTAAACTAAGTTTAAGAGATTTTAAGGGACTTGTCATAGTCACAAGAGTAGTAACAGTCTAGTAACCAATCAACAAGCATTAATAGATGGAGAAAAAGCTTTTGAGAACATACATTATCCATTCCTATTAAAAACACTAGAAAATGCAGGAATCAATGAAATCTTTCTTAAAATGGTAAGTACCATCTATCTAAAACCAAGAGCAAACATTATCTATAATGGCAATAAACTTGAAGCCTTCCCAATAAGATCAGAGAGGAAACAAAGATGTCCATTATCACCACTATTATTCAATATTGTTTTAGTAATGCCAGCTATAGTAATAAGACAAGAAAAAGAAATTTGGAGACATAAAAATAGGGAAAAAGAACACAAAACTATCAGCCTTTGCATATGATATGATGCTATACTTGGAGAAGCCTAGAAAATCAACTAAAAAGGTAGTTGAAATAATTAACAACTTCAGCAAAATTGCAGGCTACAAAATAAACCCATATAAATCATCAACACATCTATATACCAACAAAACACCAGGAAGAGATAGGAAAAAGAAATTCCATTTAAAATAACTGCAGACAATAAAAAATACCTGGAAGTCTACTTGCCAAGACAAACCAAAGGACTATATGAACACAAATAAAAGACGCTCTTTATACAAATAATATTCCACTGATCCACTACTCTATTTCTTAGTCAATACAAGATTATTTTGATAATTATTGCTTTGTAATATAGTTTCTATATATATATATATATATATATATATATATATATAGCTCTAAAAAAATAAAGATCTAAACAAGTGGAGAAATATTAATCACGGTTAGATTGAGCCGATATAACAAAAATGACAATTTTTACCTACCTTAATTTACTTATTCAGTGCCATACCAATCAAACTTCCAGAGAATTATTTTATAAAGTTAGAAAAAATAGTAACAAAATTCATCTGGAAGAAAAAAAGGTCAAAAATATAAAAGGAAATCAATGTAAAAAATGTGAAGGAAGACAACATAGCAGAACCAGATTTCAAACTATATTACAAAGCAATAATTATCAAAATAATCTTGTATTGACTAAGAAATAGAGTAGTGTATCAGTGGAATAGATTTGGTAAACAATACACAGTAATAAATGACCATACTAATTTAGTATTTGTTAAACCCAAAGATCCAGATTTTTGGGGTAGGAGCTCATCATTTGACAAAATTGCTGGGAAAACTGGAAAAAACAGTTTAACAGAAACTAAGCATAGCCTAGCATCTCATATGGTATACCAAGATGAAGTCAAAATGGATAAATGATTTAGTCATAAAGACTGATGATCATAAGTAAATTAGGGAAGCATGGAAAAATGTACCTGTCAGAACTATGGATAAGGGAAGAGTTAATGACCAAACACAAGATAGAGAAGATCATGGGAAGTAAAATGGAAAATTTTTATTACATGAAATTAAAAAGATTTTGCATGAACAAAATTAATGCAGTCAAAAAAAGAAGGAAAACAAAAGACTGGGAAAAAAATTTTACAGTACATTTATTTGATAGAGGACTCATTTCCTCAAATATATATGTAACTGAGCTAAGTTCATAAAAATATGAGCCATTCTCCAATTGATAAATGATCAAAGAATCGAACAGTTCTCAGAAAAAGAAATCAAAGCTATTACATAATATTAATAATATATTATATTAATAAATAATATGATAATAAGTTAATAACAAAATAATATTTGACCATATGTAAAACACTCTCAATCATTATTGATTAGAGAAATGCAAATGAAAACAACTCTGAAATACCATCTCACACCTATCAGATTGGCTAACATGACAGAAAAGGAAAATGACAAATGGTGATCACAATGTAGAAAAACTGAGACACTAATGCATTGTTGGTGGAGTTATGAACTGATACAACCATTCTGGAGAACAATTTTTTTTAAAGACATTGGGGTTAAGTAACTTGCTCAAGGTTACATGGCCAGGTGTTTCTGGGTGGGTGCTAAGTGTTTGAGTCTGGATTAGATCCCCAGGTCATCCCGACACTGGGGCCAGTGCTCTTACTCTCTGTGCTACCTGGCCCCCCTTGGAGAACAATTTGGAACTACACCTAAAGAGCTATAAAACTATGCCTACTCTTTGACCCAGCACTACTATTACTAGGTCTGTATCCCAAAGAGATCAAAGAAAAGGGAAAAGGACCTACGTTTACTAAAATATTTAGAGCAGCTCTTTTTATGGTGCCAAAGAATTGGAATTTGAGAGGATGCCCATCAAATGGGAGATGACTGTATAAGTTGTGTTATATTATTGTAAAAGAATACTCTTGTGCTATAAGACATTGTTGAGGTTAGAGTTGGGAGAGCAGGTTCAGACGTAAAAGAATTCACTTAGATGATTTTTCTCCTAACCAAGGGGAGCTTTATTGATGCAAAAGTGGCAGGCTAGTCCTGGAAGGACTAGCAATTTACAGATGGATAGGGACTTGTTTTTATAATAACAGGATAAGGGAAACATGGGAAAATTTATGAGGGAGACAAGGAATTTTATGGTCCAGGATAAGGGGAAAGTTTTATGGTATTCCAAGATAAGCAGAAGAGACTTTAGGACACCCTCAGGCCCAGGAGGGTCTCACAAGGTACTGAAAAAGCAACCCTTAATATTGGCCCTTAGGGCACCTTTGTATCAACATCAATATGATGAGTAGGATGGTTTCAGGAAAAACCTGGGAAGACATGTCTGAACTGAACTGAAAATGAAATGAACAGAAATCAGGAGAACATTGTACACAGTAACAGCAATATTGTATTATGATTGACTATAAAAGACTTAGCTACTCTGATCAAAACAATGAATGATGCAAGACAATTCCAAAGGGCCCATGATGAAAAATATTATACACCTCCTGAAAGAAAACTGATTAAGTCTAAGTGCAGATTAAAACAGCCTTTTTTTAAAAAGCTTAGTTTTTCTTGTTCTCTGTGTGTTTTCCTTTTGCAACATGGCTTACATGGAAATATGTTTTGCATAACCTCACAATATAATTAATATCATATTGCTTGCCTTCTCAATGTGTAAGAAAGGGGAGGGAGGAAGAGAATTTGGAACTCAAAGTTTTAAAAAACAGATGCTAAATTTTTTTTACGTGTAATCAGGATATATTTAATGCAATAAAAAATTTTAAATCAACAAGCATTTACTAAGATTTTACTCTGTGTTAGGTACTAGGAATGCAAAGAACAAAGTAAGCAATCCCTTTACTCAAAGGGCTTACATAATAGCTAACATTTAAATGGCCCTTTACACAGACACCTCATTAGACCTTACAATAACGTCTGTGAGAGTTTTACATTCATTTAACTGATGATGAAACTAGTTAATGTCAGTTCCAGTTAGAAACAGCCTTTTCTGACTCCAGGTCTGGTATGTTCTCCCTAACCTCACCTTTCTTTTTTTTTTTTACTCCTCTTCCTCCTCCTAACAACTGCCTTCCTCTTTGCCCCCCAAAACACTATCTCCTTTATATAAAATACTTAGCCAAGAAATATATTTTGGGTCTATACACAGGTTCCCCACCCCTGGTATAGCAACAAGAATGAAGAATGAGTAACACTGCTGAGGTCAGTGCTGGGAGAGCTAGTTCAGGTTTTTGACAGAATTCAATTAGACCTTCTCTTTAGCTTTATTAATGCAAAAGCGTGCCAGCCTGAGATTCAGTAAGGCGCTAAACAAAGGCATTGATATAGGAAAAGGACCAGACTTATATATACAGAAAGCTACACAGCCTGTAGTATGGTGATGTAATTTTAGGGTGTCTAATGGGGGTTGGAAAATTAGGGACAGGATGAGGAAGATGAATGACACAAGATAAGGGAGACATGAGAATTTTATGACCCAGAATGGAGGGGTGACTAGGAATTTTCATGGTCCTGGATAAAAGAAAAGTTTACTTTCGGATGCTCTCAGACTCAGGAGGGCCTCCAAGGTACTGAGAAAGCAACCCTTGATATTATTTTTAACCCTTAGGGCACCTCTGTATCCATATCACTTACTAAACTTGACTGGTAAGCTGTGGGACATTTGGACATCTATTTAACCTATTTTGGCATTGGTTTCCTTACCTGTAAAATCAAAGTATCGGACTAGACATCTCTAGATTGTTATCTTGCAGATAGCTTTATTAAAGGTCACAAACACCAGCAAAGATCAACCTACCAATTAGTCCCACAATAAGCCATAAAAATGATCTGTGGCACGCATTTGGTCATTATTTGTTATCTTTGTACTGCTTTCTAAGAGTTCCATACCTGTTAGTTGTCTCCCCTATTGAAGAAGTCGTGTAAGTGGGGACAAGCACAGAACCTGGATTCGGGAGATCTGATTCCCGCTCTGACACCTGCTAGAGATGTGGCAAATCACTTGGTCTTTCTGAGCCTGAGTCCCCTCATCTGTAAAAAAAATCAGTAGAATATTACTTGGCTTAAGAAATCTTTCATTTTGTACATCTCTAGCACCTAGCACAACACCATAGCGAGTGCTTATTATTCAAAGGATTGACTGTCTACTTTAAGGGGCTTGGAGAAAAAACATTTGGAAAAACCTCCAAAGTTCTCATATGTAAATACAAGATCTCAGCATGAGATAATGAGAACTAGCCTGAAGTCAGTAGCTTTGGGAACTGCAAAATGACAGTAATGCTATTTACATTTGTAAGCAAAGTGCTTTGTCAACTTCCAACAATTCTAGTTAGAGCTAGAGAAGACTTTTGAGAAGGAGGTTCTTAAACTTCTCATGTATCATGCAGGTACCCCTTTGGGGAGTCTGGTGAAGCCTGTGGACCCCTTCTCAAAATAATGGTTTTGAATACATAAAGTAGAATAGTAAGACACACAAAGGAAATAAATTATACTAAAGTATAATTAGCAAAACAGTTTTTTTCTGGGGCGGCCAGGTAGCACCGCGAGTAAGAGCACCGGCTCCAGTGTGATCGAATCCCGGGCTCAGACACTTAGCACCCACCCAGAAACACCTGGCCGTGTCACCTTGAGCAAGTTACTTAACCCCAATTGCTTAGGGGCGGCCAGGTGGCTCAGCGAGTAAGAGCACCGGCTCCAGTGTCGGGATGAATCCGGGCTCAGATACTCAGCACCACACCCAGAAATAACTGGCCGGGTAACCTTGAGCAAGTTACCTAACCCCAATTGCTTAGGGGCGGCCAGGTGGCTCAGTGAGTAAGAGCACCGGCTCCAGTGTTGGGGTGACCTGGATCAAAATCCGGGCTCAGACACTCAGCACCACACCCAGAAATAACTGGCCGTGTAACCTTGAGCAAGTTACTTAACCCCGATTGCTTTAAAAAAAAAAAAAAAAAAAAAAAAAAGAAAAAAAATATTTTTTTAAAAAAAAAAAAAAAAAGAAAAAAAGGGGGGGGGGGGGCTCCAGGTTAAGAACCCCTCTTAGTGACTGAATAGCACAAATGAGTATAATGAGGCCAGAGAAGTTAAGTGACTTGCCCAAGGTCACATAGAGACAAAGCAGGGATTTGAACCCTAGTCTTCCATCTCTATCTGGTGCTTATTAGAACAATAAGCTGCTGTATCTGTAACTTCCTGGAGGACAAAGGCTTTGTTTTTCACCTACTTTAGATGCCTCGAAGTCAGCACAATATAAGGATGCCCAATAAACAGATGTCATTGAGGAAAAGAAAATCTGAGGCAGAAAATAAGTTGAATAAACCACCTGGAATTACACTAGAAGGACTCATTGTAAGACGTGATAAACAAAAGTGAAGGTTTTCTGTTAAAAATAATAACAAACAGCTCAGGAAATCAGTCCTCTAAGCACCGTAGGCACACAGAGGCACTAAAGAACCAGGTAAGACTCGAAAATAGACTTTTTTTTTTCTTGATCAAAAAGAATACACAAACCTACCCCAAATGAACTCCATTGTAATAATCATGGTAACATAATTTTCTCTTAGAATTCCTGTTGGGATTTCTGAGAGTCCAATTCAATCCATCCGATAGACATTTATAAAGTGCCTACTATGTGCCCAGTACTGTGCTAAGCACTGGAAATACAATTAATAAAAAGAAAAACAGTCCTTCACCCCACTAGAAAATAAACTCAGGGAGTTTACCATCTAATGGGAAGAGCCAACACAGAAGGAGGCAGGAAAGGGGGGAGGAGTCAGGGGTGTCTATAAAAGACTGTCTAGAATACTAACTAGAACACATTTTATTTATAGACCCCACCCCCACCCCCAACATACACACACAGAGTCATCTCAAATCAGGAAGAGGGGACACTACTGACCTATGTTGAATTTGACCACACAGAAAAGATTATCAGGTGCCCTTCTCTAATCTGAAGCACTCTAATCTCATTACCAACCATTCAGTCTCTATTTAATGATTTAATTTTAAACATCTACTGTCCACAGGCAAAAGGTGCCTTTGGGGTGACTACATTGACCAAACTTTGTTATCTCCATTCTCCTAGCACAAGGCTCTCCACTGAATCCATGAACATGATAAACATTTGTTGAATTGAATTTTAAAATGTGGCTGGGTATCTTGGCATACAGCTCTGCATTCAGACAACTTGGTGCCAATGCTAATAGAAGTCAAAAAGCTAGGTTTTCAATCCTGGCTCTGATACTTATCTTTGACCCTGGGTAACTCAGTTCACCTTTCAGAGGATGAGATTCATCACCTTTAAGATGGAGAGAATAACATCTTTTTGTTGTTTTGCACTACTTACTTCATAGGGTTGTTGACAAAGTTGCATATAGAAAATAAGGCAAGCAGGTGGTGCAGTAGATAGATTGCTTGTCCTGGAGTCAGGAAGACTTTAGTTCAGAATCCAGTCTTACTTACTAGCTGTGTGACCCTGGGCAAGTTACTTAACTTCTGTCTGCCTCAGTTTCCTTGTCCCTAAAATGGGGATAATAATAGCAACTACTTCCCAGAGTTATTGTGAGGATTAAATAAAATAATTGTAAAGCACTTAGCTCAGTTTCTGGCACATAGTAAATCCTATATAAATGTCAGTTGCTGCTGCTGCTACTACTGCTACTGCTACTACTACCACCACCACTAAGACCATTACTACTACCCATATGACCCTGGGGAAGTTACTTAACCTCTGTCTGCCTCATTTTCTCCATCTATTAAATGCAGAAGATTACAGTACTACCTTCCAGGGCTGTCATAGGGATGAAATGATGTAAGAATTATAAAGGGCTTAGCACAATCAATGCCTGGCAAATAATATAAGTACTATATAAATGCTAGCTATTATTATTATAGAAAATATGGCACAGAAATATGGGTCATGAGATCTTAACTTAGAGATATAACACTCAAGTTCTTTGCATTATTGGATTTTTGTTTGGTTCATTTTTTTTAAGATTAGGAATAGTGGATATACAATTCTGGCAAGGTACACATTATACTGCAAAGATATTTTCCAAATAATCCCACTGGAAAAATCTCCATTTAACTCCAGAAAGAAATGACCTTACATTTGTGGAATCAAAGTCTTTCCTTCACCTTGTTTCCTGTTAATTGATATTCTAAAGGGACTGAGAGCTTAGTAGTAATAATAATATTGGCTAACATTTATATAGCATTTTGAGATTTGCAAAGCACTTATATATATATATATACATATATATATTAACTCTTTTGATCCTCACAACAAACTTGTGCAGTGGATACTATTATTATCTCCATTTTACAGTTGAAAAAGCTGAGGTTGACCCAGGCTAAGTGATTCATCCAGAGTCACACAGACAGTAAGTGTCTGACGCAAGATTGGAACTCAAGTCTTCCTGACTCCCCTACATGAACCACTGTACCACCTCATTGCCTGCATTTCTATGGTTCTTAGTTTTTCTGAAGAAAGGGTAGTGTATATACTATCAACCACATTTTGTAGATGAGGAAACTGAGGCTCAGAAGGGTTAAGTGACTTGCCTGAAGTAAAAAAAAAACAACTGGTTAGTGGCTGAAAACCAAATCTCTGAAGTGCAAGTCAATTATTTATTCCATTCTGGCTCTTGAAAATATATGCTAATCTTAAACATATTTATCAAGTTGATGAATGGGCTTTGTTTTTTTAACATGCTTACTTTCCTGCCTAATTTTCCTTTGTGATACATATTAATACAAGTGATTGCCTAATATCTTTTAGTAAAGAATTAACCAACATTTGGAGGAATGGCAGTTCTCATACTATACTAATTTTGAGTCAGAAACACCTTCAAGGTTTTCACAAGACTTCTTTTGTGTAGGTGCAATCAAAGCCTGGAACACATGAAAGATATAAACCAGTTGGGCCTGAAGCAATTTTCTCTACTAACAATTAGAAGAGCTAATTCAAGTAAAGACAACATTCTTAAACAAACAAACAAAAAGAATACTCAGCAGGGAAGTCACCTTCAATAACAATTAGCTGGCAAAGAGGAAACTCAAGGCCAATAACAGCATCACAAAAACAGTCTCAGAACTGGAATCAATTAACAAGCCCGTATTCAGCTCCAGTTGTGTGCCAGACTCTGTGGTAGGCGCTGGAGATATAAAGGCAAGAAAAAAAAAGAGAGAGAGACAGTCCCTGCCCTCCAAGGGCATTGATATTCTATCTGATGGGGGCCTTGGAGGCCATCTACTTAGAATACCCTCCACAACATCCTCAATACCTAATGGGTAGGAACCCACTATTTTTACCCCCAAAATCGAGTCCAGCTTATTTGCCTGAAGTAGTTTTCTTCCCACTTTCATGAAATTTAATGCTTGAAAAAAAGCCTCTTTAACTTAATGTGTTAAAGACCGAGTCTGCACAAAGAAAGCAAGGCTGTTGGCCTGCAGTGCTAATGCTAGGCAGCTATGTGATGTGGGACAAGCTCAATCAATCCCTCTGAGAGTGTTTTCTAGTCTCTAAAAAAGGGGAGGGGGTACATTAGTACTCACAATACCTACCTCATGGTGTTATTGTGAGGAAATTGCTGTTATGCAAATGTGAATTGTTGCCATTGTCTTACACAAATGGAATCCATTCAACAAAAATAACAAATCTGAAGCTCATAACATTCAGGGCCCTGGACCAGATATTGTATGGAACATGGATTTATTTACTGCCTCCTTGTAATGGTAAGGGAATTTGAAGATCTTCCCTGCCCCTGAATGGGCCTCAATCCGAGACCAAGAGAAGCTTGTTTAGGGGAGGCTTGTTTTTCCAGGAAGGCCCACCCCTTTTGTTACTTTGTAATTAGGCAGTGGGTTTAAAGGTTGTGAAGTACTCTGACCCAGGAGAAGCCTATAGATAAACCCCGAGGTGAGATTTTGCTTTGGGGCTCACTTATGGGAAAAGATATGTGATTTGGCCAGATGAAACTCTGGACAGCCTTTGAGCCCACCGGCTTTGAAAACCCAGATGTCAGCGCTTCTCTTTCTGGTAACTAACACTGTATGTATGTAATGATAAGATAGCTAGAAGCCCTGTCTGTTGGTTTGTTTAATTGTATTATTTTCTCTGTATTTTTTGTCTGCTTGTAATTTCTGTTTGTATTTTCTGAAGTTCAGGGTTCTGGCTTTTTCCCTTGAACCAAGTGAATGATATCTGTTTGATTAAAGTAAGATTGTTAATTTCTTTTGAGTTGCTTTCCTTTATAAAAGCAGATCAAAGAATCTGTGCTAGCTGCCATCCTGGGTATGCTAGGGTGTTTGCTGGTACACTCCTATGTGCCAGGCACTGTGCTAAGAACTTTGTAAATATTATCTCATTCGACCCTCACAACAACCAGGGGAGATAGGTACTATTATTATCCCCACTTTACAGTTGAGGAAACTGAGGCAGACAGAGGATGTGACTTGCCCAGGGCCACACAGTTAGTTGATGTCCGTGGCTGGACTTGAACTTGGTTATTTCAATCTTGTACGCCCAGTGCACTATCCACTGAACCACCTAGGTACCTAATGTTTTGTTTTGTTTTTAAGAAAAGAGACAATCCCTTATTTTGGTATGGTAGGAAGAGATGCCAGAGCCACAAATAACTCCAATGCAAATTAAAATTTGAATTCGTAGAATGGATAGAGAGCTGGGTCTGTAGTGGAGAACATCTGAGCTCAAATATGGCCTCAGACACTTACTAGCTGTGTCATTTAATCTATGTCTGCCTCAGTTTCCTCAAGTGTAAATTGGGGATAAGAATACTACCTACCTCCTAGGGTTGTTGTGAAGGTCAAATGAGATAATATCTGTAAAGTGCTTAGTAAAGCATATAGTAGGTACTTAAAAATCTCTTCCTTCCTCCATCCCTCCCTCTATAAGTGCCATGAGGATTAGAATCAAGGAATCTCTGGGGATTATCCCAATATCAAGTTTAAACAAGGGGAAAATGAGAGCTGTGCTTTCAAAAAGTCTTGTGCCTGCAGTAAACACTTCTGTAAAGCACGGTACATTCATCTAGGTTGCTTATCATTATAATTACATATATATAGGCAGCTTTTGCATCTCATTTAATCCTCCTAACTCACACATAAGATAGTTAAGAATGTAGGATTCCTATTGTACAGAAGAGGAAGAACCTAAGATTCCAGTCACTCATTGAAAATCCTGCACCTGGTAAGGACAATGCTGGCATTCAAACCTAGTCCTTGTGACTTCTAGAGATAGAGTCTGTGCTGTACTATTCGGTAATCAGTCAAACTCTCATCAGACTCTGACCTTAAGAAAAGATGGGCTAGACCATTGAAGCAGGATAGACTGTGGGCAAGAGTACAGTGAACTACAAGTGCTTGGAGGTCCTTTTCAAATAAATAATATTACCTCTCTAGTCTGTTTATTCAACAGGCTTCTGGCTAAAAGCCCCCCTTCCTTTTACTTTTGGGTAAGATCCTAATTCTCTCCTAACATTAAAGAACCCTGTGCCCACTGGCCACATTAAGAGTCAGAGTAGAGGGGTTCAATCCTACTTCTGTGACTTATCTTGGTCAAATCACTTAATCTCTCTGGGCCTCAGTTTTTGCATCTATAAAATGATGGGGGATGGGTAAGACTAGATGAACTTTAAGGTCCCTTTCAGCTCAGTTTCTAAGAGACTATGATTCTATGGTTCTTTGAGTACACAGGAGCCAAGAAAGGATTTATCTTCTGGCTTGGTATTTGAAACTCTTCACAACATGCCCCATTCCTGACTCTGTGGTCTTCTTATATCTTACTGCTCTCCACAAAATCTCCAATATACAGACAAGCTGGTTTACTTGCTGACCCCTACACATTATCCTCCATCTCCTACTACATTGTCTTTGTATCCACCGCTCCCCATGCCTAGAATGCACTCCCTTTTACCATCTACCCCTTAAGTTTCCCTAGCTTCCTTCAATACTCAGTTCAAATTCCACCTTCTTTAAGAGGGCTTTCCTGTTCTTTCTCCATCCCAATCCCTTCATGTCCAAGATTACCTTCCATCTATTCAGGATATATCATTAATTGTTCATGGATAGGTAGGGCTAATATAATAAAAATTACAATTCTATCTAAATTAATTTACTTATTTAGTGCCATACCAATAAACTACCAAAAATTATTTTATAGAGCTAGAAAAAAATAACAAAATTTGTCTGGAAGAACAAGACAAATATCAAGTGGATTAATGAAAAGAAATGGTAGGGAAGGTAGCCTAGTCATACAAGACCTTAAATTGTATTATAAAGCAGCAATCATAAAAACTACCTGGTACTGGCTAAGAAATAGAGTGGTGGATCAGTGGAATAAGTTAGGTACATAAGACATAGGTCAATGACTATAGTAATCTGCTATTTGATAAACCCAAAGACTTCAGCTTCTGGGATAAGAACTCACTATTCGACAAAAACTGCCGGGAAACTGGAAAACAGTTTGCAGAAACTAGCCATAGACCAACATCTTACATAAAGTCAAAATGGGTACACGATTTAGATGTAAAATCTGATAATATAAGCAAACTAGCAGAGCAAGGAATAGTTTACCTGTCATATTTATGGAGAATGGAAGAATTTATGACCAAACAAGAGTTAGAGAACTTATTATTAAATGCAAAATGGATCATATTGATTACATTAAATTGAAGTCCTTTAAGAATAAAAAACCAATTTGTGCAAGTGATAGTGACACTGTGGGTAAGGAGGTTGCTTAACTTCTGTCCAAGTGACCCATATCATCCCTAATATACCTGACCAGGTAAAGAACTGGCCTAAGTGGCCATGCAAAAGAGGAACTTCTGCTCTTATCTGGAAAATAGAGATACTGTGTTTCCCCGATAATAAGACACTGTCTTATTAATTTTTTTGAAAGAAAAACACCAGAGGGCTTATTTTCAGGGGAGGGCTTATGTTGTCCTGCCTCAGCTCTCCTCCGTGGCACTGCTTTCAATGGCACCAGCAAGCAAATCACTGGGGAAGAACAGGATGACACGCTCACTGCTGCAGCTCTGATTGGATGCAGCTCAGAGCGCAGCGTGCGTTTCATGGGGGGGGGGGGGGGGTGCATACAGAGGGTACCGTAATGTAGCGTGTAGCGCAGGGGGTCACCTTCACTCCAGTAGAAATCTCAATAGGGCTTATTTTCGGGGGAGGGCTTATTTTAGAGGAATCTTACACAGTAAGGGGAGGGCTTATTTTTGGGATAGGTCTTATTATCGGGGAAACACGGTAGCTGAGAAAGGAAGAAGGGAGATTATAGTTCAGTAGGTTGAGCATGTCTAGAAGTCAGGAGATTTGGCCTCTAGTCCTATCTCTGCCATTAACTTGTGTGACCTTAAACAAGCCACTTCATATTTTTCAGTCTCACAGATCATCCAACTAACCCGCTCCTTTCAAAAATGAAGAAAATAAGGTCCTTCCCAACTCCAAAATTCTTTAAGGTTTAAAAAATATTTTCCTTACAACATCTCTGTGAGCCTACTAATGTGAGGATCACTATTTCCATTTGACAGTTGAGAAAACTGGGATTGAAAGATTTAAGTGACTTGTCCAGGGTCACAAAGTTGGAAAGTGTCAGAACTGGATCCAGAATCTGTCTCTGGATCCAGCATGCTTTCCCCTTCACAGACAGGGAGCTAAGTTTAACTAGGACGCTATCCTTTCCCTACTTTGGTCTTTACGTGTTTCATTTGTAAAAGCTGGCCTAGATGACCTCCGATCACTTCCCAATCTGGATCTTTTAATAATCTAGTGAGATGTCACTGACCCCTGTTACTCCTCCATAAGAAAAAAGACATGAATTTGAATTATATTTCCTGTGGTGAAGACTGATCCTGCATGAATTTGCCTATTCTTATAACCTGGTTCTGTCCTGGGATCAAAGCACACATTTTCAAAATAGGAGATATGACATGTGTTAGAGACTGGAGCTAGAGAACCAAACAAATTAAATGGACCCATAAGCAAAGTTTTCACTGATGATGATGATGATGATGATAGTAGTGGTGGTGGTGGTGGTGGTGGTGGTGGTGGTGATGATGATGATGATGTTCTAACAAACTAAGCAAACCCACTGTCTGTGTTTTAGTCTCAGGTCAGTCATTGATTTGCTCTTTGACTTTGGAGAAGTGATTCTCTTCAACCTCAATTTTCCATCCTTAAAAAAGAATGGGTTGGGGTGGCTAGGTGGCACAGTAAATAGAGCACCGGCCCTGGAATCAGGAGGACCTGAGTTCAAATCCAGCCTCAGACAACCCAAAACTAACTGTGTGACCTCGGGCAAGTCACTTAACCCCAATTGCCCTACCTTCCCCCTCCAAAAAGAAAAAAAAAAGAATGGGTTGGACATAGGATTTTCTAAGAGAAACACTGATCTTCTGCTCTGATTAATAAAATCATAAAAGACTGTGTTTGGGTCAAGAGGGAGGGAAAGAGTAAAGAATATGGGAGAGACACTGGAATATTTACAAACATAGTAAATAAAGGATCAAATGATAAAGTATTTCCTTAATGGGAAATACTTCACTGAATCTCAGAATTAGAAGAGACAAAACCATATATAAACAAGATTCCCCTCTACAACACACTCAACAAGGGATCATCCAGGCTTTGCTTTAGGACGGGACCTTCCCCATCAGCCCATTCCATCTGCTTTGGGATAACTCTAATTATTAGCAAGCATTTCTTTCCATAAAGCCTGAAAATACCTCTTTGCACTATCTACCCATTGTCCTAGTTCTTCCCTCTGAGACCAAGAAAAAAAATAAAAGTCCAATTTCTCTTGCTTATGTAGTTCTTCAAATCTTTAGAGATAGCTTTCATGCTGAATTTGAGCCCTTCCCATCCTGTTTTCCCTGCTCTGGAAGTGATCCAATTTATCACTGACCTTCTTAAAACATATTTCCTGAGTACTGAACATAGTGACTGAACATAATATTACAAGTGTAGCTTGTAATGTGGCCTAAGTTCACATTAACTTTTTTGACTGTTCTATTGCACTGATTCATATTGAAATTTGGTCCCTAAAACCTCCATATTTTTATAGCTGAACATTTGGTCACTTTCTGTTCTCCCAGGATATCCATTACTCCTATTCCACCCCCAGCCCCCTCAGTAAAACAAATCTAATCCTATTTTCAAATGATAACAAAACAAATACATAAAAATAGCTGTCATCTCCACCCCAACCTGGTCTACTCATCCCTCCTCCATCCATAAAACATCATCAGTTCTTTTAATTGATACCTGTATGGTAAAGTCTTCTACTCAATTACGCGGAAGCAGCTTTGTGCAGTGAAAAGAGCCCTAGAAAAGTTGAAAGTTACAGTTCTGTCCTCCACTTACAAGTTGCGTGGCCTTAAACACTGATTGTAATTCATATCTCCATAGAAACATAAGGTTGACAGACCTTTGCAGCAGGTGTAGAAAGTATCATTTCCCTCATTTTATAAATGATGAAACTGAGGCTCAGCGTGCTTAAATGAGTAGCCCATGATCACAGATTTAGGTATGAAATCAGAGCTGGGAGCTCAGGTTTCTAGTGACAGGCCCAATGAACTTCCCACCACAACAACATCACCTCTGAACTTTCTTTTCTTTATCTATAAGGACTTGCACTATACACTTACCAGGTTTGTTTGGAACATCAAAAGTGCAAGTATTTATAAATTGTAGCATTCTATAAATACAAATGTAGCCTTCTACATATTATTATATACCATTTTACATTGTTACAACCAAATCAGCAGCATGTGGAGGGGAGGGAGATAGCTCATATCAATACTGTTCCATTGGAGGATAATTCAGCAATACTGAAAAGTTAGAGAGGAACTCTCTGCTCAGGAATGATTGACCTTCTAAGTAATAATCAGCCTCTCAGCTGGCTGAAGTTTCATTATGCAGAGACATTTGAGGAAAGATACTCCCATCATTATATCAGGCAGAGTTCCTTTAAAAACAAAGGACTACCCCAGAGTGAGTCAGCCTACATCGTTATTTCAGCTCATTTCACTTGGGAGTAGTTCAGTTTTGTCCAAAACTCAAACAAAACTCATGCTTTAGTAAGAGATTAAAAATTAAATGCCAACAGAGAGCCCCACCTTGAGTCACGTGACTTGGGGTAATAAGAGAATCACAGGTCCAGTCACTATTCCTATTTCCATTTCACAGAAGAGGAAAAAGCAGCCCCAAAATTAGAGGTGAGTTGACCAAGGTTACCTAGGTTCAAAGCAATTAAGTAGCAGTGTGGACATTCAGACCCAGGTCAGGGGACTCCAAATCCAATACTTTTCCTATTACACTAGACCTGCGGTTTTTAACCTTTTTGTGTGTGTGACATGAAAGGCCTTGGCAATCTGATGAAGCCTTAGGATAATGCTTTTCATTAATGAATAAAATCTAACTAATATGATTTTTTAAAAAAGTATATCATAATACAGTTATCAAAAAAAGTTTTTAAAAAATGTTCACAGATCCTAGAATAAACAACTCTTCACTAGACTCACGTAGCATGAGCTGAAGTTTTTTGATTTCCAAATTTCAGGGATCAAGTATTTTTTTAGTGATTTATACTATAAAAAAGTGGCAGGATTGGACAAAAAAAGGACCCCCTTCAAAGTATCATTCCGGATCTGAACATGAGTAGTGAATGATGTCAATAAATACAAGCATTAACAAATGCTGTTTTCCTATTCACCTTCCTCTCAGCTCGGTAGCAGAGTTCCAGAAATCTACTCTGAAAGAATGATGTGAATGATAAAAAAAAAAAAAAGTCCTCTTTCATTTATGTGTAACACTTGTACTTGGCTAACATTTCTGACTACCCAAACTTAAGAATGTGTCAAGTGTTGTATCCACATCCTTTAATAGTTTTTCCTTTTAAGTTATGGTGGAGTCTGTGTTCTTTGTGATTATAGGGGTCTGACCTTTTTAAAATCCTGATTAAATCATTTTAATTGCATTTTCCCAAGGATATGATGCCTAGTTGTGCAACTGACTTCCTCTCTCCTGGTCTCCATTTCCTGGTCTGTAAAATGGGCTAATAACACTTATACTCCCTACCTTATCATTTCATTTCTAGACTATTGAAATAGCCTGCAGGTTGGTCTTCCTGCCTCAGGCTTCTGACCTCAGTAGTCCATCGTCTGATTAGCCATGTGATCTTCCTAAAACACAGATCTGACTGTCCCTCCTATATTCAAGAAATTATAGTAGCTTCCTATTATCTCTCGAATCAGATACAAAAATCACCTGTTTTGCTTTTAAAGTCCCTCAACCTGGTGCTTTCCTTCCTTTCTTTCCCTTCTTAAAATTTCCTCTACTCTACATTCTCTATAACCTTGTGATAATGACCTTCTTGTTTTACCTTAACCTATACCTTTCCTTAACCTGTACCACTATCTCCTGACTGTACCTTTTCACTGGCTGCTTCGCATACTTGGAATACTCTCTCTACTTCCTGGTTTCCTTCAAGCCTCACCTCAAATCCCTCCTTCTGCAGGGAGACCTTTCCCTGCCTCCACCCCACTCACCTTTACCAGAGCTTTCTGTCTGAGATTATCTCCAGTCTCCACTATCTATTTTGGCTATGAATAGTTGCTTGTATGCTGTCTTTCCTGTTAGTATGTAAGCTCCTTGAGGGCAGGCAAGGTTTTTGTCTTTCTCTGTATCATAGTGCTTAATATAGTATCTGTCACTAGGAAGCATTTAATAAATGCTTGTTGACTTGTTAACTTGACTCATAGGACTATTGCAAAGAAAGTATTTGGCAAACTTTAAAAGCATGGTTGAAATGATAGTTACCTATGATTATTTTAATTCGTTACAATTGTCACTATAGTAAAAATCTTCATAAGTCATAGGTGAGAAGCCATGAAAAGTGGAAGATCATAGGTTTAAGATATCAAAAGTACTCTCCTGTATTATAGATGTGTGCCTTGACACATATAGCATGTGGGCCTGTAGTGAATACAGAATGGAACAGATAGGATGGTGAAAACTAACTGCACTTTCCTAGTCAATGAATACCTTACTAAGTGGGCTGATATCTGAAGAACTGATTCACATTTTGTGAACCCCAAATTGAGATACATGGTCACTTACCACACTTTGTTGACATCACCCAGAAGGACAGCCTTCCCCAGCCCATCCTCAACTTAGGGAGAATTTCTTCTCTGTATTAAAGTCACCTATCCCTACTTCACAGAAAAAGTTCTGTGAGCATTCAAGTGCTATCTGAATGTGAGCCATGAGGATGGTGATAAGAATGGCATACAATAGTCCTGGGACTCATTTCTTCCCAGAAGGTCAGTTAAGGTTCTTGATGCTTAGATATTTTCCTGCTGGATAGGTCATAAATACTTTAAGTGGTATCAAGAATTGCAGGAAAAACTACTGAGGAGGATCTGTGCTGTATAGCAATCTGTGATGATTCCAGAGGTAAGCAATCCTTAATAATTCCAGTATTTTAGGAAGAACATCCTTAGAGGTCATCTAGGCCAACCCCTTCACTTTATAAAAGAGAAAATGGAGAAGTGAAGAAATTTGATGTAGAGTGCTGGACCTGGTGTTAGGAAGACTCACCTTCCTGGGTTCAAATCTAGCTTCAGACACTTACTAGTTGTGTAACCTTAGGCAAGTCACTTAACCCTGTTTGCCTCAGTTTCCTAATCTGTAAAATGAGCTGGAGAAGGAAGTGGCAAACCACTCCAGTATCTTTGCCAAGAAAACCTATATGGGGTCATAAAGAGTCAGACATGACTGAAAGGACTGAACAACAGCTCACAGAGCAAGCTAGTAATAGAAGATCAGATAATAGAACCCAATTATCCTGACTCCCAATTCAGTCACTGAACAGAATAATCTATTGAAAAAAAAAATTATATAAAACAGAGGTGTCAAACATGTAACCCGTGTAGCCAGCAACACTCGAACCAGATTAAAATGTATTTGGGAAATATTTAACAAAATAAAAAATGATGTGATAATACACAGATAAGATTACATTTTAAGACTCAGTCTCGGCGATCCTTACGCATGAACTGGTCGTCCCTGTTTGAGCTTGACACCGCTGGTGTAAAAGACAATATTGAGGATATATATGACCAGTGAAGTAGAAAGTCCAGCCATATAGCAATAACTAAGGATTCTGTGACACCAGATAGACAATTTAGATGTTGCTTTGCTACCCAGACGATGTTAAAGGAATCAGAAGAAAGTCTGTAACACCAAGGTTACATGCTAGGTTTTCTGTGTGGGTGGTAAATGTCTGAGGCCGGAACTGAACTCTGGTCCTCCTAACTCTGGGGCCAGCACTCTACTCACTGAGCCACCTAGCCGCCCATGGTCATATCTTCTTACCATACTATGAGCTTCTTAAGGTTAGGAACTAATCTCCCCCCAGAGACCATTGTACACAGTAGGCACTTGTTGAACATTTGTATAACTCTTCCGGGATACATGATGTGAAAGCTCTGTGTATATTGTTCTCTAATGAACTGAGCCTATGCAAGTCACATATATAATACTACTAATAATAGCTGATGTTTACATAGTAGGACTGGGCAGCTAGGGGGCTCAGTGGATAGAGTGCTGGGCCTGGAGTCAGGAGACCTAAACTCAAATCTGGCCTCAGACACTTACTAGCTGTGTGACCATGGGCAAGTCACTTAACCTTTTTTGCCTCAGTTTCTTCATCTATAAAATGAACTAGAGAAAGATATGGCAAACCTATCCGATATCCCTGCCAAGAAAATCCCAAATGGGGTCAAAAAGACTTGGGCTCAACTGAAAACTGACTAAACATACACATAATAGGATGATATCTTGAGGATAAGAATTGCATGGGATGCTAGTGTATAAGTGGGTTGTAATCAGTGCTAGTGCTGTATTGTCTACAATGTTTCATTGTGAAAATAAAAATGAGACCATTGACTTTTCTCTCATATTTTGGGTATTTGAACTTGTTAACCAACCTCTCCTTCTAAGGTCTCTCTCCACCCCAGGCTTCAGATGATTGCCACACTGTTCTGGTCATTCCTCCAGAGGAAAATGATTTTTCCCTCCTCAGATTTCTATGTATTATACTTTATATCATCCTTATTTGTGTACATATCTTATCCCCTTACTAAATCCTAAATTTTCTGAAAATTGAATCTGCAACATTTTTCATCTTTGTCTCCTGGGCGTGGTGGATAGAGGAATGGATTTGGAGTTAGGAAGATACTTAGTTCAAGTCTTGTCCCTAGAACATACTATCTATATGACCCTGGGCAATTCACTTAATCTCCCAGTGCTTCAGACAATTCTTTAAGACCATAAATTGCCTGAAAGGTGCCAATCTGTATTGGCATAGGAGGTCCATGTGATGAAATCACATTTCTGGTCAAAAAAAGAAAAAAAATACATAGTTCTGTGCACTTGAGATTTGCAATAAATGTTTGATGAATGAAAATTTCCTCTTTATCTCTCTCACTGATTCTTTTCTTTCTCCATTATTATTGCCCCTTCTTTTTCTGGAATCTTTGAAAATTTGTACTTGGCCCTCTTTTCTCCTTCCAGCACTGTCTTCTAGGCTATTTCAGGTTTCAAACACCACCATCATGCCAATGCCTTCCAGAACTAATGCCAGACTCACATCTATAACTGCCTGCAGGTTATCTCCTCAGATACAATATGTCCAAAAATTTATTTATCCTAAACTCCTGCCCTCACTAGATCTGTCTTTGACTTATCAGCCCAACCCATTCTCCCAGATTAAAAATTTGGGAGTTGTCCTTGATTCTTCCTTCTCACTCACTTCTTATTTTTTTTAAGCAAGTTAACAAGGCCTATCAAATAATAATAATAATCATTAATAATAATATCTAGGATTTATATAGCACTTTAAGGTCTATGAAGAGCTTTGCAAATATCTAATTTTCCCTGCTTTAACAACTCTGGGAGGTAGGTACTATTATTCCCATTTTACAGCTGAGGAAACAGAAAAGATATTTGGCCCAAGGTCACATAGCTAGTAAGTGAGGCTACATTTGAACTTCAATTTTTCTCACATCTATCTAATGTTTATCTTGTGTGTCACAACTGAAAAACCTTGGGGTGGCTAGGTGGCGCAGTGAATACAGCACTGGCCCTGGAGTCAGGAGGACCCAAGTTCAAATCTGGACTCAGACACTTAACACACACACACACACACACACACACAAAACTACGCGTGTGACCTTGGGCAAGTCACTTAACCCCAATTGCCCTACCTTCCCCCTCCAAAAAAGAAAAAAAAAGAAAAACCTTGTTAGCAAGATAATAGATCTCCCTTCATTGTATATGAACAGTAACATGTATAGAGATAATGTATTTCTTTGAATTAATGGAACAACTTAGCTCAGAGAGAAAAGCTGACATGACAAAGAAACATGGCTTGGGCAATTTTACAACTTGTTGAGGAGTGACACAGAATAGAATTGATTACAAAATGAAATCAGAATCAATTTGATTTTCTTTTTTTTTTTTTAGGTTAAGTAACTTGCTCAAGGTTATACGGCCAATTATTTTGTGTGGGTGCCAAGTATCTGAGGCCGGAACTGATCCTGGGTCTCCCGACGCCAGGGCTGGTGCTCTTACTCACTGCACCACCTGGCCGCCCCTCAATTTGATTTTCTTACCACCCTTCTCCAATCCCACTATCAAAGCTCTTGTACAGCAGATACCCCACATCTGAAATGCTGTAATAGTGCCTCCTAATAGTCTGCCCACTGCTACTCTTGCCTCTCCTCCCAATTTATCCTTGATACTAGTAATCTCTAAAGTGAACTGAAGATTGAGAACAAGGGGTAGTGATCAATCAATGAAAACATGAGTTGTACTCTCTCCCCTCCTCGAGGTTATATAGGACTTGTCCCCAACATAGTTAAAGATCAAAATTCCCCTACTTCAGTCCCATCAGTGGCTTCTCGTGTTCCTGATGTTGTTCCCTCATGGCAATTCCAACAAAAACAAGGTCCAGGCACCAGCAGCAGCTGAACAAGCAAACTCCCCCTCCTTCCCCCTCTCCCCCAGATCATGGCATGGCTGTCACAGGTGCCTCAGCAGGAGGGCTCTGCCATCTGCATCTCAGTAAATCTCCCCTACTCTTTGCCTTTTTTTTGTGAAAAAAGCAACTAGCACTGAATGAGTGCTATGGACAGGTTGCTCTTTCAGTTGCATATCACATTACATTATCTTTCTTCCCAAACCCAGCTCTCTTTACCTTGAGGACACCACCATCCTTTTCTCTCTGGTTCTCAAACTCTTCTTTATCCTTGACTAAACTCTGAAATGAAACTGATTTCTGAAAAGTTACCAGTGCTCACTAAATTATCAATCTGTCTTTCCTCGATTTTCATCTTTTTTGATGTCTGTGCAGCATTTGACATTGTCCACCACCTTCTCCTTCGGAATATTTTTTTTCTGGGCTGCTGAAAACAACACAAGTGAGTCATCTACAAAAGCTCTCAGATTTGCATGTTTTAAAAACTCCAAAATGGAAGATTTTTAAAACAGGTTAGAAAATTCTAAATCAAAAACCATTTGGTAAAAATATAAAAATACACCTTCCTATTAGTCTACAAGTTTACTTGATTGACCTCAGGGAAGAAAGAAACTTGTTAACCAGATTTCAACAAAAACCTTTGTATGATTGATGGATGGACATTTAAAAAATGATTATCATGATTTAGTAAGTGCAGTTTATATGCACTTCTTCCATTCAAAGCTATGCATCTTTAATATATGGTATCTTTTCCATATCTCACAACAATTCAATCAAATGCTGAAAAAAAGCTAAACTTAGAACCAGATCTTCTAATTGTTGTATCACAAAGCATCCAAGGTTTTTAAAATAATAAAACATGTACAATCACATTGCTTTCATTAAAAATATAATTAATAAAATATTATTTTCAAAATGTTATTTTAGTTTATCTTATCTTTTTAAATTGTGTAAGTTTTGTACTATAACATAATTATTAGTACAATAGTACGTGTGTGGGCAGCTAGATGGTGCAGTGGATAGAGTACTGGACCTGGAGTTAAGAAGATCTGAGCTCAAATCCAGCATGAGACACTTACTAGCTGTATGAACCTAGGCAAGTCACTTAATCCCTATTTGCCTCAGTTCCTCATCTGTAAAATGGGGACACCTAGAAAAGGAAATGGCAAATCACTCTAGTATCTTTACCAAGAAAACCCCATGGACTTTTTCACGTAGAGCTGGACATGACTGAACAAAATGTATGTAGTTTATAATTAAGTCAATATACAATTATTGGGGTACATGGTCCAAGTTTTTTTTTGCTGATAGGAGTCCATGACCAAAAAAATTTAGAGATTACTGTTGGGGTCTTCTTCCTTACTCATGCCTCTATTCAAAAATCTCAGTGAATTTACATTTATTCTGGCATTCAACCCTATCTTAATCTAGCAATACCCTGCCTTGCTAGCCTTACCTCCTACTCCTCCCCTCCATGAACCTATTCTTTAGTAAAACCTGATTGTCTGCTGCTCCCCCCTCAATCCCTGCTCTTTCCCACTTTTGTTCATGCTATCCCTTAGGCCTAGAAGATTTTCCCTCCACACTTTCCCATCTATTGAATTCCTATCATTTCTTTATAGATCCATTCTCAATTCACATGCCACTACCTCCAGGAAGTACTTGATATTACCTCTCTTCAAATTATCTGTAATTATCTTCCCCCTCTGAACTCATACAGAAAGGTATGACTCCTCGATACATTTACTATTTTGAACTATAGTTATTTGTGTCATATCATTTGTCACTTAACCTGGGATACATGATGTGAAAGCTCTTTGTATACTGGTCAAGTGAGTCTATGCAAGTCACATGCATTATAATAATTACAGCTGACATTTATATAATAGTAATAATGACTCTCTACTGCCTTCATTAAATAAAAACCTATAGGTGATCTCATTTTATTTTTTACAACAATCTTTAAGAAGCTACACAATATAGTAGGAAGTACACTGGACAATCAGATAACAAACCTGAGAAATAATTCTGGTTCCTCTACTAATTAAGCCTGTGACCTTAGATAATCGTTTCAGCTCTCCTGGCTGCAAAGGGCATCAAGTCCAACCTTGTTATTTTATAGATAACAAAATTAAGGTTCCTTATATCTCTTCTCTCTGTACTTTGGTTTGTTCATCTCTGAAATAAGCATATCTGCCCTACTATCTAGAATTATAAAATGACAGAATTTAAGTAGAATTCTTTCTACTTGACCACACTAATGTCTACAATGACCCCAGAAAATTTAATTAATGAATTAGTATTTGAGAATCATCATCCATGTCAATGTTAATTCATAGTGGAAGAGATCTAGAAGTCCAGGGACCTACGAATTTTCTTGTCAGTCCTGCTTCTGTTATTAAGTTGGGAAAATGACTTTCTTTCCCATGGTAGCATGAAAAATGCATTGGCTTTGGAGTCAAGGGATGTGGGTTCAAATCCTCACTCTCTTACTGGGTCTCAGTGTTCTCTCTCTCTGTGGGACGTTTATTGAAAAATTCCATAAGTACCTGTTGAGTACTACTCTGGTCCTCAGAATCCTTCTTTAAAAGGAGGGTCTTCAATGAAAGAAAGTCCTTTCCAGTTCTAACAAGTCTAATACAAATTTTTCTTCCCATCAGCTAAAAAGCATTAGGACTAGGGCTGGTAACATGATGTAGCAGAGGAAGTCTGGGAGACAGAAAACCTGGGATTGAGTCCTACTTATGTAACTAATACACTGTAAGTCTTTCATGTCCCTGTGCCACTGTTTTCTCTACTGTAACATGAAGTTAAATGAAATTATCTCTAAGGTCCCTTTCTGCTCTAAATATATGCTCCATGTGATATAAAATTATATTATCCTATAGGACTCACATGGAGCTTCTGCTGAGATTTGGAAGTAAATTTTTTTTTTATTTCCCAAGCCCATTTGGTCTATTTCCCTGAGCTAACTCAAAGGGAAGCCTCCTTTGCCACTAAACAAGGGATCCCCAAGCATCTTAGGAACCTGGCACATGTCACTGCATAGCAATGAAGGGAGGAGACTGTGAGGAACTCAGAGGTTTAATCTATATACCAGACAAAACATGCCTTAGGCACATGCCTGAGAACCATGTGAGAGACATGAGCTTTAATGCATTTTTATAAAATGGAGGCAGGCATGCAAAATTAACTGTAAGCCACAACTGGCCAAGACACCTCAGGAGGAAAAGATTGAACCTCTTGTGTACATGTGTTTTCATTATTACCTTTTAAAAATACAAAGTACAGGGGTGGCCAGGTGGCACAGTGAGTAAGAGCACCAGCCCCAGAGTCGGGATGACCTGGGATCAAATCCGGGCTCAGACACTTAGCACCCACCCAGAAACACCTGGTCACGTAACCTTGAGCAAGTTACTTAACCCCAATTGCTTAAAGAAAAATACAAAGTCCAATAAGTAGTGCCGTCACAAGGAGCTCTATATAAAACACAATTTCAAGGAAAAGCCCTGCCAAATGGGTCTCCACCCCCACAAACTGCAAGAGGATGCTGGCTCCAACAAGGGCTTCCCATAATGAAAGTTGATGCCACTGTATTAAGGGTCTTGGCACAGCTGCAAATCCAGAACATGTCTTCCTGGTAGTGGAATGTGTTGTCCCAAAGGGAAAGTAAAGAAGCAAAGATACAGGGTGTTCCCTCCATCTTGGTGCAAGGTTACAGGAAATATGGAAAATCATTCCCATTGTCCATGCTCCTATCACCCACTCACCAAAAAGTACTTTCTAAAAAAATCCATCAGTCTATAAACTAAGCTGTTTCCTATCCATTGGTAGACACATTTCTATCCATTGGTAGACACATTTCTATCCATTGGTAGACACATTTCTCTTTTTCTGACATGCAGATTGTTTTCCAATGGTTTTTTCTCTGGCCATCCCCACCCTCTCCCACCAGTCACTTGTTTAGGGCTGGCTTCCCTAGGATCTCAAAGGGATTCTCTTAGTGTGAGTCAGAAGACCCTTGGCTTGTAAAGATTTCTAAAAACAATGGAGAAAAAACATTGTCTTTGCTAACCCTTCAGGGCTGACTGACTTATGCTTTATGTCAGACTCTAGAGTCCTGGCACTTAGGAGTTAGAAAATATTTGAGATCCGTGAATTTTTGAGTTGAAAGGCACCTTAAGACATGCTTTCTTATTCCAGTAACTTTGCTTTACAGATGAAAAAACTGAGGTTCGGAGAAGGGAAGAAACTTATTCAAAGTCGTATTGTTAGGTAATGACAGAACCAAGGAGTAAAACTTGGGTCTCCCAATTGCCAAACAGATAGTCTCTTCCTTACAGGTGTCTCCTCTTAGAGAGCCTCCAAGCCCTTCTCAGAGCACCAACACGTGGAACACATGAACAAAACATGCACAATACTCGCAGGTCTCCAATTTAAAATATCAGGGCATAGGGCAAATAAAAGATGCAGCAATTTGAGCGGGAAGTGGGAGGTGGCATCAATTCGGATCCCAATTGCTGAGCTACTGAAATAAGAGGATTTGTGGTAGGAGTGTGTGCGTGGGGAGGTGGCAGGGAGTCAAGAGACACACGGAGCGAACTGGGAGATCTGGTACTTTCACGGAACTGTATATATATTTTCACTTTAGAGAAAGCAGTTTGAGTTAGCAGATTTAAGTTTTCAGATCAATCTGTGAACATCGCCTTGGTGGCTCTGGTCCCATTTCCACCCTGTTGCTGTTTTGCATTACAGCTGAATATTTCTTGATTTACAGAGAAACAGAGCAACTCCCCTACTCTCTGCCGGGGGCGGCTGGAGGGCGGGAGGGGGGAAAGGAGGCGTATTTCAATTTAAACTATAAATAAGCGCCAGCCGCCACACAGCCCACAGATGTCACGTCATGGGCACAACCGTCACTGCCTCTTGGGCTTGATATTTCACTTCTGTTTTTTCTTCCTCTCAAACACACAAAGCCAACGCGGTACACACACCACCATAGAAACGCGGAGCTAAACTCAACGCAGATAAAAACTCAAATTGACAAAGGGAGGGCAAAAGGGTAGAGATTAAAACTCCATCGCACCGGGGCCGGTGTTTGGATTAGTTGGAGAAGGGCTAAACCAGAGGGCGGGGAGGCCCCTAGCCAGCTGCTCGAACTATCTTTTCATTCCCGCACCAACCTCAGGCACCCTTGACCCAAACCGAAAGACCCAGCTCCTGGGACTGACTTTGCTTTGAACTTCGAGATTGCTCCGAAAGTACCAAGAGCTCCCCAACCCACCTTGTCCATCCCAGTGAGGCAGGTCCCTCCGCCTCAATCTCCCCTACCAACACCCCCGAGGATCCCCAGCCCAGAAGGCAATCACGCTACCTGGGGTCAGCCGGGAGGCAGCGCGGGGCACCGGTGACAGCTGTAAGAGATCGCTCGGGAGGACTGCCAGCTCAGAGAGAGAGAGGGTGTGGCTAGGACACCCCGCCTCCCCAATTCCAGCCCTCCTCCAGTTCCGCCTCCCCATTTTTTTTTTGTTTTTTTAAAGAAGGGGGGAGATGCAAGCTTAGTTTTGGGAGGGAGCTGGTACATTTGTTAGATCTTTTCTTTGAGTCCATCCTCTTCTGCTCCCATGGCAAGAGACCAGGCCCTAGGCTGGTTGTGTAACCATTATTCAAGGACGCGCTGCTCCAACTGGGGCTCGAATCTCCTCCGCCCTCCACTTTGCTTAGAGAGCGCTCACTCAGGCAGTTACTATATTACACATCTTACAAAAATACAGACCTCTTCACGTTATTCACCACCACTAGCTCTTTCTTTCCTTATTTGGGGGAGGGGTGGGAATAAGAGGGGGGGAGGATGGAGTTTCCAAGGGAGGAGACAACTTGAAACCGGGTAAATTCACTTTAGAGGTGCTTGTGTCAGAAAATCAGGAATGCGTTGCAGTGAGAAGTCCGTGGGACGTACTCAGTCTCAAGTTCACGTTCTACCTGCCTCAAGTCTTGAAGCTGCTCTTCAAGTGATGCCTATGAGTTTGTTGTTACTACTAGTCAGTAGAGAAGAATGTCGGGATGGATATAGATTAACCCAGTCCGTGGTGACTAGCAGGGTGGGGTGACCCTGCCCTTCCAGACAGTTCCATAGAAATTAGGGGAACTGTTGCCTGTGTGGGGCTTCTCCTATCTTCACAGACCTGAAATCAGACTGGAAAAAGGACACTGCAGCCAAGAGCGTCAGAAATTTTTTTTTTAATGTGTGGAATACACCTGGAACTACTGACACCTGACTCTCCTCCTCTGCATATCCTAACCTTGTTAGCCATGCTTCTGAGATCAAGGTGTAGGACCCTGAAAGCAAGGCTTCTGTGTGAGGCCAGTGATTTCAGGCTCCCACCTTGACCCAGTGAGTTACCTGGGAAGCCCATATCACAAGGACTAGCAGTTGGATCCCATTTCCTCCCTTCTGCTCTTCCTCGAATTCATTCAAACTTTCATTAAATTCCAAACTCAAACATAAAAATAGGGACATACACATTCTGATGAGAAGCCTGGGGCCTTGCCACCACAGTTGGCCAATAAGCATTTATTAAGTGTTTACTATGTGTCAGGCATCATGCTAAGTGATAAAGAAATAAAGAAAAACTAGCTAAAATACAGTTCCCTGCCCTGCTTAGATTTCAATGAAGAAAACATTTTAAAAATTGTTCTGTAAGGGGTTGGACTAGCTGGCTGTTCAAATGCTATGATTTTATGAAAAACTGAATAAGGTATACTAGCTGCCCTCAGACTTATAAGGGTGGTGTGTGTGTGTGAGTGTGTGTGTGTGTGTGTGTGCATGTACGACTGCGCTCTCTCTCATGCCTTCGAGTCCCATATATTTTTCTTCCCTGGTTGCTGCCAAAAGCCCTTTCCCTTTGGCAGAGGTTAGTAGACAACTTGGGGAAAGCTCCCTTTTCAATGTTATTGAGATGGAAAGCAGGAAACCCCTTCTCCCTCAGCCTCTGTTTCAAATGGCGCCTAGAAAATAAACCAATAAGAAGGCTGCTAAATTACACATTTAGGAAATTCTGACTCATTTGGTGGTTGCCAGTACAACAGAAGTAATGTCTTTCAAAGAATGAGAAGTTTGTACTTCCAACTCCTCTACCCCCTTCTAAAAATAACATGCAAATGAATAAGTTAATTTAGCAAAGCTGGGAAAAATTAAGTATATGAAAGCATTAAAAAAAACCTGGATAGTTTATATTATATTCATTTCTAAAATTGTTTACTTAATTTAATTGTTTAATGTCTTAGGTCTCCTAACTAGTAATCATGAATTTATTTTTACATTTCCCTCATCCCAGCTTTGCCCAGAATGAAAACTTACCTTTATATAACATTTTGTGGTTTGCAAAGTGGTTTTCCTCATAAGCATACTAGGAAGTAGGTAGTGCTGATATCATAATTCCTACATTATAGCTGAGGAAATTCAGGCTGAGAGAATAAAAGTGACTTGTCAAAAGTCACATAGATAGTGACTGAAGCTACCATACTATATTAATTTCCCAATAGTTGGATAGGGCCTTAAATAGCTATCTTAACCTGACACAATTTAACCTTTAAATCTCTGATTAGGGTCAATCTTTTATAAGTCGCTTACTACTTATTGACAGATTTTCCCAATTTTCAAGAGCTGTAGGAAAGCTTTTTATTTATCTATTATTACTATTCTTTTTGGTGAGGCAATTGGGGTTAAGTGACTTGCCCAGGATCACACAGCTAGTAAGTATCAAGTATTTGAAGCCAGATTTGAACTCAGATCCTCTACTCCAGGGCCAGTGTTCTATCCACTGCACCAATTAGCTTCGCCTTTATTTATCTGTTTTTAAATACAGATTCAATATTTTCTTTCTTTGATTTCACCTTTTTGCTAATAGTATTGCCTTTGGGAACCACACAGAATGTCTCATACTTCTTTAAAGAATATAGACAGCTGGGGCAGCTAGGTTATGCAGTGAATAGAGCACCGGCCCTGGAGTCAGGAGGACCTGAGTTCAAATCTGGCCTCAGACACTTAACACAAAAACTAGCCGTGTGACCTTGGTCAAGTCACTTAACCCCAATTGCCCCTCCAAAAAAAAGAATACAGACAGCTGTCATACCAACCACCCCACTGTCCACCAAATTCTAACTCTCATAGGTTTCCAGATGCTTCATCATGCTGGCTGCCTTCTTGTGATGTACTAGATTTTGTCTAGGCCACAGGGGTGGAGAACTTATGGCCTTGGGTGCAGACTTTTGACTGAGTCCAAGTTTTACAGAACAAATCCTTTTATTAAGGGCATTTGTTCTTTGAAGTGTGAATTCAAAGGGTCTCACTTGAGGACCTAGAGGGCTTTGAGGTCACAGGTTCCCCCATACCTGGATTAGAATATCGAACTCAATCTACTAAGAGGGAGGAAGGAATGAATAAGTATAAAACAAAAAGAGCTGTCTTAAAGATTTTTTTATTTATATGAGTCCCCTTCTTTCTTTTATCTTTTTCGGGTTATCAGACTAGTAGTGATATGACTTGGTCCAAAGATATGTGTAATTTAGTTACTTTGGGGACATAGTCCAAAACTGCTATCCAGAATGACTAATCAATTAATAACTCTGCCAAGAATGCATTAATGTCCCTTTCCCCCCTCAGCCTCTCCAATTTTTTTTTCTTTGAAGTTTGGATTCAATCAAAGGGCTGCACTTGAGGACCTAGAGGGCCATATGTGACCCCAAGGTTGCAGGTTCCCTATCCCTGATTAAGACAAACAGAACTCAGTATGGTATTTCAGATATTGTCTGATCAAAACATAGCAGAATGGTCCTTATTCTGCATAGCCTTTTCATGTAGCCTAAAACTGATTAGTTTTATATGACAATTACATCACACTGTTGACTTACATAGAGCTAGAAACTGAATACATTATTTTTAAAGTTCCCTCTAGCTCAAATATCCTAATGTATTTTTATTGTAAAAAACACTTAGATGTTTTTCATATATACTACTGTTAAGCCACCTTTCCCTAATGTTATATTCTCAGCAACTATTGACAAATGAAAAAATTTCATCAGAATAGTGAACCGTATATCATATCCTTCCATGAAAGTCTCCCTCTACACCAGAAGTGTCAAACTTGCAGCTCAAAATGCTCTGTAGTATAGCTGGAACCAGATTAAAATGTAATTGGGGGTTGGGGGCAGGGAGGGTGTGAGCCAAGGTATGAGCCAAGATGGCAGAATAAGCAGTAGATCACTATAACTCTTTCATATTCACCTCCAAACAACCATAAATAGCACACCCAAACAAATCCTGGAATAGCAGAACCAGAGAAAAGACAGGGTGGAACAATATTTTAGCCCAAGATACTTGGAAGATTGGTAAGAAAGATCTGTCTCACTCAGATAAAAGGCAAACAAAGTCCAGGACAGGAAGCATCCCAGTAAACCAGTAGCAAGACACACCTCAGCAAACCAGTGTGGTGGAGCAGGCAAATGCCAACACCAGGACCCCCCTCATGTGTCTCAGCATAGTTGAGGAACCAGCAGACTCCAGCCTCAAAAACTGCTAGTACTTCAGTGTAGCTCTGGGCAAACATGCAGCTTTCAGGGGCCAGACTGACACTTGCTTCAGTATAGCCCCAGGGAAACAGAAACACCCCACTGGCCTCAGCACATGTCAGACACCAGCACCAGGACTCTACTTCAGCACCAGGTAAGCTGCCAGACTCCTATGGCTTCCAATAGTACTAGATACCCTGACCTCACTCCCTCAGCACAGCACCAGACATGAGGGACCCCCGTGAGCCTCAGGGTAACATCAGTGCAGCACCAGGTAAATAGCCATGGACTGAAACCACTGGTAGAAGAAGCCTGAGACAGTGCCTTGGAAGCAGAGCTCAAATTTAAAAGAAAGGAAAAAAAGCAAAAAAAAAAAAGATGAGCAAAAAACAAACAAATGAACAACAACAACAAAAAAGAATCTGACCATAGAAAGTTATTATGGTGACAAGGAAGACCAAGATACAAACTCAGATGAGGATAATAATGCAAAACACCCATGGACAACACCCCTCCCCCCCAAAACAAAACAAAACAAAAAACAAGAAGTGGTCTCAAGCCCAGAAAGAACTTATGAGGGGCAGCTCAGTGGCTCAGTGAATTGAGCACCAGCCCTGGAGTCAGGAGGACCTGAATTCAAATTCGACCTCAGATACTTGACACTTAACCTAGCTGTGTGACCTTGGGCAAGTCACTTAACCCCTTGACTTGACTTCCTCCCTTCCCTACCCCCCCAAAAAAGAACTTATGGAAGAGTTCAAAAGAGGAGCTTAAAAATCATATTAGGTAGAAGAAAATTGGGAAAAGAAATGAGAGTAATGCAAGAGAATTATGAAAAAAGAGTCAACAGTTTTGAAAAAGAAAACAACTTATTAGGGAAGTACAAAAATTAACTGAGGAAAACAACTCCTTAAAAGTTAGAATTGGGGGGCAGCTAGGTGGCACAGTGAATAGAGCACTGACCCTGGAGTCAGGAGGACCTGAGTTCAAATTTGACACTTGACACACTTACTAGCCATGTGACTTTGGGCAAGTCATATAACCTCACCTGCCCTCCAAAAAACAAAACAAAACAAAACAAAAGTTAGAATTGGTCAGGTGGAAGCTAATGACTCTGTAAGACATCAAGAATCAATCAAAAAAAAAAATTTTTTAAGCAATTGGGGTTAAGTAACTTGCTCAAGGTTATCAAAAAAATTTTTAAAAATACAATAGAATAAAATATAAAATAACTCATTGAAAAATCAACTGACTTGGACAATAGATCCAGGAGATACAATGTCAGAATCACTGGAGTACCTAAAAGCCATAATCAAAAGGACCTGGACAACATCTTTACAGAAATTTTCATGGAAAACTGCCTTGATATCTTGGAACCAGAGGGCAAAATAGGCATTGAAAGAATCCCCTGATCACCTCAGGCAAGAGATCACAAAATAAAAACTCCAAGAAACATTATAGCTAAATTATAGAACTATCAGGTCAAGGAAAAAAATATTGCAAGTGCCCAGAAAGAAACAATTCAAATATTGGGGAGCCACAATCAGGATTACACAGACTTTAGCAGCTGCAAAATTAAAGGATCAGAGGTCATGGAACATGATATTCTAGAGGCAAAGGAGCTAGAACTACAACCCAGAATCATCTACCTGGTGAAGTTAAGCACAATACTTCAAGGAAAAAAAATGGTCATTCAATGAAATAGAAAGATTTCAAGCTTTCATATGGAGAAGACTAGAATTGAACAAAATATTTGATCTCCAATAGCAAGAGAAGTCTAAAAAGATAAAAAAGGAAAAGAAAGCACAAGGGATTCAATGAGCCTGAACTATTTACATCCCTACATAAGAAGATGATCCTTGTAATTTTTTTTTTTTAAGCAATCGGGGTTAAGTAACTTGCTCAAGGTGACACAGCCAGGTGTTTCTGGGTGGGTGCTAAGCATCTGAGCCCGGATTTGATCCCAGGTCATCCCGACTCTGGGGCTGGTGCTCTTACTCACTGTGTTACCTGGCCGCCCCGATCTTTGTAATTCTTAAAAATTGTGCCAGTACAGCCAGAAGGAATATAAATAGAGGTTACGGGTATAAGGTGAATTTGAGAGAATGACACAAAGATAATTAAGGGATGAGAAAGAAGAGTACACTCAGCACAGAAGGAAGGGAGTAAAATATTTCCTATGAAGAGGCAGGAGAAACCTATTACAATGGAAGGAAAGATAGGAGGGTGGGTGATGCATATCACTTGAACCTTACCCTTATACAAGTAAGAGCACCGGCTCCAGTGTCGGGATGACCTGGGGATCAAATCCGGGCTCAGATACATAGCACCACACCCAGAAATACCTGGCCATGTAACCTTGAGCAAGTTACTTAACCCCAATTGCTTAGGGGCGGCCAGGTGGCTCAGCGAGTAAGAGCACCGGCTCCAGTGTCGGGATGACCTGGATCAAATCCGGGCTCAGACACTCAGCACCACACCCAGAAATAACTGGCCGTGTAACCTTGAGCAAGTTACTTAACCCTGATTGCTTTAAAAAAAAAAAAAGAACCTTACCCTTATAAAGGGAATAATAAATAAAGGCTCAAAAGGGGAATAATATATACAATCAGTTGAATATAGAAATCTATCTTACCTGACAGGAAGGTAGGAAGGGAGGAGATTAAGTAAAAGGGAAGGGAGTGGGGGTGGGGAAGAGACTGACAGAAGAGATGGAAGACCAGGGGAGGTGGTAGACAGAAGCAAAACACTGCTGAGGAGTGAAAGGGTGAAAGGAAAGAGAGGACAAACAGGAGGAAAAATAGGGTGGAGAGAAATACACAGTTAGTAATCGTAACTGTGAATGTAAATGGAATGAACTCTCCCTTAAAACAGAAGCAGATAGCAAAGTGGATCAAAAACCAGAATCCTACAATATGTTGTTTACAAGAAACACACTTGAAGCAGAGAGGCATGCACAGAGTAAAGGCAAGAGCTGGAGCAGAATCTATTATGCTTCAGCTGAAGCTAAAAAAAAGAGATGTAGCAATTCTGATCTCAGACAAAGTAAAAGCAAAATAAACCTAATTAAAAGAGATAAGGAGGTAAATTACGTTTTGCTAAAAGGCACCACAGACAATGAAGTAATATCAGTACTAAAAATATGTGCAAGTTACAGCATCTAAAATTTTTTTTTGGCAGGGGGAAGACAAGGCAATTGGGGTTAAGTGACTTGCCCAAGGTCACACAGCTAGTAAAAGTGTCAGGTGTCTGAGGTCATATTTGAACTCAGGTCCTCCTGCCTGTGAGTTACAGATTCATGACCAAACAAAAGATAGCATTACAAAATATAAAATAAATAATTTTAATTTTATTAAGAAACCTCTGCACAAACAAAACCAATGCAACCAAGATTAAAAAGAAAGCAGAAGGCTGGGAAACAATGTTTATGGCACATGTCTCTGATAAAAGTCTCATTTCCCAAATATATAGAGAACTGATTCAAATTTATAAGAATACAAGCCATTCCCCAACTGGTAAACAGTCAAAGAATATGAACAGGCAGTTTTCAGATGAAGAAATTAAAGCTGCCTATAGGAATGTGAAGAAGTACTCTAAATCACTTTTGATTAAAGAAATGCAAATTAAAATAATTCTGAGGTACCACCTCAAACCTAACATATTGGCTAATATGATAAAAAAAAAAAAGGAAAAGAACAGGTGTTGGAGAACATGTGGGAAAATTGGGACACTAATGCATTGTCGTTGGAGTTGTGAACTGATCCATCCATCCTGGAGAGTAATTTGGAACTATGCCCAAAGGGCACCCAAACTGTTCATACCCTTTGATCCAACAATACCACCACAAGAAGTGTTTCCTAAAGTGATAATAAAAAAGGGAAAAGTACCTACATGTGTAAAAATATTTATGGCATCCCTTTTTTTGATGGCAAAATATTGGAAATTGAGGGAATGTCCATAAATTGGGGAATGTCTGAACAAGCTGTGGTATATGAATGCAATGGAATACTATTGTGCAATAAGAAATAATGAACAGGCACTTAAACTCTCTATACCTGTTCTTTCATCTATAAACTGAATAGGTTGTATGAGATGATCTACAAAGTCTCTTCCAAAACTAAATCCTATGATCCTATATATTAAACAGTTTTTATATACAAAACATGGGACAAGGTAATTAGGAGAGAGCAAGAGAGAAAATTTGTATGTAAATAGGAGAGTTTATAATCTAGTGGTTAGAAATATGCAAATATAAAATTATGCAAAAACTCATTAATATTTATAATTATTTTAACTATGGACATCTTTTTCGAAAGGGTCACCACGTTCAGTTACTCCAACTCAAAGGCCCAGAAAAAGACACTAGGGCAGAAAAAAGCAATAAATAATCTCACTTCATTAGTTTATTCCTCCTAAGATTATGTTCAATAAATCAACAAACATTTATGAAGAACATACTATGTGCCAAGTACTGGATTAAATACTGCAGATGCAATCAACTGATCAGTCAATAGGCATTTATTAAGTACTCGCTATATGCCAGGCAATATACTAGACACTAGGGATATAAATACAAAGAATAAAATATTCCCTAATCTCAAGGAGCTTCCATTCTAATTTGAGAGACCAGAAGTGCATATGTAATTCTTTACTGATTAAATATAAGATAATAAAAGCAAGATTAAATACAAGCTAGTTAGAATAAGAGGGCTCCCAGCTGGCTAAACTGTAAAAGGCTTCAAGCTGTCTTGGAGGAAGAGAGGGATTCTGTAAGACAAAGTGAATACATGCCAGACAAGGAGGTTGGCCAGTGAGAAAGTCCAGAGAAAAGAGTGTTGTATGTGAGAAACAGAGACAAGTCCAATTTGGTTGGATCTTAGTGTGTGGGAGAGGGAGTACTGTACAACTAAGCTGGAAATATCAATTGAAGCTACACTTTGCAGGGCTGTTAAAGCAAAGCTGAGTAATTTATATTTGATCCTAGAGGCAATAGGTAGACACTAGAGGTTATTGAATAGAAGAGAGGCATGTCCAATCTGCAGTTAAAAAAAAATCATTTTGATAGCTACATGACTGAGGTGGGGAGAGAGTGAGTCAGAAAGAGCAATTAGTAATTGGTTACAATCATCTATGCAAGAGGTGATGAGGGATTGAACTAGGGTAAGAGCTATGTGAGTAGAGAGAAGGGATCAAATGAAAGAGGTGTAGAGGTAGAAATGGCAAGATTTGTCAACTGATTAGATATGTGGGATAATGGAGTGTGAGAAATGGAAAATAAACAAGCCAAGATTATAATGGAGACTGGAATGATGGTGGTGTCTTTGACAGAAATAGAAGAGGGGTGGGTTTGAGAAGAAATATAATGAGCCATTTTAGACATGTTGAGTTTTAAGATGTCCTTGGAACATTTGGTTGAAATCTAATAAGCAACTGATGATGTGAGATTAAAGCTTGTAGAACTAGAGCTGTGAACTATCTGCACAGAGATGCATGGAAGAAACATGTGAAGAGAGAAGAGAAGAGAATCCAGAACAATCCCTTAGAGAATACCAAGAGTAAAGGGATGGTGAACCAGCAAAGGAGACTAAGAAGGAGTGGTCATATAGGTATTAGAAGCAGGAGAAAGTGATGTCATGAAAATAGAGATGAGAGAAGACCCAGGAGAAGCCAGAGGTCAACACAGTAGAATAAAGGGGACTTAAGCATAAATAAAGGCATTAGGGAAGGAACCAGTAGATAGGGAAAAGTTGAAAATTAGAAAGAAAACAGCATATTTGAAGGGGAAAATCTGCTAAAGACATGGGAGAATGTAAGATCAAGGGTACAATGTGGAGAGGTTGATCTCTTAATATGGAGAGGATGGTTACCTCATTATCAGAGACTAAGAGCAAGCAGAAGAGAGTAGGAGTGATTTCAGTGGTAAAGAGAAGGGAAAAAGTGGTAGAGAATGGTCTTAAATTTCTCAGTAAAATGGTAAGGCCCTTATCCCTGACATCTCTCATGCTTCCATATGACTCACCCATTTTCCCTCCCTATCATATACATCCTATATGATATCTTTCATGTTTGTTCTGTTTTTAGGTTCCTTATGACAGTTACAGATTGCTCACACCTGTCACCTACCTCTGCATTGTCCTCTGTGTGATGTTCAGTTATAACTCTTTTGAGACTGATAAATTCCATGTGTCTCTGAGAGCAACATCAATAGAATATTGATGTTAAAAAGATATGCCTTTGCTTTCATGAAAAAAAGAAGTTTTGAAATTCCCTGATGACAATTCAACCCATTCTTCTCCTCCTGTTAGTCAATTCTGATCCAAACTCATTGTTCAGTCATACCATCTGTCCCAGTTATACATACTTAGAGAAAGCTTTATGTTTTCCTTCTAAATTTATGTCATAATGTGGACAGTGGACATACTTCATCCACTTAGTGCTTATAGTGTGGATAGTCAGCCCAAACTCTTTTGGGTGCTTATACAAGTACTCTTCTAATTTAAAGCAGCTCTTTTTTTTGTGGTGACAAAGAATTGGAATGGGATGCCCATTAATTGAGGAATGGATGAATAAGTTGTGGCATATGATTGTTATGTAATACTATTGTGCCATTAGAAATCACAAACAGGAGAGAGGATTCTGGGAAGATGACAGAGTAGGTCAGAAAATTCCAAGCTCTCAAGATTTTCCCCCACAAAAGTTGAAATAACATCTTAGGATGAACAAAGTGTGGGTGGAGATAAATAAGAACAGGGGTATAACCAGGGTTCTCCCCAGACAATTTGAGATGAAAAATTCTAAGAGGAGGTTTTGTCCCTGTGAAGAGTAAACACCTCCATGCTAGGTTCCATTTTAACAAGTGGCTAGTGACAAACCCTGGGGTTAGTTGGCTTGAGAAGCTGCCTCAGCCTTAGGCACCGGAACTTTAACCCCTCAGGATAGTGAGGGGAGTTCTCTGTCTTAGCCCAGGAAGATTGAGGGAACCCTTGCTGACCAGGAATGGCAGACCCAGCTGTGCTTCAGAGAGCTGAGGAGGCGAGAAGGAACCAGCACATGCCTGGTGAGTCCAGAAGCAATGGGGCAGAAAGCCCCTGACTGTGGGCACTTACAGGAGGCTGGAAGTTTGGCTTTGGTTTCAGGCTAAAGGAAAGAACTGAAGGTCTGAGGCAAGAGGCACTATTTACCACACCCCAGGGCTAGAGGTGACTACAAATAATTAGGATAACTTCACAAAAATCATGCACAGGCAAAGGAGAAAGAATCCAACTCTAGAAACCTGTTATGGGAAGAGACATGACCAGGGTTCATCCTCAGACGAAGATGTTGAAGTAAAGAAGCCCCCAAAGAGTAATGTTAAATGGTCACCTGCCCAAATTCATAGAAGATCTTAAAAAAGACTTCAAAAATCAAATGATAGAGATGGAGGAAAAACTAAAAAAGAAAATAAGAATAATCCAAGAAAAACAAGAAGGGTATGAAAGGAAAGTTAATCAGTTAGAAAAGGAGAATCTTTACAAAGATTACAAAGATCAGAATCTTAACAAAGAAAATGACACCTTGAAAATTAGAATTGGGCAGAGTAAGCCAGTGAAATTATTTGAGACCAAGAAATGATTAACCAAAATATGAATAATGAAAAAATAGAAGAGAAAGTGAAACATCTTATAGGAAAAACAACAGATTTGGAGAATAGATCAAGAAGAGAAAATTTAAAAATAATTGGACTAACTGAAAATTATGATAAAAAAGAATCTTGATACAATAATATGAGAAATAATCAAAGAAAATTGTCCTGAAGTATTAGGACAAGGGGGTAAGTTGAAATAGAAAAAAATTCATTGATCACCACTTTAAAGAAATCCTATGAGGAACACTCATAGGAATATCATAGTCAAATTCCAAAACCCCCAGCTCAAGGAAAAAATATTAAAAGCATCAAGATTAAAACAATTTAAATATGATGGTACCACAATTAGAACTACACAAGGCCTAGCAGCAGAGACATTAAAGGTCTGTAGGTCTTGGAACACAACATATCAAAGAGCAAAAGAACTAGAACTCCAGCTAAAAATATCATACCCTGCAAAGTTAAATATTATCCTGAATGAAAAAAAATGGACATTTGATAAACTCTCAGACTTCCAAGACTTTATTTTTAAAAATCCTGAACTTAACAGAAGATTCAACATATAAGAACCAAGAGAACAATGACTGAATATAAGGGACTTATAACGACAATTTACTTTTTATATCTGTAAAATGTAAAATGGATGTCTAAGATTCTTATCAATAATGGCATAGTTTATAAGAAAGATTGGGGTAAACCTAAGAATGATATGAATTTCAAAAGTAAAACCATTCAGGAACAGTAAAAGTAAAAGAGTTAAAAGAGTAATTATTTGAGGTGCAAAAGGGAGAATTGTTATAGAGGAATCAGATGGGGGAGGAGGGCTGGTAGTTCTGGTAACCTACTTGCATCAGGAATGGGTTTAAGAGGGAACAATACATATATATTTAGAATCCACCACCAGAGAAAGAATTATTGGAGTCTGAATGCAGATCAAAGCACACTTTTTATTGACTTTCTTTGTGTGTGTGTGTGTGTGTGTATGTGTGCTTTCTTTTGCAATTTAGATAATATGGAAATATGTTTTGCATGACTGCACACGTATAATCCATATCGAATTGCTTTTCAGGGTGGGGGATGGAAGAAAGAATTTGGAACTCAAAATTTTTAAAGGCAACTTTAAAAAATAGTTTTCACGTGTAATTGGCCCAAAAAAGCATTTTTTAAAGTACTCTTTCAAAAGGTTCTGTGTTATTCCAAGACTTGAATGCAATCAATGCAATACCATTTGCAAACAGTAGCATCTGGAGGACCTCATTATCCACTAAGAAACCCTCTTCAACTTGTACTGTATGATGGATCTCTGCCATCACGATATCAAAAACCTTTGGTGAACATTCTTTTCCCTGTTTTATGCCTCATCTAATCCAAGGGTCACTAAAAAAGATTATTTATTATGTCTTTTTAGAAATCTTCAAAGATTTTGACATGTGAGACATACTTTTTGGGGGAGAAGAAAAAAGACTTAAGACATTTTCCCCCTACCAAATCAAAGCAGCTTTCCATAATCAGCAAATCATGCCCTTTACTTCTTTCAGTCAACTGCAAAATGGTAAATATTTTGTCCATCACTGAACATCGCTAGAAAAAGCCCACTTGTTCTCTCCTAATACTTTTATTAAGAATAGCCACTACTAGTCTGCTCTACCTCAGTACACAGGGAGAGCCACTTCATATTATTTTTACCCCATCTTACCCCACTATCTATCTTACTCTTGATCTTATTATAACCCATATCACATCTATGGTCAAGAACTCCAAGATTCTTTTATTTGCTCATAAAGCTTTTCATCCTCACAATGACCTCTAATCTGTCCACCCCTTTCCACACTTTCTGAAATCACCTATGTGCTGACTACAATAGCCCCCCTTCCAGTCTTGACTCCTTAGCATATCAGTTCAACTCTATACTACCCTCTGCTTTTAAACCCTTTGTTCCCTTGTCCTATTGTTGCTGAAACTTTGCCAAATAACACCCCTGCCCCCAATCACAGATTACTCCCAACATTTGATTCCATCACTCTTATACCCAAGCTCTTGAAAAAAGCTGAAGGAAAATGTCTTACAATCCTGTTGACTGAGTCCAATATTAATCTATCCTATCCAATCCTGACTGCATCTTCATAGAGGCAAGACAGTCTTTCTGCTTCTCCCTAATTGATTTGTCTATCCCAATTAACACAAGCAGCTATTCCAAACCTTTTTTCCTTCCAAGCCTCCTATAGTAACTTTTTCCCCTACCCTCTCAAGTGGAGGACATCCTAAGAAAATCAAAACTATTCACTTGAAGTTCTCTCTTTTCCCCATTCTTCTGACATCTCTGATTATTTCTTCCTCTAGTCTCTGATGAAGAGGTGACTCTACTCCTTGCCAAGGCCAACCCTTCCTCATATAGCATTGATCTCATCCTCTTCAATCTTCTCCATCAGATTGCACCTCATTATTACTCTTCCCCCCAACTCCAATCTTCAGTGTCACCCTCACTACTGGTTCCTCCCTCAAAAATGTCCTTTCTCAAAAATTCTCTTATTAGATCATACCATTTCTGCTAGTTATCATCCTATATTGCTCCTCCCTTTTTCAGCTAAAGACCTTTTAAAAAGGTCATTTATACTGAGTTCCTTTACTTCCTCTATTCTAATTCTCTTCTAAACCCTCTGCAGTCTGATTTTCAATGCCATCAATCAACTGAAACTGCTCTCTCTAAAGTTATCAATGAACTCAATTCTCAAATCTAATGACCTCTTCTAAATCTTCATCCTTCTTGACCTCTCTGAAACACTTAACACTATTTACCACCCTTTCTCCTTGGATACTCTGTTCTTTCATGGCAATGCTCTTGGTTCTTCTCTTATCTGTTCATTTATTTCTTCCGAGTCTCCTTTGATGAATCTTTATCCCTATGATGCTCATTTACTATAGGTGTACCACAAGATTCTATCCTAGGAATTCTTTTTTCCCTTCTCTCATTTAATGACCTTGTTAATTGTCATGGATTTATTTATTCTCTCGGATTATTTAAATATCCAGCCTTATTCATTCTCATAAATTCTAGAACCTCCTCACAGCTGCCTATTACACAATTCCAAATGCATATGCCATAGGTATCTTGATAAAACAAAATTCATTACCTTTTTGTGCCAAACAGCTCCCCTTCTGAACCTACATATTATTATTGAAGGCAATGCTACCTTTCCAGTTACCCAGGTTGACAACCTTGGTGTCATCCTCAACTCCATTCTCTATCCCTCGTTCCATATAGCCAATAAATTGCCAAATTTTGTCATTTCTACCTCCACAACATCTCCTGCAAGTGATTCCTTCTATGTCCTCTATCAAGCATTTAAAATCCTTCACAAATTGACCCCATTCTCCCCTTCCAAACTTCGTAAAAATCATTGCTCTCCTTGCACTGTATGGTCTAGTCATGCTGACTTACTTTCTCTCTCTTGTCATTATGCCTTTGTACTAGCTGACCCCCATGCCCAGAATGCTTTTCTTCCTCTTCAATTTCTTGGAATTTCCGATTTTTTTCAAGATTCAGCTCAAATACCCTTGGACCTAGCAGTACCACTAGTAGGTCTGTATCCAAAAAGAGATTTAAAATAAGGAAAGGGAGCTATATGTACAAAAATATTTATAGCAGCTCTTTTCTGGAGGCAAAGAATTGGAAATTGAGGGGATGCCCATCAGTTGGGGAAGGGCTGAACAGACTGTGCTAAGTGACTGTGATGGAATATTAGTGTGTTTTAAGAAATGATAAGCAGGATGCTCTCAGAAAAACCTGGACTTACAGAAGCTGATGCAAAGTGAAATATCCTGTGTACTAAGTAACAGCAATATTACAAGATGATCAGCTATGATCTACTTAGAAAAAAAATTCAGCTCAAGTGACATACTCTGTAGGAAGACTCTCCTCTCCCCAGATGCTACCGTGTTTCCCCGATAATAAGACACTGTCTTATTAATTTTTTTGGACAGAAAAACACCAGAGGGCTTATTTTCAGGGGAGGGCTTATTTTAATGAACATTGACAGCAATTTTAATAAACAGGTAAATGTGAACAAAAAAAATGTACCTTTATTCAATAAGCAAATCACTGAGGAAGAACAGGATGACGCGCTCACTGCTGCAGCTCTGATTGGATGCAGCTCGGAGTGCGGCGTGCATTTCATGGGGGTTCCGGTTTTTTTCAAGCTACACAGAGGGTACCGTAATGTAGCGTGTAGCGCAGGGGATCACCTTCACTACAGTAGCAATCTCAATAGGGCTTATTTTCGGGGGAGGGCTTATTTTAGAGGAATCTTACACAGTAAGGGGAGGGCTTATTTTCGGGATAGGTCTTATTATCGAGGAAACACAGTAGTGCCTTTTTTTGTAAGGTTATATTTCTTTACATTGTATTTATTTCATATCTGTCTATTTATCTCTACTATATATCTCCACATATATTCGAATTGTCTCCTGTGTTAGAATGTAACCTCCCTGAGAGTAGAGATTGGTTCATTCTTTCTATTTGTATCCCCAGTGCCTACCCTAGTGTCTGGCATGCAACAGGTGCTTAATGAATCCCTACCATAGATGAACCTTTCCATACAGAACTATGGGAGACATAAGAAGATGCTGGAGAGAATTTCTAGAAAGGATAGCCATGGATGTGATGTCTTCTTGAGGGAATCATCTCTGTGAGTACCAGAAGATTGAAGGAGTAACAGAGGAAAAGATTAAAGATGAAAAGAAGTACACTATCAATAGAATGGGGATCTAGCAGGTGCAATGAAAATGGTAGGCTGAACTGTATTAGTTCACAGAACTAATGTATGGCTAAGGTGGATGGAGATGAAAAAAACAAACTATGGTGACTTTTGCTTAGATATTGAGTTTTTTAAATTCCATAATTTTAAGACTAAAGAGTTGTGGGAGTTTGCCAGCCATACAAAATGTAACACCTTTTGATTGGGACTCACACCCTCAAGATTGACTAAGATTTTATAGTAAAGATTTGCCTTATCCTCAACTAGTCTGGGTTTGTCTAGAGACCAACATAATACAAAGCACTCTGGATTCCTGGTGAAGATGCTGGTGTGATATGTCATAAAAGAACCCGATTTTCCTAAATGTACGCCAGCAAAAGAAAAGGCACCAGATCAAATAATTATTAAGAAATCAAAAAAGAAACTGCAGTAAGCTCCTTCATCTAGATCAAATCAGAACAAAAAGAGCTGCAAGCCTTGTTACACTGGGAAGGGATCAAACCAAATAAATTAGCAAAAGCAGAAGAAAAAAACAAAACCAGAAAGCCTGCCTGCATCCTGATCAGAGGCTTCCTAAGGATACCTAAACCCTGAAATATGTGTAAGAGTAGGGAAGGGGAGTGTAAGAAAATCAAAATGCCGTAATTTGGGGATAAGCACTGGGAGCTCCCAGGACCCACACCTCAATTCCAGACAATTCAGGAAAACTTAAAATATTCCAGTGTTCTAAGTGTAGACATACCAAGGAAGGTGGAAACCACTAGTAGAAGCCCAGAATATTCGGTGAGGAGTAAACAAGACCTGATCACATTATTTAAAGGTGTGGGTGAGGTAGAACCTGACTCTGGCACAAAATGTCATATAAATAGGGGCAGCCAGGTGGCGCAGTAAGAGCGCCAGCCCCAGAGTCAGGAGACCTGGGATCGGTTCCGGACTCAGATACTTGGCACCCACACAAAAATAACTGGCTGTGTAACCTTGAGCAAGTTACTTAACCCAAATTGCTTTAAAAAAAGTCACATAAATAGAAGACATTGAATACCATATTTAAAAATTATATATGGATTAAGAAAAGCCAAAGAAATAAATAAAGAAGTAGATTATACAATGACTACAAGCAGAGTCTTAGAGAAAAAAAAATGGTTTGGTTATAAGGATTATAATTGTACCTGGATGAAGCAAGAGATAAAAAATAAAATTATAAGTGAAATAAGGCCTCTGGTAGAAAGGACTATGAAAAAGATAATGGAGAATGGAAGATAGAAAACATTATCTGCATAGTAGAATCTAAGTTTTTGTAATGGAGTCAACAGACTCAAAGGACTCTGAAACAAAACAAAATATTAGAACAAAATGTAAAAGTTGAAAAAAATAGAACATTTAAGATGTCTACTATAAAAACAAATAGGTCAAGGAGAGATAATTTAAGGACCATCAGATTCTTTGAAAATCATCACTAAACAAAATACCTGGAATACCATATTTTTAGAAATCACAAATGGAAATTCCCAGATTTATTAGCTGCAGAGAGTAAAGTGAAAATAGAATCTGTAAGTCTCCTCCAACCTCCAAATGAAAATTTCTAGAAATGTCATAGCCTAAATGGAGATTTCCAGATTAATTAAGAAATAAGACTTTTAGGCTGCCTGAATGGTGGTAGACAGCCCAGTGCCAACATATTTAGTGTAGCTGAAACCTAAAAATTATACCAAACTAAATAATGATAAAGAATTCCAATGAGAAACTACAATAACTTTACCCAGGAATTGTACAAAAAGTTAGCCTGAAGTCCACTAGCAATAGGCAAGGGGACTGAAAGCAAAACTGACAGTACAAGGCAAACAACATTATAGCTTCCCAAACCCCAATTCAAGAGCTAAGACTGAAGAGGTGAAAAGCATATGATATAGACCAGTATAAATAACTCTAATAGCTCTAGAGACACCTAAAATGTAACCTATAAGGAGGGAGTAACTCTGTAAGAACAATAAACAGAGACTCAAAGGGGAAAAAAAAAGATTTTCCACAGAAGTAGAAGAAATGGGGCAAGAGATATAAATAAATAAACAAACAAATAGATGGATAGATAGACAAACAAACAAAAAATAAAAGTTTTGGAGGAAAGAATTAGAAGAGCAAATAGCTTGGAGAAAGAAATGGGAAACCTTACTCATGTAATAGATTCCTTGAAAATTAGAATAACATATAGAATCAATGACTCCATGAGACAGCAAGAAATATTAGAACAGAGGTGGCAAGGTGGTGCAGGGAACAGAGCACTGGCCCTGGAGTGAGGAGAACCTGAGTTCAAATCCGACTTCAGACGCCTAACACTTTCTAGCTGTGTGACCTTGGGCAAGTCAAGTCACTTAACCCCACTTGCCCTGCCTTCCCCCCTCCATATAAAGCAAAAAAAAGAAGTCTAGGAACTATATTTCAAGAAATAAATAAAAATGACCCAGATCTATTAAAATCAGGGGAATCAGGGAAAAAGTGAAGAAAGAAAGAATTCAACTTCTGAAACTCTAAAAATAAAGTCCCACTTGTTACAAAAAAAAAATTAAAATCATAAGAATAGACTCTTCCTTAATGGAGGAAACAGTATTATCTAAAACCAAGAGATAGCATCATATATAAATAAAAATGCTAGCTCTCTTTCTAAGAAGAGTAAAGGATTCTTCTCTCACCACCATTATTTGCAATGTTCTAGAAAGGCTAGCTATAGAAATATAAGGAATAAGCTTATGCAAAGAAGAAACAAAATAACAAAAATAGTATAATCATATATTTAGAGAACCTTATAGATCAGGGGTGTGCTGTCTTGTAAAAGATTGTTAAAATTTCAGTGTGAGCATTTCCACCTCAGAAATCAGCAAGTGCTACATTAAAAGGGCTGGGTTTATTGTTTCAGTTATCTAGAGTTAAGAAAATGCTAATAATGCAGATTAAACTTTTCTGCTCTCCTGTTGTTAAACATTTACCAGAATATCCCTGCTACAGATTTAAGTAAAATTTAATTGAAGTAATAAATTTGGCAAAGGAGTAAAACATGAAATGAACCCACACACATTATCAAGTCTTCCTTTCTATTACTAACAAAACCCAGCAGTAAGCAGAATGGATAAAATATTTAGAAATATACCACATACACAAAACTTCTATGACTAAAACTCCTAAGCACTGTTTTCAGAAATAAAGACAGACCTAAAAACAGGAAATTTATTAAAAATTATGCATGTTTAGACCATGCCAATAAAATAAACAATACTATCTAATTACACATCTAATTTATGCCAAATTATAAAAGGGTTACTATATAGCTTAAGGTAAAAAAATTCATCTGAAGGAAGAAAAGGTCAAGAGCTACCAGGGAACTTTTTTTAAGTCAGAAGGAAGGGGGTAAGATAGGGAAGAAGGGAAGAAACATGACATCTCAAACTATTCCACAAAGCAATAATCATGAAAACAATTTGATGCTGGTTAAAAGTTTAAAAAAATATGATCAATGGAACAGATCAGGCATACATGATCCAGCAGAAAACAAACATAAGTGGATACACAATGTTTAAAAAAACCTAAAGACTTAATACTGACTCAAAGACTCACCAATCAATCAAAAATAAAAAATACTGGGAAGACTAGAAAGGAGTCTGGTAGAAATTAAATTTAGATGGACATTCATACCATACACCATAGTAACCTCCAAATACATACATGACTTAGATATAAAATGTTAGATCATAAACCAGTTGCAGGAACAGCAGACAAACCATTTAAAATTATCTGTAAAGGAAAAGTTCTTGACTAAATCAGGGATGTAAAGAATCACAGGAAATAAAATGGACAACTTTAATTACATAAAATTGAAAAGCTTTTGCTCAAAGAAAAATCAATGCAGTTAAAATGAGAAGGGAAACAAGGGAGAGAACAACTTTTTAAAAATTTTATTTTAGACTCCAAGGCCAGAACACAAATACAGAATGGATAAAAGAAACAAAAACAGGGGCGGCTAGGTGGCACAGTGAGTAGAGCACCAGCCTGGAGTCAGGAAGACCTGGGTTCAGATGTGGACTCAGACACTTGACCCAAAAAACTAGCCATGTGACCTTGGGCAAGTCACTTAACCCCAATTACCCAGCCTTCCCCCCTCCAAAAATAAAAGCAAAAACAAAACAAAATAGGTAAAAATAAATTTTCATTTCAAGAAAACCTGTATGATAAATAATATATGTTGTGCTAAGAATTGTCCATCTTTGCTTTCCTGTAAGTTTTCCTTTGTTCTCCACTGTGCACTTTTTTACTTTGTTCTTTTTCCCCTCCCCTCTCTGAAGGCTACAATAAAGTTTAGATATATTTCTCTATAGCTATAGATATATACATACATATATAGATATATACTTTCCAGACATACTCTATTCCTGATTTTTGTTTTTGTTTGTGCATATTTCGTTTCCTATCCCTCCTGCTTCCTCTACTTTGCTTCTACCCACTACTTTACCTTCCTATTACTTGTCTATCATCCTCCAAGAATCCTCCCCCATCCTCCCATTCCCATAAATTTAAACATCCTTTTATACTCTCCTTTTACCTGTTCCCTCACCCCCTTTTTTTAATAAAGGAAAAAAGAAAAAATCTAAGGGGAAAAAACCTACCTAAACCAGATGGACTTGTAAGAAAACTCTACTAAATGTTTAAACAACAATTAATTCTAATACTATGTAAATGTTTTGCTTTGTTTTGTTTTTTGCTTTTTGGAGGGCAATTGGGGTTTAAGTAACTTGCCCGAGGTCACACAGCTAGGTGTGTGTGTGCGCGCGCGCGCGCGCACGCTAAGTGTCTGAGACTGGATCCCAATTCAGATCCTTCTGACTCTGGGGTCGGTGCTCTACTCACTGCGCCACCTAGCCACCCCAATGGTTTTTAAAATAGATAAAGAAGGAATCTTACCAAATTCATTCTATAACAGAAATAAGGTTTTGACACTTGAACCAGGGAAAGATAAAACAGAAAAAGAAAATGTAGACCAATTTCCCTAATGAAGATTTATGCAAAAATTTTAAATAAAATACTTAGCAAGATTATAGGAATATAACAAAGATAATATAACCAAGTTGGATTTATGCTAGTAATGTAGGGCTGGTTTAATATTAGGAAAATTGTAAGCATAATTGATGTTATCAATAACAAAACCAACAAAAAAATGATTATATCATTAAATGCAGAAAAAGCTTTTGATAAAATACAGCACCCATTCCTAATAAAAATAATAGAAATCATAGGGATAAATGGAGTTTTTCTTAAAAATAAATAGTATCTATCTGAAACCAAGAGCAAGCTTTATTTATAATGGGGATAACCTAGAAGACTTTCTATTAAGATCAGGGATGAAGCAAGAATGTCCATTATCAGCATTATTATTTTTAAAATTTTATTTTAGACTCAGATGCCAGAATGCAAATACAGAATAGAGAAAAGAAAACTAAAACATATCATAAACTTAAATATTGGAACTTGAATACAAAGTTAGAAAGAAAAAAACATGCCATGTCCATAGCATAATATGAGAGGATTCAAAATATGTAACAAATTTTAATTTCAAGAAAGCCTGTATGAGATATCGACTTTTGTAGTAAATTTCTCTGATGAAGTGTGGATGTCCAACATGTACTGAGAACTGATTTTTTTTAACATGTGAGAAAAGATCCATTACCAAAATATAAATGTTCAAATGATATGAACAGGCAGTTCTTAAAAAAGAAATAATCTAGTAATATACTTAAGGAAAAAAAAGTTATAAACAACTAATAAGAGAAATGAAAATTAAAATAACTCTGAGGTTCCACATCATACTTACCAGTTTGATAAAGATAACAATAAAAGAAAATAATAGTTGTAGAATGGGCTAGGAAAAATAGGCATGCTAATATAATAGTGATTGGTGGAGCTATGAGGGAGTCCAGACATTCTAGAAAGTCATTTTGAACTATACCAAGTCATCAAACTATGCCTGTTATTTGACATGATAACACCTCATGTGTATGTATACATATATATGTCCATATACTTCAGAGATCAAAGAGGAAAAGGACCCATATGTAAAAAAATACATAAACAAAATATACATACACACATATGTATATAAAGATGTATGTGCGTGTTGTGTGTATACACATATATTCAGAACTACTTTTTGTTGTAGCAAAGAACTAGAAAAAAGGGGGGTACACATCAATTGGTGAGTAGTTGAATAAATTATGTTATATAAATATATTGAAATATTGCTGTTCCCATAAGAAACAAGAGGGAGATTCAAAGAAACCTGGGAAAACTAGTATGAACTGATACAAAGTGAAGGGAACAGAACCAGGACAGTTTATACAATGATTACAACATTATATAGAAAAAGAACTCTGAAAGATGTAAGAACTCTGATCAATGCAATGCCCAACCATGAGTCCAGAGGACTGATGAGGAAGCATGCTTTCCACCACATCCTGGCACAGAGGTAATAAACGTTAAGTGAAGAACGAAACATACATTTTTGAATATGGCCAATGTGCAGAATTGTTTTTGATCGACTATATTGTTACATGAAGCTTTTAAAAGTTGTTTTGTTTTTTTTTTGCATAGAAGAGGAAGATGGACCTAGTGACGGTGATGTCAAAAACAGCATCCATAAGGCATTTTTAAAAATTTCACTGGAATGAACAGAAAATTTATATATGCTAAAAAAGACTGTACATAAGAAATTACATTTCATATACAATCCTCTTTGTCTTTTTTAAACTTAGTTTTATTGATGTATTTTTATTACATTTACACATTACTCCTACTTCATGAGAAGTCTCTTGTAATGAAGTAAAACCGTTATGTAAAACTAACAATATATCAGACCCAAGATAAAAGTGCATGCAACATTTCAGATTTGTAGTACCCTCCTATCTCTCTTATTTTTTTAGTTAACCTAAATCTGTTTTCTTTCCCTCCCACCCCCAACTTCATGTGGGGTGGTGGCAATAAACAAACAAAAAAAACTAATAAATCTTTTAACTAATATGTATAGTCAAGCAAAGTGCATTCTTTTAATGGCTGTATATGAAAATACATATTTCTCAATTCTGTAGCTTAAATCCATCACCACTCTATAATGGATTGCATGTGCAACCCTTGGTTCATTGGAATTATATTGAATTTTGTATGTATGTGATATACTGTTATGTAATAATATATATGTAATTATCATTGTATTGATCATAGTTCTTATAAATCTCAGTCATTTGTTTTTACAATGTCATTATTATTGTGTAAATTGCTCTCTTGATTCTGATCATGTCATTAATTATCAGTTATAGTCCTCAACATTGTTCATCTTTGCAATACTGATATACTACCAATTACTCTGGTTCCACTTACTTACTCTGTATCAGATCATATAAGGTTTTCCATGTCTTTTTGGAATAACATATTTTCTCTTTTTCTGTTCTTTGATATGGAAATGTTCATGCTTGTCGATGTCTGTCAGGTTCCAAATAACGATTAAAAAAAGTATATTGGACTCTGAAGCAAAATCTGAATGTCTAGTCTGGTCTCTTCTAAAAGTATTACTTTGGATAATTCACTTTACTTCTCTGGGCTTCTGTTTCCTAATCTGAGAAATGTGGAGGCTTGATCAGATGATCTCTTCTTTCATCTCACTCTCCCTACTTTTAGCTCCAAGGCAGTTTAGCATTTTCAAGGTCTTTTTTTATTTCCCAAAACCATTTCTTTTTCCCCATATCTTTGTAAAGCAATACTGGAAGTTCCAATTATCTTTCCTCTTTCCAATTAAAACTCTCAAGCCTGTTGTGCTCCATTTCAAGGTAGGTGGAGCAGAAGAAATTATTTGGAAAACAATGTAATTCTTACACTTAAATTCTCCCAGGAAGATTTTCATTTTCAAAAAGGGTATTTGTCTTAACCCAAAGGAATCATCTCTAATGACAAAATTAGATAGCTGTAGGCAAGATATATGTGTGTGTATGTATGTATATGTATGTGTATATGTCTTGCCTTCAAATCATATCAAGGAGGTAACTGTTTATTTTGCCTATGTATATAAGGCTGCTATTGTTGGCCAGAATGTAAAGGGAGTAAGTGGAGAAATGATATAACTGCATTGTGCCAACAGATACATCCAAACACAAACAATATAGTCCAAGCAGCTGCTGGAAAAAACACTACAATACAATAGCTGCTGGAACAATACAAGGCAAATGGTTCGCTATACAGTGTAAGTGTGGGCAGAGGTTTAAGAACCACATTGGTGATCTCTAGGCAGGATTATCAGAGATCTAGATTTGTCAGAGCCTCATTATGGTCTTTGAGTAACACATTGAAAAATCTTTAACATGTGGACTATGCTTTACATGTCAAGCTCTGTTCCCTGCTTTCACTCTTTGCTTTTATTTTTATTTTTCTTGGGAGGTGGGGAGGAGGGATAGTGATTATGTAGAAAGAAAATTAAGGTCATCACAACTTGAAAGGTAATCTTTAGGTAAACATGTGTTTATTTATACTGATGCATCATTTAGGTAAGCGATTATGATGTCCTCTTTCCCTTGGTTTCATAGGTCAATAGTTGATGTTGTGGTAGTGCAGACTTAGTCCTAAAAAATAGTATTCCTAATGGCTTAACTGAGTTCTATGACCTGGCTCTTCAGTTTGCAATATTCCTCAACCAAGGAAAAAATATTAAGTTTCTATCACTTGAAATAAGTTATTAGGTTTGAAAAAAAGAAAAGCCCAAATCTTGTCTAATACTCTTATCTTTGTTAGAGGCTCACTGATGATTAATGGTAGCTCACTAGGGTAAGTGTTCACTCTAAGTATGAAAATCTGAAAAAAAAACTAGCATTATCTTGTAAATATGAGTTAAATATTTTTGTGAATTTAAGTATATATATATATGTATATATATATTTGATATAACAGAAAGCACACTCAATTGGATATTGGATATTCAACCTCTTGAGTCTTGTTTCTTAACTATAAAGTTTTGTGTTGTTTCGTCCCTTCCAGCTCTAAAAATCATATAATTTTAATTGCTTAAACAAATTTAGTCAACATAAACTTTGTTGTTTCAGTCCACATACTCCACTAGTATCTCCCACAATATGGGGGGCCAAGTCTAACAGATTCTTGAACAGATGTCCAAGTCCAAGGACTTGTTGACTTGTTTGAATCTGGGAGGGTGCAAAGTCCCAAAAGAATATTTAGCAATCAGTATCAAGAAATATTGCTGTGTCTGCTACAAGCAATATGGACGTGCAGGAAGTAGCTTGCTTGTAGCAGGTCTTTGCTGATATCTATATTTAGCTGAATGGATTCCTGGGAAACTGGTGATCCAAAGTTCACTGTGAAACTTTCCACGTATAAACAGGAAAGATATATAATCAACTATACTACTCACCTAGTCCAACTCTTTATTTTCACCATCCATCTTACACGGCCAGTTGCTGGCACCACAATGTTAAGAAAAAAGGAGGAAGGCTCATAAGTTGGATGGATTGATTCCCTGTGAGGAATATCTTACAAGATATGGACACAAAAAAATGGCACAAGATAGGCAAGTATGAATGAATTGCAATCTGTAATGGAGACAGCACTCACACTGATATCATGGATCCATTGGAGGTATTTTCTGCTCATGAATACATATAAATAGATGTATGTGTGGATAGACAGATAAACAGATAGGTAGAAGTCATCTGCTTAGATATATTTAAATATGGGAACTGATGAAATGACCAAAAAAGAGAGTAAAGAAAGAAAAGAAGGCCCAATACAGAGCTTTGGGAAGTCCTTGCCAAAAATCCTAGAATATCTATAGCCAATAAGCGACCAACATGTTTGCTAGTTATTATATGGTTTAATATTTGGGTAAATTTAAGCATGGTCATTACACAGGTATTGACTGAACATCTAGTGTGGCAGATATAAAAGAAGGAAAAGTCAACAAGCATGTATGAACATATATTATGGTTCCTACTTACAAGAAATTTATTTAGGGAGACAAAACTAGCATATAAAGCATTAGAGAACAACAGAGTCAATAGTCCAATATATAATATAAGTGCTTTAGGAGTTCAGCTAGGAGCAATTAATGAGAACTTCAATTATTTGCAAATGTTCACAGAGAAACTGTGGTATGAGCTGTCTTCTGGACTGAAATTTATACAGCAGAAGAAAGGGCAAAATCACTGTATGTATTCTAGTCAAAGGTTAATTCTAGGCATTATATATCTTTTTTTTTTTTTTTTGCTTTTTAGAGGGCAATTGGGGTTGTGACAGTCACACGGCTAGTAAGTATGTCAAGTGTCTGAGGCTGGACTTGAACTCAGGTCCTCCTGACTCTAGGGCTGGTGCTCTATTCACTGTGCCACCTAGCCACCCCGGCATTATATATCTTGAGATAAATCTAGGTTCAATCTAAGTGCAGGAGAACTGGCTCTGGAAGCTGAAGGTTCGGGTTCAAATTTCATCTGTATCAGTGACATCCCCCCACCCTCAGTTTACTCCTCTGTAAAATGAGTGAAGTTGGATTAGAGAGCCCTTGAAGTCCATTCCAGCTCTAGATAGAGGATCCCATGTTCCTAACAATGTGATTAGCTTCTTATACCATGGTCATTGATGAAACGTTAAACTGCTTACCCAAAGTTACAAGAATAGGCTTAGTAACAGGAGACAGTCTGGTATAAGTAAAAAAAAAAAGTTCCTGAGTTTAGAATCATCAGAAACCTGGATCCAACTCCTACCTCCAATACTAATTGTGTAACCATGGGTTTTAATGTGTCCAAACCTTAGTTTACTTGTCAGGGATAATACTTGTGGATCTACTTCTCAGGCCTGTTGAGAGACTTGAGTGAGACAACATATGCAAAGTACTTTGTAATCCTGAAAGTCCTATTTTTAAAAAGTCTGCTATGATTTTAAGACAATGATAGCTTGCATGCTATGTAGGTAGTAACACATTGTACCTAAAATACTTTATTGCTTATGTTGCTGTATGTCAATTTATGTACGGTGGTATGATAGAAATATCTGTTAGTTATCCCATTTTGTTATTTCTACAATACAACAGAAGAATTTGTTCAGGGACCGGTAACAGGAAACATACAGGTCTAGCTAGGGCAGTGACTCAGATACTATATGATTATTTTCCAGGAAAGAATGTGGTTGCATATCCTCTGAATTGTTATATTACCAACAAACAAACCTTTGGTTGTTAATTACCACCACACAGCTTAACTAGTAAGCTGATGAGCAATGAATAAAACTGCAACTAAAGATTTATCAATTCTGTTTCAAACAATGCCAATCAAATGAATTCTTCTTGAAATCAAAATGAAGTTTTGGCAATCTCAACTTTCATACCCGTGATAAAGTACAAAAACCACTACACTGTAAACCAACACTTATCTCAATGACAGACACCAAGTTAATCTAAGTCTGTTCTTGATCAGTGAACAGGAAATGTTAGGGAAGTCTTCATTACAATGTAGTGGGCCTTTCTTGTATTTGAAAAGTATTTGTAAAGTTTTGCAAACATTTTCCCTTTTCTGCCTACAACAGACATGGCTGTTCTGAATGTGATAATTTTAGCAGTTGTGTGTGCATGATAAGCAGTGCCAGGAACTTAGGAGGAAAGCGCTCTGCCCAACCCTGGCATATAAATAGGGCAACATTATTGGCATGTGCATTCTGGCAGCGAAACTTTTGCAGGGCATTTACAAAAACAAAAAGGCACGAAAACGCTACTTGCTTCGGGGGAGGCCCATCATTCTGGGTACAGCTACCTATATGATGGCAGGCAGCCAAATACCAAGCCTGCCTGTATAAGTGAATGTTTTTCCAGTGGTTTCATCTGAAAGTAAAGCCTCCCAAGCAAAGATCAACTTTCTTTTTGTTTCATAACCTGCTTCCACAAAATCTGGGAACATTTCATGTGACTATAAACAGAATGCAGAAAAAAAACACAAATAACAAATTTACAATCATGTCCTGACAATTATACTGGGCTTTCACATTTCAAAGAGCCTTAATTCTAAAGATGGTATTTGATGCTGTAGGGTTTATAGAGAAGGAATAGTGGGTAGCCCTAAGTGTATTAAGAAGTTAATTCTGGAAGCTTCATTCAGCTTGAGAAATAATCCAATTAAAGGGCAGTACACTATGTACTCTGTATAATAACTGACAACAAAAATATTTCTAATAAGGAACAAGTCAATTACCTTTTTGTGATACTTCTTAAACTGAAATAATTTTATATTCATTCATACTGATTCTCAAAATGCTTTAAATTATATACATTAGCAGTGACCTACATGATCTAGTCAGGTTACTTGATAGGTACAGTAAAGTCATTGCTGGTTGAAGTTAGACTAGAAGAAATGATGTCACTAGAATTTAGCATTTCAGCATACTGGTACTTTCATCATGCAGTTCTCAGTTCAAAAGGTAACTGGCTCTCACCCTCCTTAATATTATCTCATTTGACTATTATAATTAATTCAATAAACAAAAAAAGGGCCTGCTTTCTACAAGAAAGGGCTAACAGCTGAGGATGAGTAAAAAAGAATTTAAAAGTCACATCCCTTAAGCTTAGATTCCAAAGACAGATACCAATTAGTAGATGAAACTTGAGGAATAGGTGGCTATTTCATACTAATCTTCCACTTTCCTCATACTATTCTCACAGCTAAGAATGTCCTTTTCAATTCACTATAAATTCACTTTGTCAAGTCCCTTTCACTCCATCCCCATACTGATTTCTCTAGTCTTTTTCTATATCCTTTAGAAACAATCTCATGTAATTTAACATTTGAGGTGGTCTGCACTGTTCTGCAGTGATAATGTTTGGTCACTGTGTTGGTCTGTATGCATCTCATGCAGCTCAATCCAATTAGAGACAAATTGTTAAAGTGAGAAAAGCATTCAATTTAGGAGGAGCCTTGGGTTCAAGTCTCTTTCAAAATGACATAGCTTTTTCAAGAACTGCATTTAAATTTTAAAAGAAAACCAATCAAGATGGGAAGGATGAGAAACAACTTCAGACATCTTTATAGTCAACGGCTGAAACTTTAAGATAATCTAATCATTTTAGAGATGCAGAAACTGAGGATGAGTGAAAGTATAAATGAATTTACCCATGTTTCTTCACACAGCTAATTAGTGGCAGAGTTAAGGATTATAACACAGGTCTCCTGACTTTCAGTCCAGTGTTCCTACAATCCAAGTTCCTAATATGACAGAATACCCAATTCCTAATAAGCTGGGGATTATTAACCCTTTTGTATCCTTACAGAAGTCTGGTGAAGGTTATGGATCCTTTCTCAGAATTGTATTTTGTTGCCTACATTCATAATTGAAGGAAACTTAAGAGGTTAATGAAAATAAAGATGTAACTTTCCCCACAGTAATGGACTCCCTAAAATCTGCCCATAGGCTCCTTAGGGTCAATGAATCCCAGGGTAAGAAACCCTGCTACAAAAGGTCTTTATATATATTGTCGTATTGACATCTGGATTATCCTAATTTCTACCCCAATGATAAACACTAAAATAACTCATCTTTAATCATATATTTCACATGACTTTACATGGTCACATTTCAAGAATGGAGAAGTAGACCTAAATTATATAGATAGTACCATAATAAATTCTTTCTTCTTTCCTGAAAGCTGAAGTCATATAACTATTAAGAGCAGTGCAAGTTGTAGGAAATACTTGTATTTACTCACATAGATTTGTGGTACAGATAAGAGTTATAGTATAATTTTCTTGGCAGGAAGAGGTAATTAAGATTCAAATGATGTTCTCATTTTATATTAGGAAGAACAGAAGCTAAAGCTTTAAATTAGAGTTCTGAGATTCCATGAACTTGGTTTAAAAAAAAGAATACCTCTTTTAACTGTATTTAAATAGATAGAATTGGTTTTCTTTTTAATCCTATGTATTTTACATTTAAAATAGACATTTAAAAATATTATTGATAAAGGGGCTACATAGGCTTCACCGGTGCCAAAGAGATCCATGACACAAAGAAACTTAAGAACAGCTAACTTAGTGGGTTGGGCCCTCTCCCACTTTTTAAAACATTCCTTTAAACTATTTCAATTTGAATGCACCAAAAATAAACTAGGCGAGTATATTTCAGGACTATTATTATCCTCTAAAATTATTGGATAAAAAGGTTTCAAATTCTATCATACCTCATACCATCCCTGTTTGTGAAATAGTGGACCACATATGTTATTGTAGCTAGAATAGTCAATGCAGGGTGTCTACTTTAGCCCTATAATCCAAGCAGATGCACATTCCTATTATCACTGAAAACATTAGGCTACTTCTGGCAATCATGGCTGTTAAGTCAATGATTTTCTTTTTTTTTTTAAGCAATTGGGGTTAAATAACTTGCTCAAGGTTACATGGCCAGTTATTTCTGGGTGTGGTGTTGAGTATCTGAGCCCAGATTTGATCCCCAGGTCATCCTGACACTGGGGCCAGTGCTCTTACTCACTGAGCCACCTGGCCACCTAGTCAATGATTTTCTAATGCAATTGTTGTGAACTTGCCGTTAGAATGCAGAGGGAGGGAGGAGGCATACAAAGAATCATGAGTTTCTGAATTAATTAAATGTGAATTAACTTCACAAGGGGGAGAAATTTGGATATTTGAGTATGCCTTACTTATTGTCCACAAAGAAGTCACAAACTTTGATGCAGTTTAGCTATTTTAAATGTTCTCAATAAAACTGAATGCATATACAGTAATGGTAAGAAAATTTTATTTTAGGAGTAGAATTCATTGATACATTTGTTATACAGCATATCTTGGGAGATATTTTAATATTGAAAAACACATAAAAGTTTGGTGTTTTGAAGAAACACTTTGAACACACTAGAGTCACTTTTTTATTTACCAAATCTTCAGACTTCATCACATAACACAATTAGCAAATAAATACAACATTTTAAGTGATTTTTAGTGGCTTAAATTCTTTGTAGCCCAGTCTACTTTAATCTAAATTTCTTGGTCTGGTTTAGGAACACAATTTATTCTGCTTATCTGCTTCTAATCCTATTCTTAAATCACCAGTCTTAGCTTTCTGCAAGCTAAGAGTTTTATCTTCTCTTTCTGGCATCTCAAAAATATTTTAAATCATCAAAAGGATTTTTGTAAAGGAGAGCTATGTTTAACATATTCTTCCCTTCTTTTAGACAACTATCCTATTTTAAGTAGAGATATGAATATGAGCATGCATAAAATAGAGGAGATACAGCTACATACAGACACAGACACACAGGTCTTGTATTCTTTGATTCAACTAACATTTACTTAGTGCCTAATACATTCTGGGAATTCTATTAGATGCTTGGTATATGAAGACAAAAATGAAGTCTCTGCTTTCAAGGACTTTAATTCTGTCTTCTATATAGATGACTTGTTTAAAAATTCCTTCTGAAGAAGGAAAAGACTTGAGAACTTTGATTGATGTAATGACAACCCAGAATTCCTGAGAAGGAATGATGAAGCAAGTTACCCATATCCGGAGAAGTGATGGACTTTATATGCAGGAGACAAACATTTTTTGAAGTGGTAAGTTTAGGAATTTACTTTGCATATTTATGCTTATTTGTTATAAAGTTCCCCCTCCCCCTTTTGGGGGGTTAGAAGTCTGAAAGGGGAGGTAATCACAAGCAAATTTTTTTTAAAAACTTAATTGAATTTTTTTTAAAGAAAGATATGTGTTTAAATCCTGGCTCAACCATTTATAAACTATGTTACTTTGGTCAAACCATTTAATCTAGATACCAGGCCCCTCATCTGTGACATGGGGATAATAACAGCACTTACATCACAGGTCATAGGGTTGTTGTGAGGACCAAATGAAACAATCCATGTGAAGAAGTCTGCAAAATGTTAAAAAAATCTATAAATGTTTTTTTTTAAGTATTTCTCCTGACCACTGCATGCCACAAATGGATAAAGGAAAAGCACCTATTATTTAAAAACAAATGTAACACTACTTTTAATCACTAGCATGAAAGACCTATTACTCCTTATTGCCTAATGCCAAGGCTTCATATGAAAGAAGTTTGCATTTTTACCCCCAGTAAAGTTGGAATTTGGCTAATTTATAGGGTATCATTGAGTGACAGACTGTGTTACTATTTTCCAAGTAGCAACCTAACTCCAAGCTAACTTTAGAGAGGTTTATCACTGGTGCTGGCTATGGGTTTTAATGAGCCTAGGTAGCACTGAAAATTTGAAGCACTATGTAAAATATATTTTCAGGGTTTCAGAAATTAAAATTCCTAATGCTCTTTAAAAACAAAAAATGTATCTTACCTTTACATTTGCTGAAATCATGTTATAAGAATTTAAGTATGAATTAGATTACTTTTGAAAGAAGGTATGCTAGATGACAATGTTAGATCCACAGAATGCTAACCTTCTAATAAAAAAACACACATAAAGTAAAGCTTCTGCACAATAGGCAATTCTACATATACTGATGATTGTTCCTTGGATTTACCCTGAATCATTTGAACCTGAAAAACAAAAATCACAAAAAATTATTTAAGACACACAAAAAATTATTTAATATACCACGCAATTTAAAAAGTTTATAGTCTAAAATTAGCAAAAGCAAGAGTGACAGAGATGGAATATGCAAATATACAAAGGAATAATTCCTGGTGTAGGAACTCCCTTCACCAAAGCAGTTAACTCATTTAGTAGATAAGTAGACCCTCATTCATTTGAAACTATGAGAAGGTCACTTAACTTTTCTGTACCTCAGATTCTTCATCAACAAGAACACTGGGCTGGGTTCTAGGGCTTCTTATGTCTCTTACAGCTCTAAGGCTATGATTTTTGGGGAATTATCAAGAGGAACATGAAAGTTAAGTGAATGGGGGGAGGGGGGAGGCTGCCCTTGTCAGTAGCATTTGAATCCAGGTCTCATAGATTCCAAGCTCAGCTCTCTACTCACATTAGACCATGCTGGCTCCATAAAACTTTTCATTGACAGGAGTTCTGAACTATTAAATATAATTGAACTGTAATTTATTTTCAGACTTTTTGGGATCAATTTCCAGGAAGGGGTTTATTAAAGAACTTCCATTAGCATTTGAAACTATTTAAATCAGTGTTTCAGATTTAAAAAAAGAACAAAAGCAGTATGGTATGGTCAAGATAACTGGAGGTGGAGCATAAAAACTGAAGTTCTAAGCTTGGGCTTTGCCACTTATCCACATATGAACCTAAACTGGTATTTCTTCTCTCCAGGTACAAATAAGGAGGCGGAACTACATTATTTCCAAGGTCCCTGACAGCACTAACATATTTGGATACAAAAATGTTATCAAGTGTGACAAAAAGCGTTCCTCAAAAGAACATTTGAGGTTTTAAACATTTTTATAGCAGTTTTTAAGTGTTCAGCAAAAATCTCTCCATTTGCTAAACAATATCTTGACTGCAAAGCTTCTCTTACTGTTGGTTGATAGATAATGACATGGGAGAGTCACCATCACCGTGGCAACAGTATTCGGTTGGTGTCAGAGGAATATTGCACATAATGCTGTTTGTCCTTTAACAGCCATGCCTCAGCTTCCTCTGGAATATGTTCTTTCTGCAAGTCAGGTGTACTCAGGGGCACAAACAACCCAGAGCATTCCAAGACTGCAGACAATTTAGACATTTCTGTAAAGGCTCTAAGTGTTAAGGGATGAACTAAGGATTACAAAAAGCCTATTGGAAAACCCTGATCAAATCCCTTCATAACATTCATAACATAACATCCCATTCATAACAAAGTATTCTTATTATACCTGAGTTATAGCCCTTTATTAGACTGCAAGTTCCATTATGGTAAGGACTGTCTTTTATCTAAATCTTGTATCTTCCCTAAAGCCCTCACAGGAACACAGAGACCTTAATAAATATTTCTTAAAACTGAATAATAACCAAATTAATAGGCAGCATAGGATAGTTGATGGAGCACCGGCCTTAGGGTCAGGAAGACCTGGGGTTCAAGACCTTTCTCATCCGGAGTCTCCTCCCCTATTACCCTACTATACCAAGCAAGACTCTTATGGTAACAGAATGATATCTGAAAATGAACAGACCATTTATAATACAGTTCCTTTGGATTGCCCTCAAAACTGTTTCACTTAGATATGATTTTCTCAGAATCACTTACTGATGTTAGGCAGAAAAGGGAACTATAAATTTATGAGTTTCATAAATTATTGGCATATATTTAAATTTTCATGTCCGTTAAAAAATTCAGAAAAGGCCCTCTTTTTCAGAATTCCTTTCCTGTGGGTTTCACTTATGGCGTTGGGCACATAGTACAAATTAAATAAAACATCCTATACGGTTATATATAACCCGAGTAACAAAAAAATCTATACCTGTCCTTTCCTATTAGCAACTGCTTTCACTCAATGTTTCTTCAATAACTGGGCCAATTTGGAATTAATCCCAATGGTGAGAGAACTCGAAAGGGATGGTTATGATTTTTATTCCTCAAATTAAACTCTGCTGCTCAAACCTGAAAAAAAAAATAAAAATAGAGATCAGGAAAATCTGAAGCTCTGTTCTAAAAAGAACAAAATGAGCCATGCTAGATTTGTGGTTTGACTTGATCAGGCAGAAGTGGAGGCAAGGTAGTAGTAAAAGAAAGTTACGTATATAGAGCACTGATTCTGGAGCCGGAAGACTGGCATTAGATCCCTGCTATATTACTTATTTCGAATATAATCCCAATCATTCTGCAAACATTTAATTGCCTATGTGACAGGCACTGTGCTAGATGCTATGACACCAAGGCAAAGAAATGTAACAGTCCCTGTTATCAAGGAATTTACATTCAATCAGGAGAATCAACATGTATGTATATCGATATACAGACAGATATACCTATAGTTTATATATTCATATTTATTGTGTATGTATGAGGAATAAACATGTCCAAAATAAATACAGGGTTACTTAAATACAAAGGAGAGAAGTTAGCACTAGCAACTTTGAGAATCGGGAAATGCTTCATGCAGGGGATGCTTGAGGAGAGGGACTCCGGGAGGTAAAGGTGAGGGGGGTATTCTGGCCATGGTGCAGGCAGCGCCCGAGGCAACGAGATGAGAACCAGACCGAGGGAAAACAGGCCTGGTTGGACTCTGCAGAGGACTGGATGAGAAAGATGGGAAGATAGGCTGGGACCAAGTTGTGAAGGGCTTTAAAAACTAAAACAAAAAAATTCCTCCATATTTTATCTGAAAGACAAGAAGGGAAGCACTCAAATTTACTGAAGAAGGCCGACATGGTCGGGCCTGGGCTTTAGGAAAACCATTTCTGCAGCTGAGTAAAGACTGGAGTGGAAGGGACTTGAAGCAGGGAGACCAATTAGGAGGCTATTGTTATGGTCCAGGTGAGAAGGGGTGCAGGCTCCTTCATCTGCAAAAAGATCCAGAATGAAGAGGGTACCCACTAAGAGGTTGCTCTGGAGACCCCAAAATACCAACAAGCTGGGTCCTGTCGAATTCGACTCAAGTCTTCTCAGCCAAAGAAAAGTAAAGTTTATTAAAAGTTCTCTTGTATTGGACACGGCGTAAGCCTGTGCTAGGACATTCTATGGGGATCTTACAGCGCTCTCACTCTTCTCTGGTGTGAGATGGGGGGGAGTCTGACATACAGAAGGCTGTGGGAGGAATCTAGGGGTGGTCCAAAGGAGGAGTTAAAGAAGTCAATGAGTGATTAAGGGTGGGAGGTAGCAGGAGGCTAATTTAATGAAGTCAATTGAGTGATTAAGGGTTTGAGATGGATGAACAAAGAAGGGCTAGGCTAGTAGTTAGCAGTTAGTTAAAATGCCTCACCAAATGGGACAATTTAATCAAGAGTCCAAAAGAGGTTCCCACAGCCTGTACCTCAAGGGCTCAAGGAGAGCAGAGGTGGCTCCCAGAGCCCACACCTCATTAAGAGGACCTATCCAAGCCACCATCCCACGCCCCAGGCCTCCCCACGTGACCGCCGTACCAGCAGGCAGAGTCCTTCCTCCGAAGGCCTTAGGACGGGACCTAGTTCCCGGGCCTCCAAGGCAGCTCTAACCACCAGAGGGCGACGTCGCCTACGCACGAAGTCGGCATGCCTGCGCACAGGCGACCTCCGCGGTCACGGAATGGCCAGTCCCCAGCGCTGGAGTCCAGACACAATGAACATTGTCTCCCTACCTTCCATCCGTCTCTTCCGGGTCCCGAAAATTACTGACCTTGTAAGTAGAGACTCGCGCCTCTCCTCTCCTCCTTTCCTGCCCGCCCTGTAGGCCCGAGGCCTCCAGGGCCGCATTACCATGACAACTCTAAGTCATCATTAACCGGAAAAGGAAGAACCGGCCCCAGGAAGTGGCGTAAACGCGGTCACCACCCTCTCCTCCCGCCCCTCCGGAAGAATGGGTTAAAACTGAAAACAAAAGTTTTTCTCGATCCTCCCACAGCCCGCCCCCCCAAACTCATCCAACCAGTTTTTTCCCAGGAAACTCTTTATTCTCCCTTTTACCTATTATTGGCTTTCGAGCCGGACCGACGGCACCTGGGACTTCCAGTCAACGTAAAAATAAATTGTCTATAGGCGAAAGAAAAACGGCGGGGTGTGATGAAAGGCGTAAAGACTGCGCTCCATGGCTTCCCCCCGCCCCCCTCGAGGGGCACAGTGAAATGATTGGTGGTTTATAAGGACTGACAGGTAAACTTCTTCCAATCCACATTAGTTCTGAAATATCTGGCCAATAGGGCTGCAGCTTGGGGGCGGGACAAGGAGGCGCGGGTGCTCGGACGAAGAACGGTTTTCCTAAAGAGTCCTGGGCCGGCAGGACGTTTAGTTGCGGGAGATGAGCGGGTCTTTAGGCCGAGCGTCTGCAGCTCTGCTCCACTTGGGGCGCGGGGTCCTCCTGCGGGGCCCGGCACTGCGGACTCGGAGCTCTGGCCCCGCGGGGTCGGGCTCGGCCTCCAGGGAGCATCTTGACGCACTGGTGAAGAAGGACAAGGTGGTGGTGTTCTTGAAGGGGACCCCCCAGCAACCCCAGTGCGGCTTCAGCAATGCCGTGGTGCAGATCCTGCGGCTGCACGGCGTCTCCGACTATGCGGCCTACAACGTGCTGGAAGATCCCGACCTCCGTCAAGGTCAGGCGGGATCAGAGGGTTGCGAGCTGCCGGGAGCTGGGCGCCTTCGTCCCTGCCACGGGCTCCTGACTCTCACCGGAGCGGTGGGACATTTAGAGGCTTGAGGAATGAGGGAAGGGGAAAGTGGGGTGTCCGGGTCCTGCACTGCCAGGGGAGGGGGGCGGTGTCGGGGACCCCAGCTTTCCACAGTTTGTGCGAAGCGCTTGGCCCTCCATCTTCTGGCTACTTGGTAATTGCAGGAATGCCACCTCTTGTTGACTGTGTTATTGATCCGAGGTCGCTGGGACTTTGCCTACACTTAGGTTGTTGCTTCATACCTTGGTGCTGCCTCCATGCTGGTGCAGCATTCCTGGGGAGCCCGGACCTCGGACCTCAGGTGCAGCCTGTGTGTGACCCTTGTCAAATCATTTAAACCTTTCTCAGCCTCAGTTTTCTCATATATAAATTGAGGATAATAATAGCACTTACCTCCAGGGGTTGCTGTGGATAAAATGAGATAATAATTGTAAAGTGTTCAGTAATGTTCCCAGCGCATAGGATGCGCTATGTGGAATGCTAGTTACTACTACTACTACTACTACTACTACTGCTAAGCACTGGGAAAGTTGTTTTTTTTTTAAAGCAAGAGGAAGTGTACTGCTCTTGTGGAGCTTACAATTTAGTGTTTCATCAGCCTTTTACGTTTAGTTTCATTAAGGCTTACACTAGGCCTGTTATGTATCCTGAATGTGATGTATGACCTAGTATTAGTGTAGTCACATTAGAAAAACAGAAAGTTCTTAAGGTTATGATTGTGATCTCAGTTATGATATCTAACTACCCAGACATTCTCCCCTCTTGAGCTCACATCCTATTGAGAGTCGAAATATAAACAGAAAAATAAATGGTAGGGGGATCCAGGGAAACTTCTTGGAAAAAATGGTTCCTGAGTTGAGCCTTGAAGGTAAAATATGGAGTAATGGAAATGAAGAGGGAATTTATTCCAGCATGGGAGATAACCTGTGCAAAGGCATGGAAAAGAAAAGCAGCACAACATACTGGAAAGAATATTGAATTTTTTGTGAACCTGGGTTCAAACCGCAAATTTACTCCTTACTACATAATAAAACTTTGGCAAGTCACTTAACCCTTCTGTACCTTCGTTCCTTATGAAGGACTAGATAGATAGCCTTTCAGGCCTAAATCTGTGATCCTGTAAAAACTCTAATGCTGAACTAGTTAATGTTGAGTTTGCTTCAGATGAAGACTATGTAAAGGGAGAGCTCCATGAAATAAAATTGGAAAGCTATGTTACTTCTTACTTGAACTCCTCTCACTTACATAATGTTACCAAATTTTGATTTTTCAACCTTCACTGCATCTATTCTGTATGTCTGCTTTTTTCAGACAGTTGCCATATAGTGCAGGCACTCATAGTCTGGACTACTAACAATAACCTGCTGGTTTGTTTTCCTGCCTCAGGTTCCCTCCTACTCCAGGTCATCCTTCATTCACCTGTCAGACTGATCTTTGCAAAGAACAGGCCTTCCTTTATTGTCCTTCACCCCCATCAACTCCAGTGGCTCTCTCTTTTACCTCCAGTATTCAAATAAAAATTCTCTGTCTTTTAAAGCTCATTACAACCAAACCCCTTTTTACCTTTCCAGTCCATGTACTTTTATGATCTAGGCACACTGGTCTTGTTGTTTCTTGGCTATGACACAATCACTCAACTATGTAGCTCTTCCTTTACTGTCCCCATACCTTAGATACTTTTCCTCCACATTTCAAAATCCTGGCTTCCTTCAAGATTCTGATCCTTCCCCACTGCTTACAAAATATCTCCTTTTCTTAAAATACCTCCAGTTGATCTTACTGTGCCTGCCAAGTACTTGATTAAACTTGAGAAAGCTGTCTGCACTAAAAAGCTTTACTTCCTTTTCTCTCACTTGATTCATTCAACTTAAACTACTCTGTTGATTTCTAATTTGTCAGATCTAAGTACCTTTTTGAAATCCTCATTCTTCTTAACAGCATTTGACACTGTTGATCATCTACAGGATTCTCTCCCTTATTGCATTACTTTACATTACTTTCTCCTGGTTCTCCTACCCATCTGAACATTCATTCTTAGTTTCCTTTTCTGGATTTTCATCTATAACATGCCCATTAACCTGGTGTCCACAGAATACTAGCCTCTATGAGGATAGTTCTCTCCCTTTTTGCTTTCAGGACCCCTTTACATTCAAAAATTGAGGACTCCCCAAACAACTTTTATGTGGGTTTTATCTGTTGATATTTACTATATTCTAAATTAAACTATCTTAATATTATTAAAACAGTTTTGACCTTGTGGATCCCCCTGATGTGTGTGAAGCATTTTATAAACCTTAGAGCACTATTATGTTCATAAGAGAACTTACCTTTACCCCCAAACTTTCCCTTCTTGAACTTCTTGAACCGATACTGTTGAGGACACCACCATCTTACCAATAAGTTAGTCTTGCAACCTAAGTTGATTGATTGAGGACTTCATCACTTCTCACCTGGATTATTGAGATGACCTTCTAATTGGTCTCGCTGCCTCAAGTTTCTCTCTTCAAATCCTTCTTCTACACAGCTTCAAAAGTGATTTTCTTAAAGCTTAGGTATTCTTTGTCATATACACCCCTCTCCATCCACATTCCTTAGTAAACCCAATGGTTTCCTTTTTGCCTTTTGGATCAAATATAAATTCACCTGACATTTAAAGCTCTTCACAACCTGCTCCCATGCTATCTTTCCTGTCTTCTTTGTACCCCTTCCGCTTACAGTACAGTTAGAGTGGTCTTACTATTGCTCACACATCTTCCATAATCTTAAGGGGTTTTTGTACCCCATGCCTGGATTGCTGTCTTTTCTTATCTCTGCTTTTTAGGTTTCCTTGCTTCCTTTAAGACTGCTCAAATCCCACTTTTTATAGGAAGCCTTTTCTGGTTCTCCAGCAGCTATATTGCCTTCCCCTCTGAGATTACCTTTTATTCACTGTAATATTTACATACTCACATATACAATACATAATTCACACACATATATCTATTATCTAACCATCGTATCTATTTTAGTTATTTTTACATATGGTCTCCTCCATTAGAATGTGAGTTACTGGAGGGAAGGGACTGTTTTTTTATTTTTCTTTTTTCCCCTAACCCTCAGCATGGTGCCTGTTATATTCTGATGCTTAATAAATGCATGTTGACCTATTGGAGCACAGTTTCTGACAAAGCTGAGCAAGTTTTGAATATGGGCCCAGTAATGGATTCTATGAGGACCAAGCTGGCTAACATATTAATTACAGCTGAAGTATTACCATATTTAGAGCACTTATATAAACTCTCATTTGAACCTCACAATAAACATAGTATAAGTACTAACCCCATTTTAAAGATGAGGAAACTAAGGCCTAGAGACCTAAAGTGACTGCAGAAGAACACATAGATAATAAGTGGTAGTGTTAAGATTTAACATATGACTCCAAATCCATTACTATAAGCTATACCATAACAGTTAGTTCAGAGTGACTCACCACCAGAAGATCAGTAATGAGGCAATAGATTTTTTTGGCCTCAACTTCTCATGAAACATTTTCCTAAAGCATGGAAGGGTTTTGATGTGTCAGTGGTGAGAGTGCCCACATCCAGGAAATTTCAGATGTTGAAGTTCTCCGAACCTGCAAATTGCTGAGGTCTAGAAAAGGGCTGGGGACCCTTTGGCCTCAAGGCCATGTGTGGCCCTCTAGGTCCTTAAGTGCTTCTCTTTGAAACCAAACTTTCTTTGTTCTGTGAAGTTTGGATTTAGTTAAAGAGCCTCACTTGAGGACCTACAGGGCCACACCTGGTCTAGAAGAAAGAACAGCTCATTTTCTTTGTTTTTTTAATGAGTTAATCTATGCAGATGTATTTTAATAATCTCAGGGCTCCTCCAGTTTTTAGACAACAGCACTTATTTCCCCTAGATTATTTGCTACATGTAATAATCAGTATCCCATTGCTGGCTATTTGTGTGTACCATGATAAATTGTCCTTATTTCATTTCATCCTTTTAAGTTTTTTAAAATTACATATAATCATCACTTCATGTGATTAATACTTGGTGTCATGAGAAATATTTATGAATAGAAGAAGAAAATATATTTGTTTGATTAAACTTCTTTTCAACCTATTCTATGGCTTTCAGATATATCTAAAGAAAGACCTATGGAAGGCAGATATACTCAAAAAGGACTTCATCTGGACATAACTTTTAGAAATTTAAGATTTCTTTAAGTCATTAAGTATGTCCTTACAGAAGTATTCTTATGACCTCTACCTGTTAATTGATTGAGATTTTTTTTAGATGTCACTTGTGGAGTCCATGAGGAAAATAAATGTGCCATAAAAGGAATTTTAGGCATGTTTTTCAAATTTTTGATTTATAAAAATGTTCTGTTTGTTTTTCACGATTATAGAATCTCTAGTGGCCTCAGAGATCACCCTGTACATGAAAAAGTTTCCTTCTGCAACACCCCCAACAAATAATCTTCCAACCTTTGCTCAAAGACTTCTTGCAAGGGGAATCCTCTTTCTTCTAGGGTAGTTCATTCCACTTGGTATAATTCTAATTGCTTGGTATTTAATCCTTACAGTGTGAGAAGATCTGCCTTTCTGTTAATTTCTATGCACTGCTACTCTGTTATATTTTGGTACCATACAGAAACTTGAAGACAGTTCACATTGGAATCCAGCTGTATTACCTTTATGATCTTGGGCAAATCATTTAACCTCTCTTTGCCTTAGTTTTCTTTTCTGTAAAATGAAGGGGTAGACTTGATAGCATCTGACCCTAAATATATAATCTTATGTTCCCCATAAATCTTATTCTCTGTAGCCTAAGCATTCCCAGATTCTTCAGCCAGGCCTCATTTAGCATAATCTCAGGGCCTTCACCATTCTGGTTGTCCCACTAAAGTTCTCTAGCTTACTGTGGGGGCCTTCCTAAATGTGCTGATCAGAATGGAACACAGGACATCAGATGAGACCTAGCTTGAGCAGACAGTGCAGTCAGTCTAAGATTGGAGCAGCATTTGAGGTTGCCATGTTAATCCTGTTCACTGGTGTTAAGGTTGCAGTTTACTAAAACTTCATGATCTTTTTCAGATGAATAGCTATTTAGATATATTACCCTCCCTTGTGATATTGAAAGTTATTAAGGAAAAAAAAAACTTGTTTAAAACTGATAAAATACTTATGTGAATGGTACATAAGGATGTAAATGATTGACTGACTAGTGGTCTGTCTAGTCCCCTGGTGTATCTCTGGCCATTAGCGTGAAAATTGTCTTCCATTGTATTGATCTTAACAGTTTTTCCACCTTCCCTTCCCCTGCCTGTTACTTACAGTTGTTTTTTTTAAATTTTATTTATTTATTTTTAGTTCTCAACATTCATTTCCACAAGATTTTGAGTTACAATTTTTTCTCCTCATCTTTCCCCTACCTCCTACCCCCAAATAGCAATCCCACTAGTACCCCTTCCCCCAATCCGTTCTTCCCTATATCTTCCCCCATCACTCCTCTAACTTTCTAGCAGGGCAAGACGGACCTCTGTACCCTAGTGCCTGTACATCTTATTTTTCCCAGTTGCATGTAAAAAACACATTTTTACTCACAGGTTTTCCTAGCTGTTTTAGAACAACTCTGTTGCTCTTACTCACAATTCTCTTTTCTTTGACATCCCATACCACCCTTTTCCTATCCCTGTCATAATCATTTTATTGGTATTCTCTCACTTTCAATGATTTCTTCATTTCAATTTAGATTCGTAACTTGATCTACCTGACACACAAGTTTATGGATCAATGGTTATTTGTCCAACCATCAGCAAAAAGCTTTTCAAGAAACATTTTATTTTTGTGATCTAATTAATGCTCATCAAATTAAGACTACGTTTACTATTCAGTCCAGTTATTGAATATTACCTTTGAATGTTACCTCTTTTTTTGCTTCCTAACTAGTACTCATATGTGGACTATTACAGATATATATATCTGTTATGTAATTATATGGAAATATTGATAGTCTTAATTGCTGTGGTATTATTTTGAAAAATAAAATGGGGGTGGGAAAAGAGGAGATTAACACTTTACATTATGAACTGTGGATAAAATATCTCATTTTAAAGTTTAAACTTTGCTAACCAAACTCCCCCTTTTTTTTAGGGTGTTTGGCTCTCTTTTTAGCTTTTAGCTCTCTTTAGGGGGAAAATAGTTACTACCTTAACTTTATCTAAATTAATCATACTTTCTTAAATTGGGAAAAGAACATACTTTCAAGGAGGGGAACCCTCAAAATCCCCTTACCTGGGGTTGCTGATCAAGTAAACATAAAATTGTATTCAGTATGCCATATGTGAAAAGTAGTTAAGTCTTTTCAATCATGATAAGATATCAGCTGGTTGGCACCTTGAACAGCTATCGAGAACATGCTGTAACAAGCTCTTAAGACAACTATTCCCATTGGTTTTTAGTCAAGACACAAGTGGTGGTCAGTATAGTTTGAAAAAAAGAAATGTTCCAATTTAAATTTGAATTTATATTTAGAGATAGTAAGGAATACCATACATTCTGTAATTACCTTCTCCTTCTTCCCAGTAATCTGAAAATAGGACATTTGTAACTAGCCTCTCCTTTGGGTTAATTGTTTTTTCCTGTTAATTCTTCTAGTCTTTAGCAAAGGAGAAAACGATTTAAGGTTAGCCTTTGACTGAGGACAGTATATTTAAACAGCATAAAAATGACTTAATGAAAGCAGCTTACTTTCTTACTCAGAAAAATATCTCTGATACAGCATTACTTCCTGAAAATTATAAGAAACTAAATTAGTTTAGGATGAGCATTTGAGCTTTAAATAAATGATTATTTTCTAATATGTCATTTTTAGTAACTGTAGGCTCCAGAAAATCAAATGTTTCTCTTAAATGAACCATTTTTTAACTTTGTTCCTGCCATAGGTGTCATAAAGTTAAAAGGCATAGGGATGGTATATTTTAAAAACAAATTCTAATATAAAGCTACCTGGAAAGAAATTATTCTTTTTCAGAAAAAGAAAAACTCAGGGAAGTGGGGCAAAGAACCCTTTATCACCTTCATGAATTTCTGGAAACAGAACTTTCATTTGGATTATTATGACCTCTCTCAGAAGTGCACAGCACCACTATCACTTTTTTGTGTGCTTATTACTTTATTAGTTATGCATTTTTTTCTCCACAGACATAAACCAGGTTCTTTTCTGTGCTCCAGAAGATAGAGATGTGGAGGCAAGAAGCAAGAGAAGTCATAGGCGGTTTTAAGCTATTCTAAACTCTACAGTATCAAAATCTAGCAGAAAAATTCTAGCAGAAAAATGATAAATTCCTTTATCTGAAAACTTCTATCTATTGTGTTTAGAGTTGCATTAAGACAGCTGCAGACATTCTTTCCCAGGAACTTAGTGGTGTACACTAAAGTGCATGTAGCCTTTTGAGTCACTTCTTAGAATTTAAAGGCCTGTTAGAGAAAGATAAAGCATTTGGAAGCCATTCCTGTTACAGGAATTTATAGTAAAGTAATCATGTTTTGAAAATAGCAGAGTGTGTTTTGTTTTGTTTTGTTTAATTTTAAAAATTTATTTATTTACTTTTAGTTAATAACATTCAGTTCTGTAAGTTTTTGAGTTCCAAATTTTCTTCTCTCCCCTTCTCCCCATGGTGCCATGCAATCTGATATAGATACTACAAATACCTTCACATTAAACATTAGTCAAGTTGTAAAAGAAGGATTATAACCAATGGAATTAACAATGAAAAAGAAGGAATATAACAAAAAAGAGAGAGCAAGTAGTTTGCTTCAGTCAGACTCTAATCCTTTCTCTGGATGTGGATAGCGCTTTCTATCATGTCTTTTGGAGTTGTCTTATAGCCTTTCATTGCTGAGAGAAGTCCCCTCTATCAAAGTTAGTCATCACAAATATGATCTGTCTGTAATTAAGATAGCATTGTTTTTTAAAAACAGAAAAATATGTTGGGATGAATATTTACAATAAAAATTTCAGGCATTTTATTGTATATTTTTAATTTCTTGGAAGAAATTAAGTATGAGACTTTAGTTTCTGTTACCATAGCAAAGATCCAAGGACCAAACAATAAAGCTCCTCGGGCTTTATTTACCTCATGTGTTTTTCTTGTGGAATCTCTTGACCCTTTTTGGGTATCCTTTTTATATATTTCAAAATGTCTATCGTATTAAAATTAATGCTGTTACCATTTCTTTGATCAAACTGCATTTTTATTGGTGACCAGCACAGACTAATTTTGATATTTGTGTTCTGGATATGTTTACTAAGAAAATACATTTCATCTTTAATTTGAACATTGGAGAGGTCAGGATTAAGGAGGTGAGAGGGGCATGTGGAATTCACTACATGACAGTAATCCTTTATGTTCTGTAAAGGCAAAATTTCCTGTCCTCACAGAATCTGAGCACTGAAAGGGACTTTAGCACATATACTTCGTATCCTGTTGTAAACATACCGGACAAGTGGTTATCCAGACTGCTTCAAGACTTCCAAGGAGGAGGACCCTAACACTTTTAGAAACAACCTATTTCACTTTTTGATTAGCTCTAATTGTTGGGAAGTTTTTTTTCCCCTGACATCAAGCCTAAATTTGCCTTTTTGTAACCCATTCTTTTTGGTTTGGCCCTCTAGTAAAATAGAATAAATTCTCCAAATGATAGTTCTTCATACACTTGAAGACAGCTATCATGCTCCCCATGAGTCTTCTCTTTTCCAGGCTAAACATCCCCAGTTCCTTACATTAGTCTTCATATGGTTTAGATAGACTCAAGGATCGTTACCAAGTTGGTTGTCCCCTTATAGTAGATACTCTGGTTTAATGTCCTTAAACTGTGACTTCCATAATGGGACACAGTACTCTAGATGAAGTCTGACGATTGAAGAGTATCATAGGACTATCACCTCCCTGTTCCTAGAAGCTGTGCCACTCTGAATGCAGCCCATGGTTGTATTGACTTCTTTGGTTACCACGTCATATCGCTGACTTATATTGAACACAAAGTCCACTAAAACCCTCAGATCTTTTTCAGAACAGCTGCTACCCAACTGTGCCTCCCATTTTTTGTACCCAGATATAAGATTTTACATTTCTCTTAATTTTCTTATTAAGTTTGGCCCATTGCCCTACCTAAACTGTTAGGATATTTTTGGATTCTGATTCTGTGGTCCATTCGATGAGAATGTCATTGTCATATGCCTTTCTCCAAGTCATTAATAAACTGTTAAGCATCATAGGGGAAAGTACCGATTCCTAGAATACCTCATGGGAGAACTCATGTCACACAGACGTTGAACCATTAATAGCTACTCTTTGAATCTAGTCATCCAACAAGTTCTGAATTCATCTAATTATCTTATCCATATTCTTTCCATGAGAGGAATATAAATTATCTCATTAAAATCCTTCTCTGCTTATGCATAGTATTCCCCTCATTTACTAGTTTACTAACCCTGCCAAAAAAGGAAGTATAGTTGGTCTAATATTACCTGTTCACTTTCCAGTTATCTTTTTAATAATCCCTTCCTAGAATTTTCTCGGAAATTAAAGTCTAGTTAATGGTGGACTGACAATTTGCAGATAATTGTTTTTCCCCCTTATTCAAAATCGGGACATTTGCTATTCTCCAGTCTTGCACCTCTCCCATTTTCGATATTCTTTCAGATGTTACTGACAGTAACTCAGCAATCACATGTATCCATTCTTTCATTCTCAAGCATGAAGTTCATTTGAAACAGGTAATTCTAATCGCATCAAGGGTAGCTAGATGCTTAGTGTCTCCTTTCATTATCTTGTGTTTCAACTACCAGTTATTTGTGTTCTGTCATTTCCAGCACAGAGTTTGTTCTTCTTAACAGAGAATACAAAAATAAATCAGGAATTGAGCAGCTTTCTACCTTCTCTCTGTTGTTTAATTATTGTTCCATTCACCCTAAGCAAAGATCCTATCCATTTTTAAATCTTTTTTCCCTTCAATATGTCTTTAAAAACCAAATAAACCAGAAACCTCTTGATTGTCCATAACTTTGCTCACAACAAGCTGTAGCTTGTTTTGAGTTTTAGCACTCCTGACATTTTTAAAGGGTGGACTAAGCCATATTGCTTAATCACATTCTGCTACCTGTTCTGATTCCATTGAATCAACATTACTTTTAAAAATCTTTCTTTAATGAGTTCCCTGTGCATCACATTTGTCTCTTCAGACAAATGGCCATTTCCCCCCCTTACTGGAATTGTTTCTGTTTTTGATTTGAGTATTCCATTCTTGAATATCTCCTAGGCTGACATCCTCTGTAGCATTTTAGTCCATTGGACTCTGCCTTTGCTATAAAATCCAATTTTCCAAAATCTAGGGTTATGTCAGATATGCTCTGATTTCCTTTCCAAATCTATCATAAATTTGAAGAGGTAACTCCTTCCAGCATTCTCATAATTTCTTTCTTTTTTTTTTTTTTAAACATTTGGGGTTAAGTAACTTGCTCAAGGTTACATGGCCAGTTATTTCTGGGTGTGGTGCTGAGTATCTGAGCCCAGATTTGATCCCCAGGTCATCCCGGCATTGGAGCCGGTGCTCTTACTCGCTGAGCCACCTGCCCCCCCCCCATAATTTCTACCCCATCAACTAGTATATTCCAGTTAATGGTAATCAAATCTATGATAAAATTTACCTTTTTTTGGTTCCTCCATCCATCAAAGAATGAAATTATTGCCATAAAACCAAAATACAAAGTTATTACCTGTTCTTCTTGGGGGAAAAGGGTGGGGGGAGCTACAGCAAATGTTTAGATAATTGAATTTATCCTATTATTGTAAGCCTTGGAAGGCTTTGATATGCTTCCCCGATTTTTAGTTTATTTATTTCAGTAGTCATTCACTTCTGTTTCTAGCCTAAGAATAAACTTCTGGTTTAGTCATTTCCTATATCACTGATGTTATTGATCTACCATCATGTGGATATGTGCTTTGAGTTGTTCTCTCTATTGGCAAAAGCCATCCTCATACTATATGGAATCCCTTTTGAATGAATTGATTGGATACAGTTAGAGCTATGGAAGTGAATTTTTCTCTCTCTAAAGTTAATTAGGCATAGTATTCAAACCTATACTTCATTAACACCATGCTGTGACCAATTATACTAACTAGCCCTGTGTGAAATGGAACATCATGAGAAATTTAGCCTTGGGGCTTTAGACTTAAAGAATACTGGAATTGGCAGAGATGTTGGAGAACATTTTGTCAAATCACCTACTTTTATAAATAAGGAAACAGAAAAGGGAAGTGACTTGCTGAAAGTCATTAACCTATGTTCTTTTTCAGTCAATGTTAAGAAACCCTTTTTTGATGAATCATGTAAGATTTTGTTACTGTTCAGACTTTGGCAGATGTAATGGTTTCTCAGAATAGAAGTGGGGTATGTGTTTCAGGTCTCTGTGAAGTAATGGTTGTATAAGCTGGGGGAAGGGAAAAGTCTTTAGAAAAAGATTAATTGTTTATCTTTATTTCTTTATCATCATAGGCATTAAAGACTATTCCAACTGGCCAACCATACCTCAGGTGTACCTCAATGGTGAATTTGTTGGTGGCTGTGATATCCTCCTCCAGATGCATCAGAATGGAGATCTAGTAGAAGAATTGAAAAAGTTGGGAATTCGCTCAGCACTTTTAGATGCAAAGACAGATCAAGACTCAAAATAAAAAGTCTGCAAGAATCTTCTTTGAGAAGAGTGCTCTGTGACTGGAAATGAAATCATTTTAGTGTCAAAGACTGGTTACCAGAGCAGCCTTACTGGTTTTTGTTCTCATTTTTTTAGGAAGGCAACTCTTTGTACTGACACTAAACAGTATTGAAGTGATTTTAGTTTCTGTCTGATGTTTTAGGCTAAGGATGTTCTATTTTGAATTTAATTATAACTACAGTACTGTAATGATTGAATATTATGTTTTGAGAGAGATATTTAAAAAATCATTCTTTTATTGTCTTGTACTTGTTGCCCAATGCAAGAGTAAACCAAAAGATTTTGAGTCATCCTAGTCAGTTATTATCATTATTATTATTGATTGTAATGTATATGTCACTCTGTGAAATCCAAAGGAAACATTTTATGTAGCCCTTTTAAGGAAAATGATGGACAAGGTAACATGATAACTGCTGTTTTTTTTTTAAGAAATAAAAGAAATTGCCAACATATGCAAAAAGTCTTTTTTGGTGAAGCTTTCACAACTTTTTATTTATTGTGCATTGTACTTTGATTTTAATAGTAAAAGTAAATGGATCATTCTTTTAAAAAAATTTTTTAAATGTAAAAACAATTTTTTTGGTCTTTATTAATTTGTTTGTTTACTTTTAGTTTACAAGATTCACTTCCACAATCCTTTGAGTTTCAATTTTCTCTCCTCCCCACCCCCTGTGGCATGAAATCAAGTATAGGATCTGCAAATACTTCCACATTACTCAGATTATAAAGAAGAATTGTAACAGATAGAATGAACAATTGGAAAGAGGAAACAAAACCAAACAAGAAAAAGAAAGCAGGTAGTTTGCTTCAATTTGCATTCAAACTGTTCTTTCTAGTTCTTTCTCTGAATGTAGACATCTCTCTCCATCATGAGTCTTTTGGAATTGTCTTATAACCCTGCATTGCTGAGAAGAGTCCAGTCCATCAAAGTTGGTTGTCACACATACACTGTGTCTGTAATTGTGTACAGATTTCTCTTGGTTCTGCTCTTCTCACTCAGCATCAGTTCATATAAGCCTGTCCAGGTAAATATGAAGTCCATCTGTTCCTCATTTCTTACAGTACAATAGTATTCCATTACATTCATATACCACAACTTGTCCAGCCATTCACCAATTGATGGGCATCCCCTTAATTTCCAATTCTTTGCCACCACAAAAAGAGCTGCTATAAATATTTTTGTACATATGGGTCTTCCTCCCACTTCTATGATCTCTTTGGGATACAACCTAGAAGTGGTATTGCTGGGTCAAAGGGCATGAAATTATTTATAGCGCTTTGGGCATAGTTCCAGATTGCTCTCCAGAATGGTTGAATCAGTTCATAACTCCGCCAGCAATGCATCAGTGTTCCAATTTTTCCACATCCTCTCCAGCATTTGTCATTTTCCTGATTTGTCATCTTAGCCAATCTGACTGGTAAGATGTGGTACCTCAGGGTTGTTTTGATTTGCATTTCTTTAATCACTAGTGATTTAGAGCATTTTTTCATATGCTTGTAGATATCTTTAATTTCCTTCTCTGAAAACTGCCTATTCATATCCTTTGACCATTTATCAATTGAGGAATGACTTGTATTCTTATAGATTTGACTCAATTCTTTGTATATTTTAGAAATGAGACCTTTCTCAGAGACACTAGTTGTAAAAATTTTCCCAATTGTCCACTACCCTCTTAATCTTGGTTACATTGGCTTTATTTGTACAGAAACTTTTCAATTTGATGTAATCAGAAGTATCCATTTTGCATTTTATAATGCCCTCTAATTCTTGTTTGGTCATAAAATCTTCCCTTCTCCATAAATCTGACAGGTAAGCTATTCTTTGCTTTCCCAGATTACTTACAGTATTAATCTTTATACCTAGATCATGCAACCATTTAGACTTGATTTCGTGTATGGTGTTAGATAATGGTCTATGTCCAGTTTCTGCCTTACTATATTCCAGTTTTCCCCAGCAGTTTTTGTCAAATAATGAGATCTTATTTCAAAAACTGGGGTCTTTGAGTTTACCAAATAGTAGATTACTATAGTCATTTACTGTTGTGTCTCAGGTGCCCAGTCTATTGAAATGGACCATTCTTAATGTCCACATTGAGTGAACTGTGGTTCCTAAATAGAAATACCTATTGAAAGTATTGGTATTGCCCATAACCGTTAATATTTTCATTGATTGATAAAAGTAGTGTTTTGAGGTTCACAATTTACATATTTTATCTTATTTGTTTCTTACAACAAACTTTTGGTTAACATTAGGTCCATGTTAAAAGTGAGGAAATAAGACTCAGGAATTGTGACTTGCCTATGGTCGCACAACTAGTAAGTGTCATAGTTTGGATTTAGACCCAGGTCTCTACTTGATTCAGTATCCAGTGTTATTTTCACTATAGCACACTACTCAATGTTTTCTCGCTTGTTAGTTTTTTGAAAAAAAAATACATATATATAAATACTATAGTGACTTCTCTCGTGGAACAAGGCAAAATTTCATTATTGGTGTTGTGTTGGAAATAAGTGTTTTTAACCATTGCCTCAGGGTTAAACGGGACTGGACTGAACAATACAAAATGTATTTGTAAGTCATTAATTTGTAACATTGGAGTTAGAGTAATAAGGTAAATAAGAATCAATAGGCCTACTTTACACAGTTTTCCATTCATAAGCCATGAATGGAGTCTAAAGAGAATCTTTTAGCCTTTTCTAAGAAATTAATTCTCAGTTTGATGGGAATTTCAGTGTGGAAAGTGAAGGCCTAACCTTGACCTCAGGGCTTCAGTTAAAATAGAAAGTACCTCTTCACCAAAAATAGTTGGAGGCCTTTGAATTATTTATATATTATATTCCAATGAAAGTATGCCTGTACAAATGTAAAGCTTTTCGGCCTAGGATATTAGTACAACGTTTGCAGTAATTCACATGGATGTTTTATGTCAGGTGCTATGGAAGGAACATTGGGCCACAAAGTAAAAGAACCTGAGTTAGTCCAAGTTCTAATTAAATAACTGTATGACTTTGAACAAATCCATTTCTGTAGGTTTCTATTTCCTTTGTAAAATCAGTGCATTAGACTAGACTATCTGAGTTCCCCTCTAGATCTAACATTCTTTAGTTCTATCTGGGAAGGTTGCCCAAAAGAACAGTTTGATTAAGAAAATTTTGTATCAATACTGTAGGGAACTTAATTCCAAAGATTGAAAAAAATAAAAAGCAACACTTGCTTTAATATTTGGGTTCCCAGGGTCCATTTATAGGTCATTTAAAGCACCAAAGTAGGAAATGGTTTAGATGTTATCTAAAGTAAGTCTGAATGAGTTCTGCATGATTACAGTTTATTAGGATAATTAGATATGTACACCCAGTATTATCACATCATACTACAGTGTAAAAGGCATTTTCTCCACAAGTTTAATAGAGTTCTTTATCTAAATCTTAATCTAAAAAGCTGGATTTCTATATTTACTCCCATGAAGAAACAGTTACATTTATGGTTCCTTTTCCTATCATTGATTGCTCAATCTCATAGGACATCAGTAAAAGAAACTTATGGTAAGACTACAGAAAGCTGGTGACTAACCAACAAAATATTAGACTGATCCAAGCTCAGTGCAGGAAATATCTTGATGTTTTGATTTGATAGTTTCAGGGTTTCCACTCCACCCTTTATTAATGTTAATCACAGAAGGCCCAGACATATGAACTGAATCAATCAACAGTGGAACCAAGAAATGTTACATAAGTGTTAAGGAGTTTTCCTATAACCTCACTATAATGTGTAAAGAAATTATTAATAAATGATTTTAGAGGTTTATAGGGTTTTAGCACTGGCTAAAGGCAGATGACATGCAGAAATACTCTTAGGCCTTTGTAAAAAAAAGGCAGTCAATCCAGCATGGAGACTATCAAATGGTGGTCTGACATAGAAATGGAAGACTCTAAATTAGAGGGTCAGGGACTCTAGGGAAGAGGGAGGGAACAAGCATTTTTATATAGTGCCTACTTTGTGCCAGGCACTATTCCAAGATCTTTACAAATATCCCATTTAATCCTCATGACCGAGGAAAGTGCTGTTAAATTTTATAAGTGAGGAAATTGAAGCAAACATTAAATGACTTGCATAGGGTCACAGCTATATCAAGCATCTGAGGCCAGATTTGAGCTAAGGTCTTCCTGATTCCAGCCTCAGAGCTTTATCTATGATGTCACCTAGCTGCCTAGTCAGAACCGGTTCTCTGAGGGGAATCAATCTTGGGACTTCTAGGCCATAAAAGTGTCAGGAGATGTTGGTTATCACAAGGGTATCCTGCACATGTATCATACTTACCTATATACAGCCCTGAGGGTTGGAGCAGTTAGCCCTCTAGGCATCCTAATCTTTCAAGTGTGCATTGGGTAAGTGAGTGATAGATGGGATGCTACATTATAAAACACATAGGGTCAGTTTACTACTTTGTTTTCAAAATTCTGGTCAGATAGAAATGAACTGAAGGCAATTAAGACAGAATGGTTTGGTGCAATGTTGGGCAAAAGCAATTACTTTGCTCTGATTTAGATATGTTCCACCCTTCTAATTATGGACAAGATAAAATTTGTATTTCTTTCCCTGGAATTCCTAGTATGCCTTATTCTGGCTCCAACCCTATTGTTTTGTTTTTTTAATTTTATTTTTTATTGTGAACTTCACAATCATTAACACATAGAAAAAGTAATTATGAATTCCTTCAGAATTCTGATCAAAGCAGTGTTCAGTAGTGACTTTGTTACATTCATGAAAACAGTCTTTCTTTCCAAACATTTCTCCTTATTCTCCAACACAAACTCTCTACTGTATCTATGATGCCGTCCTCAACATGCCTTGACCATTTCATAGGATCCCTTTATTTAGAATTGGTGGGAAATTTGGGGGTCAACTAGCTTGGTTCCTATGTTTTTGTCTTTAATGGCTCACTGAAAATTTGTTTTATAAATCAAAACATTTGTTAATAAAGAGCATTATATTCTGTTGCTCTGAGTGGATACCAGGGACACATGGACTATCAATACTCTCTGTCCTCTCCAGCCCTTTTGCGCCCCCCCCCTACCCCCTCCAAATTATACTAAACACAAAGCAAGATGTTTCTAAAGATAGGAATTTTTTTCTATCACCAACAGTAAACAAACAAAAAAAATCATTCTGCTACTGTTTCAAAATTTCAATGTTAGTTTTGCCTGCACCTCTCCTCTAGTTTCTAATGAACTAGAACATTACATTATGTAAACATCAAAAACAGAAGCAATATTTTTTTTTTTATGAGCAACTGGGGTTAAGTAACTTGCTCCAGGTTACACAGCCAGTTATTTCTGGGTGTGGTGCTAAGTGTCGGAGCCCAGATTCGATCCCCAGGTCACTGGAGCTGGTGCTCTAACTCGCTGAGCCACCTGGCTGCCCCTAAGCAATTAGGGTTAAATAACTTGCTTAAGGTTACACGGCCAGGTGTTTCTGGGTGGGTGCTAAGTGTCGGAGCCCGGATTCGATCCCCAGAGCCTCTTACTCTCTGTGCTACCTGGCTGCCCCAGAAGCAATATTTTTAAAAAGATGTGGGACTCCTTCAATTCTGCACTAGTCTTAGAAAAACTTTCTAGAATGTGTTGTTCTGCAGTAAACAGTGTACATTATGTATCTGATCCTGTATTTTTTAAAACATTTCCACAGGGCGGCCAGGTAGCACAGCAAGTAAGAGCACTGGCTCCAGTGTCGGGATGACCTAGGGATCCAATCCGGGCTCAGATACTTAGCACCACACCCAGAAATAACTGGCCGTGTAACCTTGAGCAAGTTACTTAACCCCGATTGCTTAAAAAAAAAAAACATATTTCCACATTAATCTTGTTGTGAAAGAAGAATCAGAACAAAATGGAAAAACCAAAGAAAAAAAAAGAGAAAGTAGTATGCTTCTTCAATGTGCATTTCACACTCTATAGTTCTTTCTGTGGATGTGGATAGCATTTAAAAAAAATTTATTTGTTTTTAGTTTTCAACATTCACCTCCATAATATTTTGAGTTTTAAAATTTTTCCCTCTTCCTTTCCCTCAACCCTAAGTCACTGTGCAATCTGATATAGGCTCTACTTATACATTCACATTAAGCATATTTTCACATTAGTCATGATGTAAAGAAGAATTAGAACTAATGGGAGGAACCATGAGAAAGAAGAAATAAAACAACACAGCAAAAGAAAAGGAAAGGAAAGGAGAGCATATAGTATGCTTCCATCTACATTCAGACTCCAAAGTTCTTTCTCTGGATGTGGATAGCATTTTCTGTTGTGAGTCTTTTGAAGTTGTCTTAGATCACTGTACTGCTGAGAAGAGCTAAGGTCTATCAAAGCTGGTCATTGCATAGTGTTGCTGTTACTATGGACAATGTTCTTCTGGTCCTGCTCACTTTACTTGGCATCAGTTCATATCAGTCTTTTCAGGTTTTTCTGAAATCCTCCTACTTGTCATTTCTTATAGAACAATAGTATTCCATTACATTCATATATTACAATTAGTTCGGCCATTCCCCAATTGATGGGCATCCCCTCAATTTTCAATTCTTTGTCACCACCAAAAGAGCTGCTATAAATATTTTGTATATATGGCTCCTTTTCCCTATTTTATGACCTCTTTGGGATACAGACCTAGTAGTGGTATTGCTAGATCAAAGGGATCCCATAGTTTTATATCCCTTTGGGCATAGTTCCAAATTGCTTTTCAGAATGATTTGATCTTGTATTCTTGAAAGTAGTGATTGCATCCTAAGATCTTCCAAAAGTTTGTCAATTTCAACTGAAGGTCTGAACTCATGATATATTTGATTCTCTGAACATATTTTCTGGAAACAGATTTAGCTATATCTTTGAGAATAACAATTTGTGTGGTAACAGTGGGTCCACCAAGATCACTATATGAGTCACAACCCCCTACATAAAGAACATTCATATTTAGAACCACCTGTAAACTCATGGTACTTAATCTGTCATCTGCATACCACTTGCCATTTGGATGAATTCCATGTATCTATTGCAGAGTCCTTAGGTCTCAGCGCTAAAAACAACCATGCCGTAATAACACTCTCCAAGGCTTCCTCTTCTGTCTTAAGCCATAAAATCTCATTCTCTTAGGAGGTGGTGGTGGAGAATGAGGAAGATTGGGAACATTAACACTGTTCACTGCCACTATGCCTAGGAGGAGGTAATGATAATCCTTCAAGAGGGCTCATATTATCACAATCTCTTTTAGAGGGAGATAGAAGATGCCCACCATGACCCGGAGGCTTTCAGTCAAAGCTTCCTCTTGCCTGAATGGGAAATCCTATAGATTCATTACAGAACATCTTTATGAAACCACTAGAGACATAATTTTCATCACAGAAATTGGGATCCTAGGGTTCAGATTTTTGATCATTGTGTACCCCACAAACATCAAATTTTCCACCAATAAGAACAACTCTCTTAGTGGAATGCATTCATTGAAGAACTTGATTGAAAGGTATGGATGATTTCTTTCATGCATCTGTATTTTACCTTTTATGGCTGTGTTGAGGTTTAAGGTTTAGGGGTGCTCGAGACCCGGAAATACCAACAGGCTGGGTCCTGCTGAAAGAATTCGACTCAAGTCTTCTCTCAGCCAAAGTAAAGCAAAGTTTATTAAAGATTTGCCTTAATGGATAGACTCTTAAGGAGCCAAAGTATCTGTGACACTTGTATTGACAAACGGGACAGAATAATCTGACACAGAGTGAGTCTGAGCTAGATAATTCTCTGCTTCTTCATGGAGGCAAGATGCATCTTATATACAGAAAGATTGTTGGAGGGATCTAGGCTAGTATAAGGGTAACAGATTTGGTTATAAATATTTTGATAGGATCAAGCATAGGAAGTAGCTGGACAGTGGAGGGCTAGGCTAGTTTAAGTGTAACTGAGATTTGGGTCTAGCTAGAATGAAAAGGCTTATGGCCTCAGGCAAATGCCTCATCTAGTGGGAAGATTCAAGGAGAGTTCAAGGGGTTTCCCAGAGCCTGTACCCCATCAGCTGCATATATAAAGGAATCAACTAATATTTGTTGATTATTTAGTAGAATTATTTTTAAGTCCTCTCCTTGGTTAAAAAAAAAAAAACTGCACACATAAGAATTGGAGAAAGAGGATTAGAAAGCAGTTCATGTGTAAAAAGCCTGGGGATTTTAGTGGATTTCAAGCTCAATATCAGTCAGGTATATAATATGCCAGCTAAGAAAGCTAATGAGATTTTATACTGAATTAGTAATAATAATAGCTAACAGTTATATGATACTTTAAGGTATACAAATCACTTTCCATGTATTATCTTGTTTGACTTGATCTTCACAATAATCCTGTGAGGTCAATACTAATATTGCCCTCCTTTTACAGAGGAGGAACAGAGAAGAGTGACTTGCTGGTGGCTCCATGATGTCTGAAGCAAGTCAAAAGCTTCTTGAATGTATGATCAGCATTTTCTCTACTGCATCATGTAGCTAAGCAGGGAAAATAATTGTTATGTGATCAGAAATTTAGAGTTAGAAGGCAGACTTAGAAGCCAGCCAGTATGACACCTTCATTTTCTATAGAGGAAACTAAGGCTCAGAGAAATTAAGAGACTTGCATCTCCCTGAACATCCTTATCTCAACCTCCACAAATGAGAGGGATCCCAGAGCAAGATAGGCACAAAGCTGTATCTTCCCCACCGCCTCCACCAGGTTCTAAGAGGTAGCTCTGAGTCGGGGTGGGGGATGTCTTTCTTGGACCCCATTGGCTTGAGACACCATTTCAATATGTTCTACCTTCAATATGAAGCACCCCAGTTTCATTTAGACAATGTCAATTAGCTTTTATAAATGGATGTTTACAGAGAAGACCTGGGAAGTACAGAAGTACAAATATTTCTCTCCCAACACCTGGCTGCATTCTCTATCCTATACCATCTTGGTCACTAAGTAGGGTGGGATTCAACTTAATTTGGCTGCTACCAACATTTGTCCCACCAGATTCACTTTCAAATGTGGGATAAGTGCCTGTTGAATCACTGTCACTTCCTCTTGACTGCCATCAATTCCATCTGTATTAGGTCAAGCAGATCACTTGTGTCTTTCCTCTTCATGACTGGCTGCAAAATCCAGCATGGGGACCTGAGACCTTTCATCTCCCTACTGAAGGGTGACAGCAGCCTATTTGAATAGAGCCTGGCAGGAAAAAGAAGAAAGAGGCTTGCTTTGGTTGGTTAGTGCCATTTGAATCTACTCTAGTTCTCAATAGCTAATCAATAATTCATCTGTTCACCATATGCTTGGCAGACTGGAACCAATTATAGAATTGTACTATGTCTATGGATGTTCCAAATCAGCGAGCAAGCTTCCATTACACCTCCTTATGATTTCATTGAAGCAGGTTTTTGTGCCTCTTTCACATGGGCTGACAGCAGGTTGAGTACAGTGTGTACGCTCTTAAGTGCATCTTAAGTGATGCATCTTAAGTTAATTAAGTTAATGCATCTTAAGTGATGGCACCTTATTGAATAGGCCGCCTGACTTAACTCTCTTGTACTTTCCCTCATCATGTCCATTTAGGATAGTTCTTGCCAGAGTGGAGTGTTTTTCTAGAGTGTCAGGAAGAACATAAACTGATGAAATTTTGAGATCTTTGTACCATGTGCTGTATGAACACTACTTCTATAACTATTTAATTACAGACCTTTCCTTTCTTGTCTCCCTTCCTTTCTTCCTTCTTACCTTTTCCCTTCTTTTTTCTTCTCTTTTCCTTCTCTTCCTTCTTCCCTCTCTTTTCTCTCTCTTTGCTGGAAGTCTCCTTCTCTCATATTCCTCTCAAGAAGTTCCCCTTGGTCATGATATAGATTCTTTGCTTAGGTTCCTTATGAAACCATGAATCCACATCTAATTTGTCCTTGGCTCCCCATATAGACACTTCTGTCAGCTGTCATGCTACTAGCAACCTTCTAGGAAGATGGGAAGTCCTATATCCTCAGGACCCTCCAAAGCTTGAAAGGTCCTCCTCCAGTCAAAGGGAGGGAGGGTGAAGGAAACTTAGACAAAGATTGAAGCTTCTCTCCTTCCCTCCCCAAGAAGTCCTTCTCAAGGGTTTTAATTGGAATTCTAGGCTTGCTCCAATTTCTTAAATGACTCCCTTGTCAAATTACTTGATAAATTTTAGATGACCTCTAGGTTGTGAGTGATTTTTCTTTGCTGATCATAAGCCTCTTCCTGTGCAAAATCACTCCAGCTCCAAGTATTTTTTAGTATATAAAGTTTATGATTTTACCATATGAATCTTTCTATATAAAACTTGTGACTTATTTGAAACTAAAGCCTGTGGTTGCAATTGATTAATTATTTTCACCTGCTTAAAGTACCAGGGCAACTTAAAGTATGGTGGAGTTACTTGATTGAGAAAATCAACCAGCAACCCTACACATACACACACACACACACACATACACACACACACACACACAGTACCTATTTTATGTGATATGTTGTAGATGTCTTATCCCCCACCATTGGCCTATAAGCACATGTGATTTAAAGCAGAAAGAGACCTTTGAGACCATCTCATTTAACCTTTCCATTTTACAGATGAGGAATTTAGGGCACTGAGGTAAATGACTTGTACAAATGATGTCACTATTAAGTAGCAGATTCAAAGCTAGGTCTCCTGACTCTCAAGTAAAGTATCTCAGGTAGAGATTGTTATTTTTTTACCTCTGTATTTCTACAACCTAGTAAAGTGCCTAGCATATAGTAGGTATTTAATAAATGGTTGAATTGAATTGTTTTTTTTTTTTTAACAAAAAAGATTACACACCCTCTTGCTATCTGCCTGGTAACCTTTGCAGATAACTGTATAGGACAGGGGAATATACCTAGCAAGGTCAAGGGACCCCAAAACGTTCCCTTCATAATACATCTTCTTGCTTGTCTGCCCTGTAGCCTTTCAGATAATAATATAGGGAAGGGGAACAATTCATTAGCGAAGCTGAGAAACTTCTGAAAGTTCACTACATCTCCCCCATTTCATTGTTTTAAAAGGCTGTGGGCAGAATCATGCAATTGGACATTATATACCACTTGTTGAATGATATGAGAAAAACAGGAAGTAAGGATGGGTAAACAAGTACATCAGACCAGTAACACCACCCCAATTCCCAGGAAGGTTATAATTTGCTGTATTTGTCCAGGTAATATTCCCTGAGCTCTCTTTATCCAATCAACAATGTTTTTTGCCTCCGGATTTGGTAGTAGAGATTTCTGACTTTCTTGATCCATGAGGCGAGCCAAATTCTCTAAATCATTTATGTCAAGGGATGTGTTATAGTCACCCCATAGGCCATTAAGATGATTTCTAATTTGAGCTATGTTATATTCTGATTCATTGTATGGTTTGTTTACCATACAGAAATATATATACTTATATTTATTTAATTTATTATATTTATATTATATGTGATTATATATAATATATATTATATATTATAATATATTATATATATAATTATATATATATATATAATCACATATTAACCTTTGTCTAACTTGCATTAATTCAATCTCCTCAGCTATGACAATTAAATCATCTCTAAGCTGATTTATTGCTTTATAAATGCTCTTGTTGATTTCTGATTGTAACAAAAATCCTAATGAAACATTGACAGACAATTCTTGTAAAAATTGAGCTTGCACTATCTGATTTTGTACAGTGCTAATGGATACAGACATAGCAACACTGCTCACTATAGTAGTAATTAAAGCAATTATCCCAGCAGCAATACAGGATATACACCTCTTTTTTCGATTGGAACCCAAGAATTGATTAATTTGAACAATAGAATGATCAGCACAAGAGTGAAACCAATGCTCACTCTCTACAGGTATCATTACCATACTAGGTGTTCTAATAACAAATAGCAATTGCCCTAAAGAAGTATTATCATGACATTCAGAAACCTTTCAATTAATACATGTGACATTGTAATGCTTATCAGTTTTAGTGATATTTACATTACTATGATTTCCCCACTTAACAAGCATGTACAAAACTATGGTCAGTCTTACTCAAGTATGTCACATTAGGAGCAAAGATAGCAAAACCCATTGTTATTGGGGCCCATGGCAAAGGGATTTGCCATATTTCCAGGTTTCCTCTCTGTGAGTATCCAAACCAATTTTGTTTTGGATACCAGCCATGCCTGTGATTGATGTTAGTGTCATTGTGCCAGGAAATGTAGGTTTGCTGTTCCATCTGATGGCAAACAGGTATATCAGTCCTACAGTTTAAAAATGGGGGATCCGTTTGACCCGAAGAAGTGTCCCACTCATCTCAGTCTGGACACAGCATCTGATGTATACCCCACAATCCTGAACAATTTGAAAAAGTCCCCCAAATCCCCATAGTATATGTTGTGATGTTCTCAAAGTGTACTAGGTCCTTAACTCTGAAAATTCCTTTAGCATAGGCATTCCCATTCACCTTTCCTTTAACTCTGTGCTTTTGCATAGATATAGAAGATAGACTAACAGGAATGTCCACAAGGGCCTGTTTGAGTCTGCCCCAAGGATGATACTCGTAATGATGCTTGATAATTTGTACTAAGCTATATGAGGATGTATTAAAAGTAGAAAAGCACAAAGGCGGTTTATCAACTAACACAGTAAAATTAAAATCAAGCACAGGAAGGGTTATATTTGCCTTATGTATATCAAAATCTTTGGCAATAAGGACTGACCCATTTCCTTCTAAAGTGATTTCTGGAAGAAACTCTCCCCATCCAACCATCTCCAGCTAAGGTGGATGATCGAGGACTGCCCAGTATCTTGTAGAGGCAGCTATTGGAAGCTGAGCAAAGGTAGTAGCGAGCAGAATCACCATCCGCTTGCCCTCATTTAGGCTCTGGCTCCTCCTCTGCCATCGACCTTGTCTGGTTCTGGTTCTGGTGGGCCAAATGTCCAGTCTCTGCATTTGTTGACACAGTCCTTGTTCTCCTTTCTGGTATCTAGACTTCCTCGTTTTCATCTGTGGAGACACACAAACAACCTCTGCCTCGAACTATTACTTTGTCCAGGCCACGCCATTGTCCCTTATCATTTTTCTACATCACCCATTCAGTAACTGCAATTGCCTGGGGCTGTGATCTTTTAGAATTACTAATTGTGTGGTCAGTAACACCACAGAATTTTTCTACTGGTGTTTTATTTTCATGATCTAATGTCAAATAATTTCTTACATATAGTGATGACCCCAACATTCGTCTTGGGGTACCCATACTCCAAATTTCTCCTTTTAATTTTTGGAGTGCAGTTTTAAGTGTGCTTTTTTTTTCTTTCAACAATTGCCTGATCTGTGAGGTTGTAAGGAAGTCCTGTAATATTGAGAACACCCTATTGAAGACAGAATTCAGCAAAGCCTTTTGAGGTGTAAGCGAGGCCATTGTCATTCTTTAATTGTTTTGGCACACCCGCAGCAGCAAAGCATGTAATAAGAAATTCTTGAACATGAGAGGTTTTTTTTTCCCCAGACATTTTTGTCTATTTGACCACGTAAGTCCTGAATATGTGTCCACAGTTACATGTATATATATATATATATATTTTTTTTTTTTTTTTTTTTTTTGCCTTTTGGAGGGCAATTGGG
>NW_027186455.1:1061114-1138649 GCF_028583685.1 Petaurus breviceps papuanus | reverse complement strand
GCCTTTTGGAGGGCAATTGGGGTTAAGTAACTTGCCCAAGATTGCACGGCTAGTTTTTGTGTGTGGGTGTTCAGTGTCTGAGGCCGGAACCGAACTCAGGTCCTCCTGACACTGGGGCCGGCGCTTTACTTACTGTGCCATCTAGCCGCCCCTACATGTATATATTTCAGTCTCCCAAAAACAGAATAATGAGTAACATCAGACTGTCAAATTTCATTGGGTAAGAGTCCATGGGGATTTACACCCTTGGGTATAGAGGGACTGCAAATAACACATGATGGACAGCTTTTAACTATTTGCCTAGCTTGTTCTCTAGTGATATCAAAGGTCCTGCAAGCATTCTAGCAGATTGATGAAATCTATGATGGGATTCCTTTGCTAATTCTAATGATCCCACAAGGATTTGATCAACTATGTGATTACCTCTAAAAAGTGGTTGAGGAAGACCAGTATGAGATGGGATATGCATAATGTAAAAGGGATGTGATCTATTTTGTACAATATCTTGTAAATCACAGAACAATGTATACAACTGAGTTTTGTTTCTACATATATTGGCTGTTGGTTTCCCATCACTCAGGGCCCCTCCTGAGAATTTGTCCTGATGGTTACCTTAAGTTGTGATAAAATATCTCTGCCCCATAAAGCCATTGGCAAGGAAGCCAAACAATATGGCTGGAATTTTCCTGATATGCCCTCAAATTTCCAAGTAAGTTTCTGCACACTTTTTAAAGGTTGACTAACTTCTCCTATGCCTTTCATATTTACATCTGATTTTTGAACAGTCCACTTGGGGTCTCATTGCTCCTGATTGATGATGGTCAGGTCTGCTCCTGTGACTAAGAGACCTTGAATTCTCCTGCCCTCCATATATATATGAAGGGTGGGTCTTGAGGTCGTAATGATTTGAGACCATATGACCTCTGGATTCTGTATTTGAAATATCTGTCGTTTCTGTTTAAATTGGATCCCAGAATTGTTGGGATTCATAATTTTTATTATAATCTTCTCAGTCCTTTTGTTCCACATAGGTTGGAGTGAACTGTATATCCATGTATTCTCCTCTTCTGAGGTTAAAAAAATTTCTCCTTCCCCACGGCAGTTGAAAAACTCCTAAAAAGCATTTCTCTCTCCTGGCCTTTTTAAACAGTTTAAAAATTTAACCTCAGGCTGTAAGATAACAGCAGTTACTACAAAGGTGGAGGTATCCAAATCAGCTTCCCCTCCTGAACTTTTGGAGTGCTGAACTGAACATAAGTCCCTGTTGTTTTTTGTGGGCCTTGAGGCTGTTTCCTGAATTTCTAAATCTACATTCTGAAGCCCAGTGAAAGCCCTTATGACATTTGGGGCATTTTGATTTAGGTCGTAATTCACTATTACTGCTGCCCACTTGACATTCCCTTTTGAAATGACCCACTTTGCCACATTTACAACAATTCTTATTTTGCCTATTCGCGGCTGCTTGCACTTCTGCTATAATTTGTGCTTGAAAGACCATAGACTTTACCTCCATAGATTTTCTAATTAATTGATCCAAGGAGGTGTCAGCAAGAAGTGCCAAAAAAGCTTTCTTATGATCTAAATTGCAATTCCCTCTAGCTATTTGTCTTACAAATTCTTCCAATCCCACAGTACTTCCTAAAATATGCTCAGCTGCTTGTTGAATTTTTGCCGCAAAATCAGGAAATGATTCCTCAGGTCCCTGCATATTTGTGAAATTTTTTCCTGCTTGACCAGAACTGATTATCTCTTTCCAATGCTTGTATGGCACAGTGATGCCGTGAAAACTTATGAATTTTGAATCAATCTGCCTACTAGTTGGGCAAACAGCCAAGAACTCTCTACTTTTTTGTGGTCTGGCCTTGACTTTGAACTTGAATAGACTTCTGGGGAAAGCAGGGAAAATCAGGTCAGAAAGCTTGAGGGTACTTATTGTGAAGAGAGAGACAGACAGACAGACAGAGAGAGAGAGAGAGAGAGAGAGAGAGAGAGAGAGAGAATGGGTCATGGAGAACAATGGGCTGGAACAGAGAGAGCATTAATGGCAAGTTGGAGCCTTTGTTACTGACTACCCAGAAGCCCAGAGTACTTCTATCCTCTTTCTTTCTCCCCTTCAGAGAGAGGTGGTTTCCTTGCCTAATGTTAGTGCTGGGAGTTTTTATTTCAATGTATAGTTTTATGCTTCTGCTACTCTCTTAAATATTGCTTTGTCCTGCCCAGACTTTGGGCCCTAAGGCAGTAACTAGGACACATGGCATTAATGCTTTAAAGCATATGCAGGGAAGTCTTGCAGACCAGGAATAAGGGTAACTAAATGTGCCAAGATCAACTGTTTGTTAAGTCATATGCCATCAAGCAATATTAAGAAGGTGTAGCTCTTTGGACCTAATGGACTATTCCACAATGGGCTGTTGTTATTCAGCTTACAAGTGGGGACCTGGAGAGCTGCCCCTAGCTGAGTGTATTTAATAAAAGAATTTTTAAAACCATTTTCCTCACTGATTCATTCTCTGCAGGTGCTGAGCCCTCTTTTGAAGATTTGTGGCCATGTTTAACATGCACCTAGTCTGACAGCTGCTGAACTGGTTATTATTGTTTGAGGGGAAAAAACCTCTTGTATGTCAAGAAAACTGGTTAGCACTAGTTCTTTAATTATACAAAGAAAAAAAGAAGACTACAATCTTTTAAAAGGGGAAAGAAAGGAGACCGTTTCCCCCTTAGCACAAGCTGAGGGTGAGCTGAAGAAATAGAGAAAATGAATCTGATATTTTCATAACCTTGAAGATGGCATGAGGCCCAATTCAACCCCCAGACTTATTTCCTTTTCCTTTTGTAAAGCAATGAAACAAACTACAGCAACAACAAAATTCCTATGAATCAAAAAGTCACACTAGGGAGTTGAAGAAGCTTCTTACATAGCTACTTAAAAGAATAGCCTAATGTGGCTTTTTGGTCTGAGCTGGAAGGCCCTGATTGCCCAAGTACCAACCCTGATGAGACTACCTGTGCCTAATCTGTCATCATTCAGAACTGAACGTCCCTTACCTGATTTACAGGTTACCCTTGGCTGCTAGATGCTTTGAAATGCTAAACCACTGTATCAGACCTGCACAACTTAGCAGTAGGTAAGGGCCAAAATTAAAAGAGAATAAATTCTTTGGGCAGAGATGTTAGACTAAAGACAGACTGACAATGGATGGTTGTTGTGGGTCACATGACTAACAGGAGAGTTTTTCACAGGCTGCCTGAAATCCTTTCCTGGGCTGCAAGTGGCCTGGGCCATATGTTGTACAGGCCTGCACTACATGAATGCCAGCTACCATCCTTTCAGGCCTCTCTCAATTCTATTATTTTACTCTGCTCTATTTCCTTCTCTTCTAAAAATGTGGTCAAACAAGGCTTTTGAACTTTGTGATTTCATCTCCACTGGGCTTTTGTTCCCTTTGAAATGTTCCTATATTGAATTATTACAGTAACCACTGGAAACAACTTATTGTAATAAAGAGCTGGGAACATTTGAATAATCAGGAGCTTCAATTAATGGACTTTTTTCTTTTCCTCTTTTTTTAGCAGAAATAGGCAAAAATAATTTTTCTTCTTTTTTCTTTTTTTGTCTTTATTAATTTGTTTATTTACTTTTAGTTTACAAGATTCAGTTCCACAATCTTTTGAGTTACAAATTTTCTCCCCCTCCCTTTTCTCCTCCCCCCCACTCCCCCATTGCGGCATGAAATCAAGTATAGGATCTGAAAAAATCCTTTCACATTAGATATTAGTCAGGTTATAAAGAAGGATTGTAACAGATAGAATGAACAATTGGAAAGAGGAAACAAAACCAAACAAGAAAAAGAAAGAGCAGGTAGTTTGCTTCAATTTGCATTCAAACTTGTTCTTTCTAGTTCTTTCTCTGAATGTAGACATCTCTCTCCATCTTGAGTCTTTTGGAATTGTCTTATAATCCTGCATTACTGAGAAGAGTACAGTCCATCAAAGTTGGTTGTCACACATACACTGTGTCTGTAATTGTGTACAAATTTCTCCTGGTTCTGCTCTTCTCACTCAGCATCAGTTTGTATAAGCCTCTCCAGGTAAATATGAAGTCCATCTGTTCCTCATTCCTTATAGCACAATAGTATTCCATTACATTCATATGCCACAACTTATCCAGCCATTCCCCAATTGATAGGCCTCCCTCAATTTCCAGTTCTTCACCACCACAAAAAGAGCTGCTGTAAATATTTTTGTACATACGGGTCTTCCTCCCACTTCTATGATCTCTTTGGGATACAATCCTAGAAGTTGTATTGCTGGGTCAAAGGGTATGAAATTATTTATAGCTCTTTGGGCACAGTTCCAGATTGCTCTCCAGAATGGTTGAATCAGTTCACAACTCCAGCAACAATGCATCAGTGTTCCAATTTTTCCACATCCTCTCCAGCATTTGTCATTTTAGTCAATCTGACTGGTGAGATGTGGTACCTCAGAGTTGTTTTGATTTGGATTTCTTTAATCAATAGTGATTTAGAGCATTTTTCATGTACTTATAGATATCTTAATTTATTACTCTGAAAACTGCCTTTTCATATCCTTTGACATTTATCAATTGAGGAATGGCTTGTATTCTTATAGATTTGACTCAATTCTCTGTATATTTCAGAAATGAGGCCTTTATCAGAGATATTGGTTGTAAAAATCCTTTCCCAATTTCCTACTTCCCTTTTAATCTTGGTTACATTGGCTTTTTTTTTTGTACAGAAGCTTTTCAATTTGATATAATCAAAATTATCCATTTTGCATTTTGTAATGTTCTCTAATTCTTGTTTGATCATAAAGTCTTCCCCTCTCCAAAAATCTGACAGGTAAACTATTCCTTGCTTTCTCATATTGCTTACAGTATCAGCCTTTATACCTAGATCATGCACCCATTTAGACTTGATTTTGGTATATGGTGCTAGATAATGGTCTATGCCCAGTTTCTGCCATACTATAGTCCAATTTTCCCAGCAGTTTTTTTTTTCAAATAGTGAGTTCTTATCCCCAAAACTGGGGTCTTTGGATTTATCAAACAGTAGATTACTATAGTCATTGACTGCTGAGTCTCATGTATCCAATCTATTCCATTGATCCATTACTTTATTCCTCAGCCAGTACCAAGTAGTTTTGATGACTGCTGTTTTATAATACAAATTAAAATCTGGTATAGCTAGGCCACCTTCCCTAGCATTTCTTTTCATTAATTCCCTTGATATTCTGGACCTTTTGTTCTTCCAAATTTTTTCTAGCTCTATAAAGTAATTTTTTGGTAAATTGATTGGTATGGCAAAAATATTTTAAAAAGAGAGAAGGATGGATGTGTGTTGGACTGGAGTGAGCAGAAATTAGAAGACTTAGGTTTGAGATGCAAATATGACAATTATTAACTGTGTGACCTCAGGAAAATCTCTTTATTTCTCTGAGTCTCTCTGATATCTCACCTGTAGAAAAGGGATAACATATATTTAACATACTTATCTCATAGGGCTGTTGTGAAGAAATGCTTTTTAAATCTCTGCTAGCATCCAAATATCCCTAGGCACAGCTGAAGGAAATGGAGATGTAGTTGGTACACTAATGGAGGGAGAGTTGGTGCATGATTTTTTGTTCTCAGATGATTGTGCACTCAATGTAGCCTCTGAAACTGAGATGCAACAAAGTATGGATCTGCTGCTTGTGCTAATTTTAGACCTAACAATTAACTCCAAAAAACACAGGTTCTTTTAATGGGAATGGGAATTTGAAGATCTTCCCTGCCCCTGAATAGATTTGGGGGGAATTTGAAGACCTCCCCTGCTTTGAAAGTAAATTATGCCCCTTTTTAGGCTGAATGTAATCACATGGAGCCTGTGATGGAGGGAATTTGCTGAAGGATGCAGCAGAGCCCACAGGAAGCTTCCCTTCTGTGAAGATTAACTCTATCCCTTAATGGGCTAAATATATTCACATGGAGCCTGTGGTGGGAGGAGTTTCCTGAAGGGAAGCAGAGCCCACAGGAAGCTGGTCAGAGCTAGCCAGACTGTGGGGGAGAGAGAGGACACTCAGGCAAGGAGATAGAGAAGTTTGTGAGCAAATATTGATCTTGTGTTGGTTTGTGGGAAGGCTGAAGGATTCTGTGGCTCTCAGCGTTATTATGGTTTCTGAATATCTTTGGTATTATGACGAAATTGGCTTACTGGTTTTGCTATTCATTTTTCAGGTGTCTAAACAAATGCTTCAGTTCTATCCTCTATCTGGAGAGTTTGGTATATTTTGCAATTGAACATCATGGGATACTTATAGTCGTGGTCTTTATTGTGATTGTGGGTGCTGTACATATTGCATTGGCACTACAGTTCTCCATCAGCCAGTACCACACCATCCATACATGGAATCATTGTTTCCAGCAAATGGAGAAATTTTGAAGGTCATGGATAAGTTAATTTACCTTGACTATATACTTTCCAGGGATGTACATGTAGATGATGAGATTGATGCACTCATTGCTAGAGCTAACTCAGTGTTTGGAAGGCTCAGAAGGAAAGTGTGAGAGAGAAAAGGTATCCAAACTGAAGATCTACAGAGTGGTTGTGCTGACCTCATTGTTTATGCCTATGAAACCTGGACAGTCTACCAGCACCTTGGCAGGAAACTGAACTGATTTCATTTGAATCACCTTAGGAAGATTCTGAAAATCACCTGGCAAGATAAGATAGCAGACACTGAGGTCCTTTCTTGAGCTAAACTGTCAACCATTCAAACTCTACTACAGAGAGCACAACTCCAATGGACTGGTCATGTTGTTTGAATAAAAATATATGTTTGTCTAAAAGATTATTTTATGAAGAACTCATACAAAGTAGGCACTCACATGGTAGTCTGAAGAAGTGATACAAGGTCATTCTCAGGGTCTGTCTGAAGAACTTCGGAATGGATTGTGAGACATGAGAGAGTGACAAAGGACCATAACGCATGTATACCCACATCAAAGAAGGAGCTGTGCTCTATGAGTGAAACAAAATTGCAATAGTTCAAAAGAAACATGAGATGTGCAGATTTAGAGACATCTCTACTCCAAATGTTCAATATGGATTATTTGTGCCCAGTCTGTGATAGAACCTTTTGAGTTCATATTGGTCTGATTAGCCACAGTCAGACACACTTGGACCTTGACTCCAACATAGAGATGTTGTTTTGTTCCTCTTTGGGAACAAAAAACAACAACTACCCAATGGCTAAAAGAAACTCTTTTCATTCATTCATTCAATCTACAAACATTTATTAAGCACTTACTATGTTCCATGCACTATGATAAGCTCTGGAGATGCAAAGAGGAAGGGGGAAATACCATATCTATATATGTATGTATATATCTTTATCTATATACACACACACACACAAACATATATATGTATGTAAATGATACAAAGTACATGCAAAATAACCCTAGCAGGGAAGGCATTCATAATTGGGGGCTCAGGAAAGGCCTGAAAAGGTTAGCAACTGAACAGAATCTTGAAGAAAAATCAATTTGGAAATTATTTGGAAGATGGATTGAGGTCATAAGAACCAGTAAAACCTATTTGGCTGGTGTGGCCCTGAGAGAAATAATTACTAAATAACTCATTGTTAATATGGGCTAGACACAGGATTTATCAGTTTCTGAAACCTTATTCTCTATTATGATAACCCAGAATCTGAAAGACATTTTTGATAAAGAGATTGGATTAACTTTCTCCTGGATCTTGTTCAGACCTCACCTGGGTCAAGAAGCCCATTGTATTCTACTCAAGTTTGAGAGGTGATAAATTCTTTGATTAGATTATCCAAAGTTGTGAGTAGTTTGTAAGTAAATGATATAATGAAAGTCAAGTCCCCTAGTCCCTCATCAGAATAGGTCTACTTCTCATTATAATATTAATTCTCTGCTGTTACTTGTTAACCAACCAGAGTCGATTGTCACCCTCAGGAGCATCTATTCTTTTTTTTTTAATAAAATTTTATGTTTATTTTTAGTTTACATCATTCATTTCCACAAGATTTTAAGTTACAAAATTTCTCCCCATCTTTCCCCTACCCACCACCCCAAAACAGCAATCCCACTGTATACCCCCTCCCTCAATCTGTTCTTTCCTATATTCTCCCTCAGCCTCCCTCCAACTTTCCAGTAGGGCAAGGTGGATCTCTATACCCCAATGCCTGTATATCTTATTTCCCAGTTGCATGTAAAAAAATGTATATTTTTAAATATTTGATTTTAAAACTTTGAATTCCAGATTCTTTCTCTTTCTCCCTCATCACTCACCCTTACTGGGAAGATAGGCAATTCAATATAGGTTGTACATGTGTAGCTATGCAAAACATTTCCACAGTGGATATATTGTGAAAGACTGACTATATTTTCCTCAATCCTATCCTGCCCGCCACTTGTTCTATTCTCTACTTTGACCCTGTCCCTTTTCAAAAGTGTGTGCTTCTAACTTGCCTCCCCCAACCTGCCCTCCCCTCCATCATCCCCCCTCTCATCCCCTTCCCCTCTACTCTCCTGTAGGGTGAGATACGATATTTAGTGTGTATGTCATTCCCTCCCTAAGCCAAATTCAATGAGAGTAAGTTTGACCCATTCCCTTTTGCCTTCCTGTTCTTCCCCTCCATTGTAACAGTTTTCTCTTACCTCTTCTATATGAGATAATTTACCCCCATTCTCTCTCTCCCCATCTCCTCTCATTATATTCCTCTCTCACCTCTCAATTTCACCTTTTAAGTATCATCCCTTCTTATTCAATTGGTCCTGTGCCCTCTGTCTATGTATACCTACCTGTACACACACCTATATATATATATATATATATATATATATATATATATATATACACACTCACATATGTATTCATATGCCCATATATCTTCCTATATAGACATATATATCTATGTATACATATATATGTATGTATACATATATATTCCCTTCAACTATTATCATACTGAGAAAAGTTTAAGTTGCAATTATTGTTTTTCCATGTATGAATGTAAATAGCTCATCTTTGATAAGTTCCTTATGATTTCTTTTCCCTGTTTACCTTCTCATGCTTCTCCTGCTTCTTGTATCTGAATGTCAAATTTTCTATTCAACTCTGTTTTTTTCATCAAGAATGCTCAAAAGTCCTCTATTTCATTGAATTACCATATTTTCCCCTGAAACATGATACTCAGTTTTAATGGGTAGGTGATTCTTGGTTTTAATCCCAGCTCCTTTGACCTCTGGAATATCATATTCCAAGCCATTTGATCCCTCCCTCGGTGGAGAAGCTGCCAGGTCCTGTGTTATCCTGATTGTGTTTCCACAATATTCAAATGGTTTCTTCCTGGCTGCTTGTAATATTTTCTCCTTAATCTGGGAATTCCAGAACTTGGTTATAATATTCCTAGGAGTTTTCTATTTGGGATCTTTTTCAGGAGGTGATAGGTGGATTCTTTCAAACTTTATTTTGCCCTCTGGTTCCAGAACATCAGGGCAATTTTCCTTGAGAATTTTTTAAAGGATGATTTCTATGTTCTTTTTTTGATCATGGCTTTCAGGTAGTCCAACAATTTTTAAATGATCTATCCTGGATCTATTTTACAGGTTAGTGGTTTTCCCAATGTGATATTTCACATAGCCTTCTATTTTTTTCATTTTGTTTCGATCTGTTTAGTAGTACCTTGATTTCTCATAAAGTCTCTCGCTTCCTTTTGCTCCAATCTAATTATGAAGGAATTATTCTTTTTGGTGAACTTTTGAGATTCTTTTTCCATCTGGCAAATTTGGATTTTTAAGGCATTCTTCTCCTCTTTGGCTTTTTGAGCCTCTTTTGCCATTTTGAGTTAGTCAATCAGATTGTTGACTCCCTTTTCATGATTTCCTTGCATAATTCTCATTCCTCTTTCCAATTTTTCCTCCACTTCTCTTTTTTGGTTTTCAAAATCCTTCTTGAGCTCCTCTATGGCCTATAATCAGTTCTTATTTTTCTTGGAAGCTTTTGGTGCAGGAGTTCTGACTTCATTGTCTTCTTCTTGTTCCATGCTTTGGTCCTTTTTGTCCCCAAAAAAGAAATCCAAACTTGGATTGCCATGCTTGCTTTGCTTTCTTTGCTTGCTCATGTTGCCACTCATTTAGTTGACTTTTGAGCTTTTTGCCACAGTAGAATTCTGCTTCCAGAGAGGAGAGCTTTGTCCAAAATCCTGGGGTTTTTACAGCTGCTGGAGCTATTAGTTGGCTGCCCTCTCTGAAGTCTCCACATGCTCTGACTCACTGGTCACACACCCCAGGACCTCCACCCTAGACAGCAATCCAGATCCAAGCAAGTTAAAGTAAGAGCGATTACCCCTCAGACTGGTTGCTTGGTCCCCCTACAATCTGCATGTCAGGAGCTCTGAAGCAGCCATGCAGTGGTGCCACCATGCCTTAGCCACTTCTCCCTCTGGGGGCAGAGGCGGGACCACACTCCTGGACTCCCTGTTCTCAAAGTCTACACTGACCTCTCACTTTGTCTTTGGCATTTATGGGTTGATAATTCTGGAAACTGCCACAGCTGCTGGTGATCCACTCTCCAGATATCTTTCTAGCCATGGCTGGTCAGGCCACCTTGAGGCTAAAACTGTGGACTCACTAGGGGCTAGGCTCTGCTCCCAGCATGCTGCGATGGACCCTTCCTGTCTGCCTGCCAGGCTGTCTTCAGTGGGAGATTTGTTTCTCTCTTTCACTTTGTGGGTTCTGTACCCCTAAAGTTTGTTTAGAGTAATTTTTTATAGATATTTGAAGTGGTTATGGGGGGAGTGCAGGGAGTTTTCCTGATTCTACACTGCCATCTTGGCTCCACAGGAGCATCTATTCTTTTAAGGGCATATAACTGTTGAGTGGGTTTCGTTAGGGGTCTTTGGCATTTGAGAATGCCACTGACCCCTTCTGTTAGTTATGTTCTAGTGTAATTAATAAAATGATTACCCAGAAAATATATCTTTTGAACTTTTTATATATCAAAGTCTTTGTCCCACAGGATGCATATATGCTAAGAGTCTAATAAACCCAGTTTGCCAGTATACACTCTGTACTCTTTCCCTACACCTTGCTAGATGGCATAGTTATGAGTTAGAATCCCTTTGTCTCTGACTCTCTTTTTTCATTGTTCATTAGGAAATTTAGAAAATACCTTCATTTTACTGGTCCCAACTATCCTATTCTCTTCCCCTGTGTATGATGGAGCAGTCTCCTATTGGTGCCACACTGGATCTTTGTATAAAAGTCTATATAAGTCTGACCCCTGAGGGGTTCCAGAGGTATCCACTTGTGTGATGCCCCTAGACAGAGGGCAATAGGGACCATAGACTGAGATAGTTCCCCCTTGGCATCTGCTGTTCTTTCCTCATGGATAATCATAAATATCTGTTTACTAATCTCCCTATATGACACTGCAGCTCTTAATCAAAATTCTTCTACACTATAAGTGGGAAGAAATTTGAGGTAGATAGAACAGTGAGAAGACTATTATGATAGTCCAGACTAGAAAAGATGAGGGCCTGAACTAGGTTGTTGGCTGTGTGATTAGGGAACAGGGGGCATATTCAAGAGATATTTTAGAGATAGAAGCAACAGGATTTGGTAATTGATTGAAATGAAAAATGAGTCCAGGATGACATGAAAATGGTGAACTTGGGTGATTGGAAGGATGGTGGTATTCTGCACAGTAACAGAGAAGTTTAGAAGAGGGATGGATTTTAAGGAAAATATTATAGTTTCTGATTTGGACATACTGAGTTTGAGATACTGATAGGACATTCACTTTGAAATGTTTAATAAGCAGTTGGTGATAGTTGGACTAGTATGTATGTAGAACTCGTTTTTACCAATATAGAGATGATCATTGAACCCATGAGGACTGGTGACATCATTAGAGAATGTAGAGAGAAAAGGAAAGATGACTGAGTGCAAAACCTTGCGAGACACTTAACCATTGGAGGGGTGACAAGGATAAAGATTGAGCAAAGGAGATTGAAAAACAGCAGTCAGATTGGTAGAAAAACAAAGGGATGCAGTGTCATGACAGCACAGAGAGGAGAGAGTATCCAAGAGAAAGTGGTCAGCAATGGAAGATGCTTCAAAGAGGTCAAGAAAGATAAAAGATCATTAGATTTGGCAATTAAGAGATTACCTGTAACATTAGAGAGAACTTGTAATTAAATGATGAGGTCAGAAGTCAGATTGCAGGCATTTTTAAATTGCATTAGAAAAGAAGAAGTAGGGTCATCTAGTGTAAACTGGTTTTTCAAGGAGCTTAACTGAGAAGGGGAGGAAAAATATAGGATGGTAGCTACCAGGACCAGTACAATCTAGTGAAAAAAATTTTTAAGTCTTTGGTGTGTTTGTAGATATCAAGGAATGAGCCAGTAGATTGAGAAAGATTGAAGATTAAACGGTGATTGAGAGTGATAGTGGAGGCAATCTGTCAGAAAAGATGGGGTGGAATATAGATGGTTTGGGCTTGATAAAGAGAACTTTCAACTTCATCAGAGACTGGAGTAAAATGAAAGATGGTGAGACTATATCAAGGGAATGTAAGATAAGGGGAAAGAAAGAACAAGGTCATGGTGACCTCCATTTAAAAAAATGAAATATGAAGAGAGGTTCTTACATCAGAAGGTGGAGGAAAGAGATGATGTGGGAGGCTTGAGAATAGGAGAGTATTGTGTTGAGTGGAATAGAGAATCAATTGAAGAAGAGTGGGAAGATTGTGTTGCTTTAATGAGGGACCATCTATGAAATTAGATGTCATAAATTTATGAGTGGACACAGTCCTCACAGCTTTGCAATTTTCTGAATAAGAGTGAATGAGGCAGATGATGGAAGTAATCTGGGTTTGGGATTTGTGGCAAGGCATGAGTAGTGATGTTTTAAGGAAGAAAAAAGTAGAGAATATAGTTTAGAGTTGAACTGGTTCACCGGGAGGTTGAGTTTGGGAAAGGAGGAGAGTATAGTATGGGTAAAGGTTTATGAAAATATTTAGATGTGGAGGGGTTGGAGGTCATGATTAGAATGAATAGTATTAGGGATAGTAAGGCATAAAGAGAGATGGATTGACAGGAAATTTTGATCAGATAAAGAAATTTTGAAGTTCCTGAACATGAAAGTGGAACACTTAGTGATGGCAAGATCAACAGTATGACCATCTCTGCGTATGGCTGAGGTAGAATGGAGGAATATGTCATAGAAGCTGGTTACATCGAGGAATTTGGAAGTTAGGGCATTTGAAAAAACATGAACATAAATGGTGAAGTGCCCTAGTATAAAGAAAAGAGGTGGAGAAGAAAGGGAGACTGTGACCCAGGCACTGAGAAAGGATTGAGAATGTCCAGGGAACTAGTAGATTAATAACCACTGAAACCTAGATATATTGATCTTCAATGCCCACACAATCTTTCAATGCTGTAAGAGGGAAGCTGGAAGAATGGCTTGGCCCACATAAGGGTAGGGGCCAGGGTGGTATGTTTTCTGCTAAAGAAAATGGCTCCAATCCTCAACCACTGTGAGACATATATTCAAAGTAAATGAAACTTTTTTTCTAATACTTTAAATTTCTGCCCTAAGGTCAGTTTCATCTTTGAAACAAAGGACTTTTTTTTTCTTCCAGATACTTTGTTTTGATTTGCTTTTCCTTTTCTCCTATAACAACATTTGTATTCTATTGGAATTTTGTGTAACACATTTTACAAAACTTCATTGATGACATTTGTTCAAATTAGTTTGGTTGACATATTATCTAATCTAATTATCTAATACTAAGATTAACTATAAAGGAGATATAAAGAAAGATGCTATCTACATCCAAAGAAAGAACTGATAAATAGAAGTATGTATGGAATAATTTTACACATATATGTATGTATGTGTATATTTATGTATGTATATATGTGTGCATACACATGCATATACATACACATAATACATATATGTATATATACATATATATGCCTATTTGAATCTAATGGTAGCCATCTCTAGAGTAGGGTGGGAGGAAGAAAAAAAATTACATGATAATTTTGTTGTATATTTGAAAGGAATAGCCAAGTTACAAATAGTAGATTTGCATGTCAATTATCTTTTTTATTGTACTATATTATGGAAATGCTTGTTTTATTCCATAAATTTAAAAAAGAGAATAATGTAAAATAAAGCTGGGAAGGTAAGTTGAAAAAAATAGATGTCATATGACAGCAGATGATCAATGAAAGGTGGAAGAAAAACTCAGCAGATGGCACTGTTTCCTTGAGAACAAGTGATCTAACACAGTTCTTTTTGCTCTATTACTCTTGTCATATGCAACATAGAGGATTCATAGACTCATTGAATGTTATATCAGGAAGACATCGTAGGATCACAAAACATAAAACATCAGAATAACAAGAGTCCTTAGATTTACAAAACAGTGAAGATTAATGGTGGAAGATGTTTTAAAATCATGGAATACAGAACGATAGACTTTGAAGGGAGCTTTGATTAATAGCTGGGGCTTGAACTTCAGGTAATTTAGTCAAATTAGATAAACTGAGAAGAAAGGGCTTGGCCAAAATCAAACAGCTAATAAAGTGGAGATGTTACACAGATACACATGGCCTATTCTCTCAAGGACCTTCAGTTATGAAAAGGGAAAATAGACATTTGTATAATATACATAAGCATAACCTCTAGCCCCCTTGTTTTATCCACAGTGGATAGGGCCTTGGACCTGCAGTTAGGAAGACTTGAGTTCAAACATGGCCTCAGACACTTATTAGCTATGTGACCCTGGACAAAACTCTTAACCTTTGCCTCAGTTTCCTCATCTGTAGGGGATAATAATAGCATCTACCACCTAGGGTTGTTGTGATGATCAAAATGAGATAATAATTCTTTTATTTATTTTTTTTTTTGCTTTTTGGAGAGGGGAAGGTAGGGTAATTGGGGTTAAGTGATTTGCCTAAGGTCACATGGCTAGTTTTGTGTTAAGATTCTGAGGCTGGACTTGAAGTCATGTCTTCCTGACTCCAGGGCCAGTGCCACCTAGCCACACCTGAGATAATAATTCTCAAGCACAATGTCAGCATGTAGTTAGTCCTATGTAAATGTTAGTTGTGATGATTATTAGCCAGATGACACAGTTAAAAGTATTTAATGAAATAGAAAATTAAGAAAATTTATAGGGATAAGCATAATACAGGATGTGCTAGGTGAACTTTCAGGTATAACCTAATGTTGCAAAATTTTGGAACAAGCATACTTTGTATCTAATTTTTTTGTTTATATTTTAATGTAAAATATAGTTTTTTGGGGTGGTTAGGTGGCACAGTGAGTAAAGCGCCGGCCATGGATTCGGGAGGACCTGAGTTAGGTTCCAGCCTGAGACACTTAACACCCACACAAAAATACTAGCCGTGTAACCTTGGGCAAGTTACTTAACCCCAATTGCCCTCCAAAAGGCAATGTATATTTATTTTATTAAAAATAAGGGGTTTTTTTTGCTTTGGTGAATAAAAATGATGTCCTTTATGATTTGGTATTCAATAAAAGAAAAATGTCCAGGGTCACACCTCAGTGAAGTGTTCTGCACGTCTTCATGGTTGCAATAGAACATTTTATCCATAAGTCTAGGGTATCTTTTCCCACAAATAATATAAACTGGGAGAGTAGGCATATATGTAGGAATGTATAGGACCAGAGTACATGAATGGAGTGCCAATGAATGCCTCTGATAATATAGGACTACTGATACCTTGTAGTGTTCATTGCACCACTTTCACTGGACCTGCTGCCTGCTAGATGTTACATCTCCATGGGATACGTTACAAGTTCCATGGTAAATGGCAGTCTCAACTGAATACTGATCTTTGGTCTCATGGACATATCTGCTGAGCAGAATCATCTTCCAATGTCTAATTGTCTTATAGTGACTGGTCCTTGCTCCCTAGCTGAACCCAGCTTCTAAGCTTATCTCTTCAAGGCCACCCACTAGTCACTTTAACTCTACTTTTCAAAGGCATAGTGGCTGCTTGATAAAGAGCTAGCTCAATTTTTTTTAATAATAGTAATAGCTGGACTTCTCTGACTTCTCCACCATCTCCCTTTTTTTGTGTATCTTCTCCCCCTCCCCCTCTTTTCCTGCTTTTCAGCATTTCTATTTTGTCTTCTTCCATTAGATGGGAGCCCCTTGAAGGCTGGGACAATCTTTTTTATTTAGTATTTGTATACCTAGCACTTAGCACAGTGCCTATCTTATAGAATGCTGTTAATAAATGTTTATTGACTATTAGCTACTATGAATAAAGTATTGTACTCCCAGGGAGCTGGAGTAATTCCTCCACCTTAGTCTTTAAAAAAAAAGATTTATTACACACAATATTGAATGCTAATAGAACTGTTTAAATATTCCACAAGCCATTAACAGTTAAATATATCTATTTCAATGCATAAAATGTCAAAACAATTTTTCAGTTACTTCTGAGTCCTCTATAGAATGATTTTTAGCCATTCTCCTTCACTTTTCTTTTTTTACAAGTATTTTTATTAATCAATCAATCAACAAGTAGTTATTAAGCAACTGTTATTATATATTAATATGCTTAATTAAGCCAGGCAGGTACCATGCTGTGTGCGTGTGTGTGTGTATACAAATTTAAAGAGAAAAACAATCCATACTTTCAAGGAACTTACTTTCTGCTAAGAAGTTAGATTTTTTTTGTTCTGCTTTTTTCACTCTAAATTATTTAATAAATTTCTTTAATGATATCTTTTAGTACAGTTCTTTATAGTCTTACTTGTTATGTGTTGTAGTCTAGTCCCATCCATCACTGATCTGTTTTTAGGTCTCTGAAAGATGTTCATTAATGTATAAAGAAAGAAGATGGGCTGATCATCTGGTGAGGGCAAGGGCTAACTGACAGACCATTCTGTGCTCCACAGGTATCCTCATAAAATCAAGAGGAATAATGGAAGGCTGCCAACATGCTGGGTAGTATTCATGGGGCAAAATTATGGAATAATATAAATAAAACTTACACAGGACAGGAAGACATAGAAGGATATTGATGGAGGGAACTGAATGTTTGTCTATTTTTCCTAAAAATCTTCCCATATTTCCTTGTATTCCTTATACTTGTCAGTCTTACTTGCATTATATTAAAATACAATAAGGTCCTGCAATTTAATTAACTACTTCCTACTGTCAAATATTTCATTTGCTAACAGCTTTTTGAAATTACAAATAAGGCTGAAAATCTTTAAAAAGTCAGTTCCTCTGTTGTTGTTCATAACACTTTAAGGTATACTCACAATGAAATTATTGGGTTAGAGCAATGTTGTTTTGATAAAGTTTTACTGCTAGATTACTCTAAAAAGACAAAAACAATAACAAAACTCTCCAACTTTGCAATTAAATCAGAGATGAATGAATGTACCTATTTCTTCACAATTCCAATAACATTTAACTTAATTGACAGACTTATAAAACTTGGTAAGGCTATCAGAGCTGGTTCTCCACTGGTTTAGACTTTCAGGAATCTAAGGTCACCTCCACAACAAAAAGAAGTATCAACATTGGAATTTAATATGGCTAGCTACTGTTATTTTTGGTCACTGGGGAGAATACACAATATAAAGCCCCACATGATTTATCCCTAGCCTTCTCTTCCACTTGTTAGTCCCCAGACAAACCCAACACCTTTCTGCCTTCTTGTCTTTGTTCATACTGTTCTCTCTGCTTGGAATATTAAGTGAGACATAAAACAAAGAGTTATATACTCCCTGAAGGCATTTGCCAGAAGTATAGAGAATGTCTTATAAAAAGTCCAAATGGAAGATATATTTCCTATAAATGGTGAAGTTTTCCAAATGTTCCCATTTGCAGATAACATTGCATTGATGGAGTAGTCCCTAAAGTATTCCTGGGCTCATTGCAATAATAGGCTATATATGGCAGGAGGAATGTATGAAAGGATGTGGTTTTGAGATGATGTTTTCAATTTAGCATATTTTTTTCCTGTTGATTAGCATTTAATATTTTCTAACTTAAATTTTTTTTATCTTGAAAAATTTTAAATTTTAGAAAATTATCTGAAAACATGGAACTTTTCCATTCATAAGGAAAGCCAGACATATGGGGATTGTATATGGAACTACCACTCTACTATTTTAATCCCCTCTTGTCTCTTTGTTTTTGATAGGTTCCATTGATGGTCTTTTGTTTCCTTTTTTTTCTTTTCACTATCACTATTCAATCACTCTTCCCCAATTTTCCCCTCCTTCAAATAAGAGTTCTTTTTTATAACAAAAGTATAGCCAGACAAAAACAAATTTATGTTGTAATGATCATATATGTCATTCTGTATTTATCATCCCTCACCTCTCCACCAAGAGATGGGAGGCATGCTTCATTATGAGTCTTCTGGAATTGTGATCGGTGATTACATTAGCCAGAATTCTTAAGTCTTTCAAAGTTGGTTTCCTTAACAATGTTGCGGTCTTTGCATAAATACTTCTGGTTTTGCTCACTTCATTCCACATTAGTTTATACTTATAGTCTTCCCAGGTTACTCAGAATACATACCTTTTGATATTTCTTGTAATACTCAATTATATTAATATATTATAATTTATTTAACCATTTCCCAATTAGTGAGAACCTACTTTATTTCCCATTCTTTGTTAAAACAAAAATTACTGCTATAAATATTTTTGATACATATGAGTCCTTTCCATCTTTCTTTAATCCCTTTGGAGAATAAACCCAGTAGTGGTATTGAGACATTTGAGTAAACTTTCAAATTGCTTTCCATAATGGTTATATTAGAGGCCAGCTCCATGCTAGAGTATTAGTGCCCAACTTCTTGTTACACCTCCAACAATTGTAATTTACCCTGTAATTTTTACTGAGTATGAGGTAGAAATTTAGAGTTGTTTTAATTTGAATTTTTCTTATTATAAGAGATTTGGGATTTTTTCCGTATGATTATTGATAGTTTGCAAGTCTGCTTTTGAGAGCAACTTGATCATGCCCTTTGATCTTTATTGGATTCTTTTTCTTGTGTCAATCAGTCAATTAACCAGTAAATGTCTTTTAAACTCCTACTATGTGCCAGCACCGTGCTAAGAGCCAGTGATACAAAAAGAGGCAAAAGAGAGTCCCTGCCCTCCAGTAGATTACAATCTAATATGGAAGAAAACATGCAAACAAATATATACAAAGCATGCTATGTGCAGGACAAATAAGAAATAACTAACAGAGGGCTTGGAAAAGGTTTCTTGTAAAAGGTGAGATTTTAGTTGCAACTTACAGAAGTACAGGAAAGTCAGTAGGAAGAGTTGAGGAGGGAGAACATCCCAAGCCAGCCAGAGAAAATGTACAGAGCCAAGAGATTCATTCACATAACAGCTAGGAGACCAATGTCACTTCATTGAAGAATATGTGTTGGGGAGCAAAGTATTAAGAGGACTGGAAAGGTAGGAGGCAACTAGGTTATAGAGGTCTTTGAATGCCAAATAGCATTTTATATTTGCTCCTGGAGGTGATAGGGAGCCACTGGAGTATATTAAGTGGGGAGGTGACATGGTTGAACCTGTGCTTTAGGAAAATCACTTTGCTGGCTGAATGGAGTGGGGAGAGACTTGGGGTAGGGAAATCCACCAGCAGGCTATCAGGCATGAGGTGATGACAACCTGAACCAGAGTGGTGACAGTGTCAGAGGAGAGAAGGAGGCATATTCAAGAGATGTTGCAAAGGTGAAATCGACAGACCTTGGTAACAGATTGGAGATGGGGGATGACTTTCAGGTTGTGAGCCTGAGGTGCTGGGAGGATGGTGTTACCCTCTACAGTAATAGGGAAAGTAGGAGGAGAAAGTGGGGAAGGTTTAAGGGGAAATATAATGAGTTCTGTTCCGCACATGTTAAGTTTATGATGTTTACTGGAGTTCTGGATCAGCAGAGAGGTTGGGGCAAGAGAGGTAGATATGAGAATCATCAGCAGAGGGATAGGAATTAAGTCCATGGGAGCTGATGAGATCACCAAGTGGAGTAGTGTTAAGAGAGAAGGGAAGAGGGTCTAGACCAGAACCCTGAGAGATACTTGCCTTATATATGTGAATCAGGCCTCTCTCTCTATGTCTCTTGTCTTGCCTGTGATCATCTCTATCCATCCTTTGTTCAAGAACTTTCCCCCTATTTGTAGCTATGAAAGGCATTGTTCTTCTAATTAGTTTATATATGACCTTTTAAAATCAAGGTCATGTATCCATTTGGAGCCTATTGTGGTATATTGTGTCAGATGTTGGTCTAAAGCTAATTTCTGTCAGATTTTCTTTTTTAGCTTTCCTAGCAGTTTTTGTTGATTAGTGAATCCCTATCCCAGAAATTCCTGGGCTTATTTGATTACTATGATACTATATTTAATTGCTTCTGGATCTTACATATCTGGCTTATTCCAATTATCAACTTGTGGCTGTAAATTATAAGATATAAATAATATAATATGTAGATAATTTTCAGCTTCCTATATCCAGCCTGGATTTGAAGCCCAAATCCTGCATTTCCACCTACCCATTGGACCGACATATCTAATTCAGCATATCCAAAACAACTAATTATCTTTCTCTCCAAATTCTCTCTTCTTCCCACCTTCCCTGTTACTGGCAAATGTGCCATCACCCTCCTGGTCTTCCAGGTTCAAGACCTTTGTGTCTTCCCTGTCTTGTCATTTTCACTCTCTAAATCCAATATGTTGCCAAATCTTATCATTTCTTTCCTTTTCCCCACTTACACAACTACCACCACCGCCATCTCTCACCTGGACTGTTGCAATGCTCTTCTATTTGGTCTGCCTCACGTCGCTTCTCATTCCAATCCATCCACCACATAGCTGCCAAAGTTATTTTCCTAATTTGAAAATCTGACCATGTCATTCATTCTTCCTGTTCAGTTAATTCCTGTGGTTCCCTATTATATGCAGAAAAAAAAATGTAGAATATTCTATTGTGGCAATCAAGGCTTTTCATAACTTGTCCCTTTCCTAGCTTCCCAATCTTTTCAACCTTTGCTCCCCTCCATGCATTCTGCAATCCAGTTATACTGGTCTACTTCTTGTTTCTCACATATAATGGTCTATTTCCTGTCACTATGCCTTTGTAGTGGTTGTACTCCATGCCTGGAGTGTTCTCCCTCTTCACCTCTGTCTTCTGACATCCCTTGGTTTCCTTCAACACTCAGCTCAAATGCTAACTTTAGCATAAGGCCTTTCCTAGAATCCCTCCCTGTTCCTTCTCCAACCACTTCTGACTATTGGTGAGTTTTTTCCTAGAGCCTACATTTCAGTTAAGTCTCCAGAGCAGTTATGTTTCATTTCCCAAATATCTACATCATTCTTAATTGCCTTCTCTCTTCTCCCCTGTAGCTCTCTTCTCTCTCTGCCCTAACAGCCCTCACCTCCCATTGATGAATGTTTTTCTATTTTACAATAGAATCTCCATTTTGAGGAAGGGCTCAGACAAATCACCCTTCATTCTCTGGAATTTGTAACCATGCCTTAAGTTACTTCTCCTTCTGTCTTTGTGGCTCCCCTTTTCTCTTTGGTGACTTCCTTCTAGAACCTCCAGTTTGGTAAAGGATCTAGAGCATTCATTATTCATTCTTCAGACTTTGCCATGCCATTATGTTCCCAAGTAAGGTACATTCCTCTTCTACATTCATATGCACACACTTTTTGACTTCTTTTCATGTATTGTGTTCCCCCATTAAAATATAAGCTCTTGAGGGCAGGGCCTTTCCCTTCCTCCCTCCCTCCCTTCCTTCCTTCCTTCCTTCCTTCCTTCCTTCCTTCCTTCCTTCCTTCCTTCCTTCCTTCCTTCCTTCCTTCCTTCCTTCCTTCCTTCCTTTTTCTTTCTTTACTGTATTTGTATCCCTAGTGCTTAGCAAAGTGCTGGCACATAGTAAGCACTTAAAAATAAACTTGTTGGATTGACTTGACTTGACATTTCCTCTCTAAGGCTACCTTCCTTCTATTCTTTTTTTTTCTTTTAAATTTATTTACTTTTAGTTTACAACATACAATTCCACAAGTTTTTGAGTTCCAAATTTACTCCTCCTCCCTCTCGTCCCCCGTTCCCCCTAAGGTGGCATGCAATCCACTATAGGTTCTACACAAACCTTCACATTAAACAATAGTCAGGTTGTAAAGAAGAATTAAACCAAGAGGATGAATGAGAAAGAAGAAACAAAACAAAACAAAACAAAAAAGAGAGAGGGCAAGAAATTTGCTTCAATTTGCATTCAGACTCCATAATTCTTTCTCTGAATGTGGATAGCAGTTTCCATCATGAGTCTTTTGGAGTTGTCTTATAGCCTTGTGTTGCTGAGAAGAGCCCAGTCTATCAAAGTTAGTCACCACAGATACAATGTGTCTGAAATTATGTACAATTTCTCCTGGTTCTACTCCCCTCACTAAGCATCAGTTTATGTATATCTCTTCAGGTTATTATGAAGTCTGTCTGCTCCTCATTTCTTATAGCACAATAATATTCCATTATATTCATACACCACAACTTGTTTAGCTATTTCCCAATCTATGGGCATCCCCTTGATTTCCAATTCTTTGCCACTACAAAAAAAAAAGTTGCTATAAATATTTTTGCACATGTGGGTCCTCCTCCCACTTGTATGATCTCTTTGGGATACAGCCCTAGAAGTGGTATTGCTGGGTCAAAGGGTAAGCAAATTTTTATAGCCCTTTGCGCATAGTTCCAAATTGCTCTCCAGAATGGTTGGACCAGTTCACAACTCCACCAACAATGCATTAGTATTACAATTTTTCCACATCCTCTCCAGTCTTTGTCATTTTCCTGTTTTGTCATCTTAGCCAACTTGACTATTGAGGTGTGGTACCTAAGAGTTGTTTTGATTTGTATCTCTCTCTAATCAATAGTGATTTAGAGCATTTTTTAATATGACTATAGATAACTTCAGTTTCTTCCTCTAAAAACTGCTTGTTCATATCCTTCAATCATTTATCAATTGGGGAGTGACTTGTATTCTTAAAAATTTGACTCAGTTCTCTGTATTTTAGAAATGAGACCTTTATCAGAGACACTGGTCGTAAAAGTTCTTTTCCAATTTTCTGATTCCCTCTTTATCTTGGTTACATTGACTTTGTTTGTACAAAATCTTTTCAATTTAATGTAACCAAAATGATCTATTTTGCATTTTATAATGCTCTCTATCTCTTGTCTGGTCATAAATTCTTCCCTTCCCAAAAAATCTGACAGGTAAGCTATTCTTTGCTCTCCCAGATTGCTTATAGTGTCAGCCTTTTTATCTAAATCATGAACCCATTTAGACTTTATTTTGGTAGATGGTGTAAGATATTGGTCCATGCCCAGTTTCTGCCATATTGTTTTCCAGTTTTCCCCACAGTTTTTGTCAAATAGTGAGTTCTTATCCCAGAAGTTGGAGTTTTTGGCTTTATCAAAAAAATAGATTACTATAGTCATTGACTACTGCATCTTGTGTACCTAATCTATTTCACTGATCTACCAATCTATTTCTTAGCCAGTACCAAGGAGTTTTGATGACTGCTGCTTTATAATACAGTTTTAAGTCTGGTATGACTAGGCCACCAGAATTTCTTTTCATTATTTTCCTTGATATTCTGGAAGTTTTGTTCTTCCAGATGAATTTTGTTATTATTTTTTTCAAGCTCTATTAAATAATTTTTGGTAGTTGGATTGGTATCACACTAAATAAGTAAATTAATTTAGGTTAAATTGTCTTTTTTATTATATTATCTTGGCCTAACCATGAGCAATTGATATTTTTTCCAATTATTTATATCTGACTTTATTTCTGTGAAAAATGTTTTGTAATTGTGTTCATATAGTTTCTGGGTTTGTTTTGGCAGGTAGATTCCAAAATATTTTATAATGTCTACAGTAACTTTTAATGGAATTTCTCATTCTATTTTTTTGCTGTTGGCTTTGTTAGAAATATATAGAAATGTGGAGGATTTATGTGGGTTTATTTTATATCCTTCAACTTTGCTAAAGTTATTTATTTTTTCAAGTAGTTTTTTACTTGATTCTCTAGGATTCTCTAAGTATATCATCATAGCTTTGATAATTTAGTCTCTTCACTGCCTATTCTAATTCCTTCAATTTCTTTTTCTTGTCCTATTGCTACAGCTAACATTTCTAGGACCAAATTGAATATCAATTTGGTATCAAATATCACCAGGGGTGATAGTGAACATCCTTGTTTCACCTCTAATCTTACTGGAAATGATTTTAGCTCATCCTAATTCCATACAATATTTTCTGATGGTTTTAGGTAGATTCTACTTATTATTTTAATGAAGACTTATTTTATTCCTGTGCTTTCTAGGGTTTTTAATAGGAATGGGTGTTGCATTTTGTCAAAAGCTTTTTCAGCATCAATTGAGGTAATCATATGGTTTTTACTAGTTTTGTTCTTGATATGATCAATTATGCTGATAGTTTTCCTAATAATGAACCAGTTTTGCATTCCTGGAATAAATCCTCCCAGAGCAAAATGTATTATTCTAGTGATAAATTGCTGTAATCTTTTTGCTAATATTTTGTTAAGAATTTTTGCATCATTAGGGAAATTAGTCTATAATTTTCTTTCTCTGTTTTGGCTCCTTCCAATTTAGTACCATATTTGCATCATAAAAAGAATTTGGTGGACTCCTTCTTCACCCATTTTCCCAAATAATCTATAAATATATGGAATTAATTGTTCTTTAACAATAGATTATTAGATTATCTCTCCTGGATCTATTTTCCAAGTCAATTATTTTTCCAATGAGACATTTTACATTTTTTCCCCTATTTTTTCATTCTTTAGATTTTGTTTGATTGATTCTTGATGCCTAATACAGTCATTAGCCTCAACTTGTCTAATTCGAATTTTTAATGAAGTGTTTTCCTCAATTTTTGTATTTACTTTTCCATTTGGCCCGTTTTTACTTTTAGGGATTTATTTTCTCTAGTTAGTTTTTTTTTTACCTCCTTTTCCATTTAACTAATTGCACTTTTTAAGGAGTTGTTCTCTTCAGTGAAATTTTTTTTTCCATTTTGCTAGTTATATAGTTAAAATAAATGGTCAATTTTTCTTCTACCTCTGTAATTTGGCTTTTGAAATCCTTCTTGAGCTCTTCCAAGAATGCTTTTTGGGATTGAGATCAGTTTATATTCCCTTTTGAGGTTTCAGATGTGGGTATAGTGTCAATGCTGTCCATTTCTGAGTGTGAATTTTGTTCTTCCTGTTCTCTATAATAGGATTCTATAGTCTTTGTTTTTCCAATTTGGTTTTTTCCATTGTGATTGCCCATTTCCTGGCTTTTGAAGTAGATTTCTGCTTCTGAGGCACAGACAGTTCTGACTCACCCTTCTTGTGGTGCTAGCTAGGGACCTGGTTATTGGCTTTGTGTGCTGAGGCCTCTGATCCTGTCAGTTAAAGGTTATATAATACTGCAGCTCAACTGATGCTGAACTGGAGCTGGCTGTTGAGTGCTGAGACTGAGGCCAGGACTTTTTGTGTTTCCCCAGGGTTACACTGAAGCTCACAGAGTGAAGTGCAGGGGAGGGGTTGTCTGGCCTCTTCAGGCCTCTACCTCCCCAACCCTGGGATAGAGCTCAGGCAGGCTCAGCTGATGGTGGCTTGTGCCAAGCTGGTGTCTGCTGGTTCCCCTGGTTGTGTGAAGCCACTCCTATGGTTCTGGTGTTGGCACTTTCTGGTGCCATCCCCTTTGGGTTCAGGATCTCTCACTGGGATGCCTTCCATTCTGCACTGGTCTCCTTCAGCCACAGCACATCCACAGTCACACACTTCCTGCAGATCTCCCTAACCTCTCACTGGTTCCACTATTTCAAGATTTTATCCTAGCACAATATTCTCTGGGTTTTTCAAGGTCAACATGGTGGGGAGGGGGCAGGGATGAATGCACCTTTGGTTTACTCCACCACCATGGTTCCCAGAAGTTCAAGTAGGTGACTTTGAAATGTCTAGACTGTGGGGTGCTAGCCCCAGGAGTAGCTGTTGCTGCTGCTGCAGGTCCTGTGTTTGTTTCTCACCCAGCTGCAATAGATCCCTGTGCCATGGCGAGAGCTGTGGGAATGGCCACAGTGGTGGGTGAATCGATTTGCCCATCCTGGCTTTAGCTCTGCTGGGTTGGGTCTGTGCTGGTGCAGTCTGCATGCTTCACGCTCTGTACACTGCCACTCCCCCATTCAACAAATCCTACCCATGGATTTTCTCTGTTTATCTGGGCTGAAAATCTGCCATACTCCATCTTCTAATGGATTCTGCCACTTTAAAATCTGTCCAGATTCACTTCTTAGAGGTAACTGAAGGGATCTATGGGAGAGCTAAGATAAGTCTCTGCTTTTCAGTCTGTCACCTTGACTCTGCCCCCTGCCTTCTATTCTTTTTTTTTTTTAAGCAATTGGGGTTAAGTAACTTGCTCAAGATTACACGGCCAGTTATTTCTGGGTGTGGTGCTAAGTATCTGAGCCCAGATTTGATCCCAGGTCATCCTGACTCTGTGGCCGGTGCTCTTACTCACTGAGCCACCTGGCTGCCCCTAAGCAATTGGGATAAAGTATGCTCAAGGATGCTAATGTGATATTGAGAGTCCATTAAGGGAAAACAGTAGAACTTTAGTCCACAAACTGACTCAGAGGACTCTAAGGTCCTATACTGATTGTAGGACAACCTTGCTCCATTGTCCCTCCCTACTTTCTGGAATAAAGACATACTTTATTCAAGTACTTTTTTTTTTAAAAAGCAATTGGGGTTAAGTAACTTGCTCAAGGTTACATGACCAGGTATTTTCTGGGTGTGGTACTAAGTATCAGAGCCCAGATTTGATCCCAGGTCATCCTGACTCTGTGGCCGGTGCTCTTACTCACTGAGCCACCTGGCTGCCCCTAAGCAATTGGGGTAAAGTATGCTCAAGGATGCTAATGTGATATTGAGAGTCCATTAAGGGAAAACAGTAGAACTTTAGTCCACAAACTGACTCAGAGGACTCTAAGGGCCTATACTGATTGTAGGACAAACTTGCTCCATTGTCCCACCCTACTTTCTGGAGTAAAGACATACTTTATTCAAGTACTTTTTTTTTTTTAAAGCAATTGGGGTTAAGTAACTTGCCCAAGGTTACACTGCCAGTTATTTTTTGTGTAGGTGTTAAGTATCTGAGGCCGGAACCAATCCCAGGTCCTCCCAACTCCAGGGCCAGTGCTCTTACTCACTGAGCCACCTAGGTGCCCCTCAAGTACTCTTTATGTAAAGAGGAGATGATTATAAAAGAAACAATTAGAGGACATTAGTTAATTTAAATTTCTTCATGTAAATCCAACATTAAAACATTAATTTCTCTATTTTTGAGACAAATTAGAAAGCCTGCTAAAGCAGAAATAAAAAAAAAATCAAAAGAAAATAACTCATTCTCGACTATGAGGATATTTTTTAAACATGCCAACTGATTTTTTCCCAATGCCAAAATATTGTTCTATTGAATATATTCTTCTAATTTTATGCTAATGTTTAGGATGAATTGGAGATTTCTCTTGAATTACACAGAGTATTATGTATACTACAGTACTTTCAAAGGAGTTCATTCATCATTGATTAATATTACCACTTTGCCTATTGCTAGTGAAAAACACCCATTTTATAGAACAAAGCCAAAGGAAAATTGTGAATTTGAAGGTTTAACAGCATTCTCACAGCTCACATCACTCTTGAGTCTATGAGGGTTAAGATAAATGACAAAATAGAAAAAAAGCACATGGCTAAGATTGGTGCTAAGACTGGATTTAAGAGGCCTATAACTCTTCCTACTGCCCTCATGAACACTATGAACTCTGTGAACAAAAAACAAGGCCTAACACCATATGAGACTCCCTTGGTGAATGCCAGCCATCATCACAAACTAACTGCTCCTTCAATAAGCCAATGAAACTATGTTGCTATTGAAAGGAAAATTCTCTATTTAGATTTTCAATCTGAATAATGAAACAAAACTCAGGACAAAGAGAATTAAAAGGAGTTTGTTATAAATGTGTCAAGGTAGTGACACACTGATGTACTGATCACTGAACATCAGCAGTGTCTTCAAGTTGAGGACAGTTTTACAGCTTTTAAAATAACCTTAAAACAATTCAGATAGGTTCACTTTAGCAAAAGAGGCTGGACCCTTGCATCTCAGTTTCTCCCCAAGGTAGCAATAATGTGACAATTTGCAGGTAGGAGTACAGAGGTCACAGGTAGGGCATGACTTGGATAAGTGACCAATATTAGGGGACTGAGTGACACCTTCCGCTAACACTGATCAAGAAGCAGAACTGGGAACAATGGGATACTGAGTCAACAGATAACTTTTTAACACTTCCCAACAGTAAGGTATTAATGAAATGTATATTCATCCAAAGTGATTCAAAGCCCTTGGCCCTTCCTAACTACTTAATATCCCCTACAATGGCTTTCAACTGGGAAAACAGGTCTATAAAAGGGTCCACTGTGATGGAACCAACAAGAATTCTCTCTCAAACTCCATGTAGGTTAGGCTAGTTCTTTCCCAAAGGTGAAGAAGCTGTTCCCAAGACTTGATTATACCTAGGGGCTAAGGCTCAGTCCCCTCTGTTCTTGATACACTTCCTTGTGGTCTTGGGTTGTGAAACATAGCTCCCTTGTCATCTTAAGATCATACAAGAGGCTTGTCTATATGGTATAAGGCCCTTCAGATTTGGTGGGTATTTTAAATCTTTGTGAGTCATGATAATCATTAAACATAATATTTTGGCCAAAGTCTGAATTAATCAAACAGACTGCTACTATGCCTTGTTTTAAAAAGGCTCTTTTTTTTTTTTTTCTGTGCCAACCACTCCAGAGACCAGATAAGGCTGGGAGTAGGATTTAAAACAGGCATCCGGAGATCATAAATTCCAAACAGACCCAGCTTTGTCTTGCTCTCAGAGAACACCTCTCCTTATGTTAACAAAGCCTATTTTATGGCCCTTAAGGACGAGACCCTCAACTCAAGGCATTAACTTGAGTAATGGGACTTTTCCTTCTCTTAATATTTTCTGAACATATACCATGTTATGGAATGTTAATGGTAAAGAAAAGAGATATTCTGAATCATAATTTCAATTCACACTTTGTCAACTCTCTTGTTTCATTGTATTTACCATTAATTCAATTAAGAAAATTCTTTTACATACAATGATTAAACATTTATGGGGATCATAAATTTGTGTGACTCAACCACCCTGAATTGGGATGGTTCTATAATGTACTTAAGCTCTCTCATCCTTTTGTTCGTCAGTCCGGACTCTAGTCCTGCACTCCTTGTAAAAGTATCTGCTAGTTTTGGGGAATAAATTCTGTAACTGTATATTGCTATTTGTTTGTCTCCTTTAACCAAACCTTTGAAACAGCTTCACAGTCACTACATTCTACTCTGTTGACTAGATGTATATCTGTATGGACATGAGGGAAGCTGAATCTACCTAAACTAAGTACTGAATTCTTTCTTATATCTATAATATAATTATATATTACATATATAATATGATTATATATAATATAATTACATATTACATACCTATCTATAATCCTTATATCTTATTTTACATCTAAGACCTCATTTTTGTTCATTGTTAGATGGGCTACAAGTATCTTATTTCACTCCAATTTTGTAAAGCACTAGACTGGCCTGAATCAAGGTTGGATCCCTATACATGTCAAAAGAAAAATGCCTTTCAATACTAATGGAAGGACACATGTAAGACTATGCTAACAACCAAAATTTCCATGTGCTGAGAAGACCCTTGGATATTCTGTTTTTGTTTGTCTTTCTTCTTGAAGAGGACCAATGGCATCATGAGGATGATTTCTTAACTTGCTCATAAATTGTATATGTGAGGCAGAGCTGTGCAGAGTTAGCCTCTCTCTTTCAGAGTCTTTGAAGTCCAGCGGCAAGACAAAAGTCAAGACAACTGGAGGTGGCTCAGAATGAAGTGGGTTACCCTGGCCTTTCTAAATTAAGATATATCCTAGGTCTCACTTTGTCTGAGGTTATGCCCATTCAATGACTAAGGGCTAGGTAAGAGTTGAGACAAAAGATGGGTCAATTTGCCATCACAAAGATATTAGTTTGGGAGGGGAAGATCCTCAGAGTTTCTGCTCAGAACAGAAAACAATTGGTATTTATACTCATTCTAAGTCATTAAAACCTAAATAATGATGAGCTACAGAGGCTTTTATTGGTTATTCTATGAAAGCCAGAGTGATAGTCAAGTAGCTCCATTTAAAACATAAAGGGCTTTAGAAAAACATGACATCAGCTGTCTTGATCATCTAAGGACCCACACATTGCAAAGAGACTCACTCACCTATGATACTAGATACACCACTGTACCCCATAATGACCAAGGAAAAAGAATCCCAGAGGAGATGCATTGGGCTGCCTCCATTCTATATGAGACCTTCTATTTCATCTACCATCTTGACCTAGATTCTCTAACTCATTGAAATGTTAGTCTTTATAGTCATCGATTATTTGCTTCCTTATCCAATACATTTCAAAGTACATGATTAAAACTTTCTCTCCCTAGGCTGGAGAGTCTATCTAGCTCCAACTCTTGTCCCAACAATTTCAATTTCTGATTGTATATATTGAACTATAGCATTGAAAAGGGATACCACTTAAGACACTACTAAAACTTCAAAGGGATAAGTGTGGAGGCAAAGTGAGAAGGGCTTTGTGTTTTCCCTTTTTTGACCTGAGTGACCTCATCTTCAAACTAGCCTTCATTTCAGTGTAAATTGAGCAGGCATGTCTCTCTCATATTTAGATTTTTTAAAAATTTCATTTATTTTTAAAATTAAATTTTATCTTTTAATTAACAAATTTTATTTCTCTCCTCCAAGGTCTATCACCCATGGGAAAATGGGTACCTTGATTTGCTTGAGTCCCGCAATTACCCAGGTAACCAGAAGAACTGTATGAGACTGACTATATAGGTCTGACATGCCAACAATCCTTTGCAGTGACCAAGAGTAAACCTATCTGGACATGCAGAAAATCAGCAACTCTAAAGTCAATTAAACTTACACCAGCTTTGAAGCAGACCCTTAGTCATTTAGTGGTTTATGGATCTTCAAGGGACATCCCTATCTTCAAAGACTTTGTCAGTTTTGGAGACAAATTCATCTACAGAGACTCCCCTAACTTTGATTATGAGGTTCTCAGAATGATGCTGTTTTTGGAGACTTCTTCTCCAGTCTTGAATAATGGACTGCTCATCTGATTTGTTTCTCAAAGGGCCACAGCCTTGATTCCTGAAATTCCTCACTCTCCCTTCTTGGGGATGGGGCTTATTGACTCATTCCTTTCTAAGTCCATTCCCCCCAAATTCCTTATCTTCCTTTGTTCAAGAGATATATAAACTTTTCCCATTTGTTACTTGGTAGGCTGTCAGCATAGGCTGGCAGTCTTCATGTGCATGTTTTGCTTCCCTGCCTAATAAAAACTTTTCCTTAATTTCACAGGCATTGTCTACCTCTGGTTTTCTTCCCTTTAGGGAAGATTTAAATCTAGAGAACTTCCCTCAAGAAAACATTTGCCTTGGTTTATACCCACAATTGAAAAAGAAAACACTTGCAAGCAAATATACATGAAAAAGCATAACAGATTCTCTCACTGATTATGTTAAAAAAATGTCTTATTCTGCTTCCTGAGTATATTACCTCTCTGTTAGGAGGTCGCTTATCATTGGCTTCATCACTGGTCCTTGGAAATCATGATTTATCTTAGTTCTTTTGCAAGACCAACCACAGAAACACTCCGTCTTGAGTCTCCAAGGCCAACAACAGATTAACAGATATTATGTTCCCTCTCTGTCAACACAACAAATTGCCTCACTTCAAGGCCAAATGGAAGCAGCTTGTTATTCAGACTAATTACCTCCCATTCTTTCTTGATACACACATATGTATATATATGATATTTTATGCGTATATGTATACATATAAGGGAATTGTGGGAATTGAGTGGACTACACTGACTCAATTCAGGAGCTAGCTCAGTTCTCTTTCTTTCTTTCTTTTTTTCTTCCAGATTTTCCTTTTATTTAGCTGGAGGGGGTAGGGGTGCAGTTTGGGGGAGGGGAAGATGAGGTTTCCATTGGGCTCCCTGGCTCAGATCAGTGCTGGCACAGAGGAAGGGGATTCCCCCTAAAAATGTTCCCTTGCCTTTACTGGGCCTGAAGCCCACCCCGAAAATGAGGAAAAGTACAGTGTAGTTGGGGGCAGTGCAGGCTGATGTCTGGATCAGCGCAGGGTTTCCCAGGTGCTTCCTAAGTCATTCAGGTATCTCAGGTAGATTCTACATGCAGGGGAAGAGTGCAGCTCCTAGTGCACCGTCCTCTCCTTCTGGCGATGGTAATTGTAGGGGAAGAATCGGACCTGCATGCTGATCTCTCCGGCTGTCTTCAGAATCTCCACAGCCTTGCTGTGCTCAATATCTTGGAAATCCACTTCATTCACAGCTAGGACCTGGTCTCCTTCCTGTAGTCCTGCCCGATGGGCATCTGAATCGGGAATCACCTTGGAGATGAAGATACTCAGCTGGGAGGCCTTTCCCCCACGGATGTTAAATCCCAACTGGGCTCCTGGGGGCTTCTTCAGTGTGATGGTCCGAGGCAGAAACTGGGTCAGTTCATTGTTGTAGTCTGGGTGGTAGACCCTCTCGTGAGGAGGGATCCAGGCTGGGGGATTCTCATAGGGTGGCAGGAAGACCGCTGGGTAATCATCATAAGGAATCTGGCCTTCCATTTCTGGAGAGGGGCTGGACTGGGGCTTCGGCGCCACCGCCAACTTGGACTTTCGGGCGCCTGTGCCGGTGACTGGCAGCCGGAAACGGGAGCAAAGAGGAACCCGGGAGAGCCCAGCCCAGCCTCGGTGTCTCCCTGGGCGCGGAGGGGGTACTCTCAGTTCTCTTTCTCTTCAGTTATGGTTCTATTTCAATTTCTTTCTTGTGAGAAAACTTTATTCAATAACAGGAATTGTAAGAAAACTTTATTGTTTGAACCTAATCCTGTGTGTCTGGGAAGCTAAACCATCTATCTCTGCCTGTTGCTTAGAGACCTCTTACTTAAGTAAGGACCTAGCTTATGCTGACCAGAAACCCAGTCATATCCAAATATTGATTCAAGGAGTTTTCTCACAATTATCTCAAGCAACCTATATGTCTTATCTGAAAACTGACTTTATACTGGTCATTACTGTTTCCATGTTCCTTGAATTGAATGAAGACACATGGAAAGAGTGGGATGCCTCTTTTTGTGATTTCTGGGAATTGCACTTGCTCACACTCCCCCTTCCCAGATCTTGAAACTCACTCATTCCCCCTCCAACTCAGAAAGCCCTAATCTTTCTCCCCAAAATAAACCTGTAAAAGAACAGAACAATAAACTGAAAAAACAGTGCAACTGGAGAGGTTGTGGGGAAGATCCACTTGGAAAGTATTAACAAAGGAGGAATTTTTAACTATAACTAATCACACCTCATAGGCCACCATTCCATTAAAAAGGACAGTGTACACTAAAGTCTCCAGATATCATGGTGTTTGGTTTTCACTTTTTTTAAACTGTAGACACTGCCACAAATAACAGCTATATTTTCCCAACCATTTGAGACAACTGACCATTATTATTCCTCTCATATTGACTTCTCCTGCATCCTGCTGAGCCTTCTGGAACCATTATTTATACATAGATGGAGTTTCAGACTTTAGATTTCCACAGCTTTGAAATAAATTTCCTAGCACAGAAAGTCACTCCGGTTCTGTTTCATTCAGCCTAATAAAGATTGACTTTATTCCTCTGTCCCCTCACCCCCTTCCTGGCTCTGAGCAGAAATCAAGCTTAATAATTTCACCCCTGGAGTGTCAGTGATCTCTCACTTACTGTTTCTAAAAAAAAGAAAATAAAATACAAAGAAAGGAAGAAAGGAAGAAAAAGAAAAAGAAAGAAAGAAAGGAAAAACCCAAACAAAACCAAACCAAAACCAAACCCAGCACTGTTATGGTTGCTAGACTGAAAAAAAAAATGCTTTCATTTCATCAATGTTTGGGCTTTCTATTCCTCGTTCTTATATCCACTGGAATGGGCATTACTGTCTAGTATTAAAAAGGCTGTGTGTAACTCTACAAGGGAAGAGAGGAAAAATTCAGTAAGATGACTGAGCATAAAGCTAGCATTTCTTCCCTGACTATAAAATGTCATAGATTTAGAGTTGGTAAGGAACCTTAGAGATCATCTAGTCCAACTCTCATTTTGTATAGATGAGGAAATTGTGACTTGTCTAAAATCACAAAAGGAGCCAGATTCAAATCCATTTAATTCAATTCAATAAACATTTACTAAGTGCCTGTCATGTGAGAGCACTGTAGTAGGCTCTTAGGGTACAGTTTTTTTTTTTTTATTAAGCAATCAGGGTTAAGTAACTTGCTCAAGGTTACACGGCCAGTTATTTCTGGGTGTGGTTCGATCTCCAGGTCGTCCCAACACTGGAGCCAGTGCTCTTACTCTCTGAGCCACCTGGCCGCCCCTAAGCAATTGGGATTAAGTAACTTGCTCAACACTGGAGCCAGTGCTCTTACTCTCTGAGCCACCTGGCTGCCCCTAAGCAATTGGGGTTAAGTAACTTGCTCAAGGTTACACGGCCAGGTGTTTCTGGGTGGGTGCTAAGTGTCTGAGCCCGGGATTCGAACTCCAGGTCGTTCTGACACTGGACTCGGTGCCCTTACTCGCTGTGCTACCTGGCCGCCCCTCTTAGGGTACAGTTTTGAAGGTAGAGGGTGATTGAGTCAAACAATCACCCCATCCCACCTACACATGATATATTTATTAGATAAGAACACATCATTCAGGTATTCCAATCACTCAGAGGTGTGAATTAGGTGCAAACAAGACCTGGACATCATGCACTGACCCAATCTCCCAATGAATTGAAGACGTTTTCTATGAAAAATATGTAAAAATCATGATCAATTTGGAAGAAGTGAAGGCCTTTGGATGAAGTCAAATGATGAAACACAGGAAGGGTATTTCAGATTGATTAAAAAGATTTGGTCATAATTTTACCTAAATTAAATTACATATTTAGTGCCATACCAATCAATCTACCAAAAAAATTACTCTATAGAGCTAGAAAAAATCATAACAAAATTCATTTGAAAGAACCAAAGTTCCAGAATATCAAGGGAATTAATGAAAAGGGATGCTAGGGAAGGTGGACTAGCCATACCAGATTTTAATCTGTATTATAAAGCAGTAGTCATCAAAACTACTTGGTACTGGCTGAGGAACAGAGTAGTGGATCAATGGAAAAGATTGGGTACACGAGAATCAGCAGTCAATGACTATAGTAATCTACTGTTTGATAAACCCAAAGACCCCAGTTTTGGGGATAAGAACTCACCATTTGACAAAAACTGCTGGGAAAACTGGACTATAGTATGGCAGAAATTGAGCATAGACCATTATCTAACACCGTATACCAAAATCAAGTCTAAATGGGTGCATGATCTAGGTATAAAGGCTGATACTGTAAGCCCTCTGGGAAAGCAAGGAATAATTTACCTGTCAGATTTATGGAGAGGGGAAGACTTCATGACCAAATAATAATTACAGAGCATTATAAAAGGCAAAATGGATAATTTTGATTACATTAAATTGAAAAGTTTCTGTACAAACAAAGCCAATGTAACCAAAAATAAGAGGGAAGTGGAAAATTGGGAAAGAATTTTTATAACCAGCTGTGATAGTAATGGCAATTAAAGATTCCCCTGTATTGGCTTGGTTTTCAAACTGATTGTGTTAAAACCCAGAGCTTGTTAATCCCACCTGTGGGATGGACTTTTTGATGTGAAAAGAAAGTCCTGAACTGGGAGGAGCTGGTGACGTAGATTTGGAGAGACAAGAGAGAGGCGGAAGATTTTTTTGGAAGCAGCACCTCGTGGAGAGAGGGAGACTAAGAGAATTGCTGGTGGCCGCTTTGAATTGCCCTGGACTTTTGAGACCTGCCCCCCTGAGCTGCCAAGGACTGAGGAGACATGGCTGTTTTGCTGGTACTTTGTCTGTCTGTTTTGATGTTGTTTTGCCAGATTTGTCCACTGGTGAAAGACAGTCCTTTTGTTGAAGAAGTCCTGGAACCTGGCTGTTCGCTAAGAAGCCCTGAGACTGTCCTGCAGACAGAGAGTGAATACTGTCCACTGGTGAGGGACAGTCCTGTTGTTGCAGGGGTCTGGAGACTGTCCTGCAGACAGAATGAATACTGTCCACTGGTGAAGGACAGTGCTGTTGTTGCAGGGGTCTGGGAGCCTTTCTGTTGGTTCAGAAGCCCTGAAGAAGGATTTTCTTGTTGTATGTTTACAGAAATCCTGGGAGAGGGCTTTGCTAATGTGTTCAGGGGTTCTAGGACTGTTCTACAGACAGAGGATAAATTCATGAAGGGACTGGCAATGTATCTTATGGCCTTGCTAAGCCTTGTCTCCCCAGGAACTAAGATTGCTGAGAACTTGCCTCGTGTCAAGATGAAGAAAAGACCTCCATTTGGGTATTAAGTGCTGTGTTTAAACTTGATGTAACTCTGGGGTAGATTCAATTGTGATCCAGGGGTGGGGAACTTTTGACCTTATGTTTGGAAACTAATCTCCATTTGAGAAGAGGGGCTTTGTGGTGGACTTAATTAAGGTATAGCCTAGGGGTGGAGAAGTATTTAGAACAGAGACTTTGTAATTGATTGAATGATTGGAAGGTCCTGGGGTGGGGTAGTACTTGGAGATTATTTAATCACATTTAGTAAATGCTGTATTTGGAATGATGTCATGTTTTGATCTTCTCTGTTCTTGGTTTGTCACTGAATAAAATGGAGAGCACCTATGCTGGTATTTTGAACCTGGGAAGTTGCCTTTCTTTTGGCATTACATTACACCAGCGTCTCTGATAAAGGCCTCATTTCTAAAATACACAGAGAATTGAGTCAAATCTCTAAGAATACAAGTCATTCCCCAATTGATAAATGGTCAAAGATATGAACAGGCAGTTTTCAGAGGAGGAAATTAAAGATATCTACAAGCATATGAAAAAATGCTCTAAATCACTATTGATTAGAGAAATGCAAATCAAAACAACTCTGAGGTACCACATCCCACCAGTCAGATTGGCTAAGATACAAAACAGGAAAATGACAAATGCTGGAGAGGATATGGAAAAATCAGAACACTAATGCATTGTTGGTGGAGTTGTGAACTGGTTCAGCCATTCTGGAGAGCAATCTGGAACTATGCCCAAAGGTCTATAAATAATTTCTTTTTTTTTTTTTAAAGCAATCTGGGTTAAGTAACTTGCTTACGGTTACATGGCCAGTTATTTTTGTGTGGATGCCGAGTATCTGAGGCCAGAACTGATCCCAGGTCTCCTGACACTGGGGCTGGCACTCTTACTCATTGTGCCACCTGGCCACCCTTGGCTATAAATAATTTCATACCCTTTGACCCCGCAATATCACTTCTAGAGTTGTATCCCAAAGGGATCATAGAAGTGGGAAGAAGACCCATATGTACAAAAATATTTATAGCAGCTCTTTTTGTGGTGGCAAAGAATTGGAAATTAAGGGTATGCAATTGGGGAATGGCTGGACAAGTTGTGGTATATGAATGTAATGGAATACTATTGTGTTATAAGAAATGAGGAACACATGCACTTCATATTTACCTGGAGAGGCTTAAATGAACTGATGCTGAGTGAGAAGAGCAGAATCAGGAGAAATCTGTACACAATTATAGACACAACATATGTGTGATGACCAACTTTGATAGACTGGAGGCTTCTCAGCAATGCAGGGTTATAAGACAGCTCCAAAAGACTCATGAGGGAGAGAGATGTCTACATTCAGAGAAAGAACTAGAAAGAACAGAGTTTGAATGCAGATTGAAGCAAATTACCTGCTCTCTTTCTTTTTTTGTTTGGTTTTGTTTCCTCTTTCCCATTGTTCATTCCATCTCTTACAATCCTTCTTTATAACCTTACTAATGTCTAATGTGGAAGTATTTGTCGATCCTATACTTGTTTGCATGCTGCCATAGGGGTGGGGGTGAGGGAGGAGGAGAAAATTTGAAACTCAAGGGATTGAGGAACTGAATCTTGTAAACTAAATGTAAACAAACAAATTAATAAAGACAAAAAATGAAAAAAAAAGGAAAGATAAAAACAAAAATATTTGGTCATGCTCTGTGAGGCTTTTAAATCTCAGGTTTCACATTGAGGTTCAAAACCAGTAAGCTACTTTGGAATCAGGGATTCAAGTGTCTGAAAATTAGTGGTGGAAAGCTCTAGTTAAGCCCTTGAGAAGGAATTGTGGAATGGGAAAAAAATGGGAAGGAAAGTGGAGGTCAATCCCTAGCCCTGGATTAGGTCTCCTCCCTAATTTGATTGGAAGAGGACCTTGAGAGCTTTGAAATGTCCAGAGGAATTCCCTATGAATTCCCTAGAAAAATATCTCCAGGGTCAGGTGGATTTGCAATTCTATCAAACATTTAAAGGACAATTAATTCCAATACTATATAGATTATTTAGGAAAATTAGAGGAGTCCTACCAAATTTTTTTTATGATACAAACACCTAAATCAGGAAAGCTGAAACAGAGAAAGCAAATTATAGACCAATTTCTCTAATGAACATAGAAACAAAAATTTTAAATAAAATATTAGCAAAAGAATTACAGCAACTTATCATGATAAAAATACACTTTGATCTGGTAGGACTTATTCCAGGAATGAAAAGCTGGTTCATTATTAGGAAAACTGTAAAAAGTGATAGCTTAGTCTCTTCTTTGCCTATTCTAATTCCTTCAATTTCTTTTTCTTCTCTTATTGCTACAGCTAATATTTCTACTACCAAATTAAATAGCAGGGGTGATAGTGGACATTCTTGTTTCATCCTTTATCTTATTAGAAATGCTTCTAAATTATCCTCTTCATATATAAAACTTTCTATGGTTTCATGTAGATTCTACTTATCATTTTAAGTAAGACTCCATTTTTTCCTATACTTTCTAGTGTTTTTAACAGGAATGGGTATGGTATTTTGTCAAAAAGCTTTTTCTGCATCAGTTGAGATAATCATATGGTTTCTACTAGTTTTGTTGTTGATATGATGGATTATGCTGAAAGTCTACAACTAAAGTAATTTACTGTTTGATAAACCCAGAGATTCCAGCTTCTGGGATGAGAACTCACTATTTGACAAAAACTGCTGGGAAAACTGGAAAATAGTATGTCAGAAACTAGGCATAGACCAATGTTTAATCCCATATACCAAAATAAAGTCCAAATAGGTACATGATTTAGATATAAAGGCTGATACTACAAAGAAATTAGAGGAGCAAGGAATAGTTTATCTGTCATATTTATGGAGAATGGAGGAATTTATGACCAAATGAGAGATAGAGAACATTATGAAATGGAAAATGGATAATTTTGATTGCATTAAATTGAAAAGTTTTTGCACAAACAAAGCCAATGCAAGCATGAGTTAGGAGGAAAGCAGAAAACTGGGAAAGAATTTTTACAACCAGTGTCTCTGATAAAAGTCTCATTTCTAAAATATATAGAGAATTGATTCAAAATTTATAAGAATTCAAGTCATTCCCCAATTGATAAATTTTTGAAGGATACTAACAGGCAGTTTTCAGAAGAAGAAATGAAAGCTATCTATCTATAGTCACATAAAAGATGCTCTAAATCTCTGTTGATTAGAGAAATGCAAATCAAAATGACTGTGAGGTACCATATCATATCTATCAGATTGGCTAACATGACAAAACAGGAAAGTTATAAATGCTGGACAAGACGTGGGAAAATTGGAACATTGATGCATTATTGGTAGAGTTGTGAACTGATCCAACCATTCTGGAGAGCAATTTGGAACTATGTCCAAAAGGCTATAAAAATGTGGGTACACTTTGACCCAGCAGTACCCCTTTCAGGGCTGTATCCCAAAGAGATCATAAAAATGGGAAAAGGACTCACACGTACAGAAACATTTATAGCAGTTCTTTTTATAGTGGTGAAGAACTGGAAATTGAGGGGATGCTCATCAGTTGGGGAATGGCTGAACAAGTTGAGATATATGAATGTAATGGAATTTTATTGTGCTGTACAAAATGATGAGCAGGTGGACTTCAGAAAAACCTGGAAAGGCTTATATGAATTGATGTTGAGCGAAGTGTGAAGAACCAGAACATTGTACATAGTAACAGCCATAGTGTGCAATGACTGATTTTGATAGGCAGGCTTCTCGGCAATGCCAAGACATAAAACAATTCCAAAGGACTCATGATGGAAAGTGCCAGCCACATCCAGAGAAAGAAATATGGAGTCTAATTGCAGGCTATTTTCTTGTTTTGTTTTGTTTTGCTTTTTTACTCATGGGTCCTCCCATTCATTTCAATTCTTCTATATAATGCAACTAATGTGAAAACATGTTTAATAGGAATGTATGCATAGGACCTATATCAAATTGCATGCTCTCTTGGTGAGGGAGTGTGAGCAAATTTAAAACTTATGGAATCGAATGTTGAAAATTAAAAATACATAAACTTATTTAAAAAATAAAAGAAAATTATTTATATTCTCTGGCAAATGGTTACTAATCTTAGAAATTCAAGTCTGTTCCTTATACATATTAAAATGAGACCTTTATCAGAGAAACTTGCTCTTATTTTTTTAGTTAACTGCTCCACTTCTAATCTTATTCAACCTATACCTTCTTTTTTAGCTTAATTTTATTTTTTAATTCATGAAAATTTACATTCTCATTTTCCCCACCCTCAATTGAAAAGGAAAGGAAAACAAACTTGCAACAAATATACATAGTCATGCTAAAATAAATTCCTATATTGATCATGTCCAAAAAATTTATGTCTCAGTCTGCACTTTGAGGCAATCATAACCTCTCTGTCAGGAGTTAGGTAGCATGTTTTATCATGAGTTCTGTGAAATTGTGTTGGATCATTTTATTGATCAGTTTTCTGCCCTCCCCCTCCCTCCCCCCTTTTTTAAAGGAGAAGGTGGTGAGAGAAGAGTGTGATGATTACTAGTACTTAAAATTTGCTTCAGGGGAGTCCCTGCCTCTCTTTTCTTTTCCTCACCTAGAGCCCAACCATAGGTTCTTAATCCTTTTTTTTTTTTACTTTTCTTTTAAACCCTCCTTGGTTGGAGATTGTTTTGTTTCAGACTAATATATCCCTTAATCTACTGGGTAAGTTATGCTTGGTTGTGTGCCTACATATTTTGCCTTCTGAAATACCACATAACATGAAATTCCCTGCTCCTTTATAGTGGAGGCTGTTAAGATCCTACCTGTGTCTCCTTGTTACTTGAATTCTTTTATTCTAGCTGCTTGCAATATTTTTTCCCCCTGTTAACTGGAAGCCCCAGATTTTGGTGATAATATTTCTGAGAAGTTTCATTTGGGGGTTTATTTCAGGGAGTGACTAATAGATTCTTTTTATTTTCACTTTTCTAAGAGTGATTCTAAGAGATCTGTTATTATGTTTTATGATTTCTTGAAACATCATGTTTAGTTTGGTTTTTTGTTGTTGTTGTGGATTTCAATGTCTAATGATCCTTAAATTATTTCTCCTTGATGTGTTTTCTAGGTCAATTGTTTTAGATATGAAATACCTTACACTTTCATCTATTATTCAGTCTTTTGAATGTTTCAATATTTTTTAATCATATCATAGAGTCACTAATATGTATTTGGTTCATTTTAAATTTTAATGAGTCTGTTCTTTGTGTAAGAGTTTGTACCTCTTGTTCCAAACTCTTTAATTCTCTTGCCAATTCTTTCTTTCATAGCTCTCATTTATTTTTGGAATTTTTCACCCTAGAACTCTCATTTCTTTTCCAAGTGTTTCCTATAACATTCTCATTTCATTTCTAAAATCATTTTAGCTCTGTCTTATTTAACTCTGGCTTCATATCTTCTAGGAATTCTGGTTAAACTTTTGTCTATCTTGCATTTTTCTTTGCATGTCATTATTTTTGAATCATTCTCTTCCTCTAGATTTGTGTATTAATCATCCTTATCACCACAAAAGTCTTTATGGTGGGATTTTTTTTGTTTGTTTTATTTGCTTCTACATTTTCTCCTCCCTTAGCACACAGTCTAATAACCTGGGATAGCTCTTTGCACTGGACTGCCACTCACTGCCCAATGCCAGGTTGCATATTCAAGGTGGACTTGTGCCCATGGGTGGCAGCTGGAAGGTACCTTAGAGGCCACTTTCTCCATCTTTTCCACTTTTTAGATAACAAAACTCAGGCACAGAGAGGTTGTGACTTGCCCAAGGTCAAATCAGAGCTGAAATTCAAACCCAGGTTTTCTTGACTCTAAGTCCAGAATTCTATCTTATGTTGCATAATGGCTTTCAAGCGCTGTGAATTAGCATCAGAGACAGGTCCCAACTCCTAGACCATTGCTACTATATCATATCTCTGTCTACTTTGACTGAAGGTCCGCATCAGCCTCAATTTTCCAGAACCTCTGTGTGTGTCCTTCCTCAACAATGTTTTCTGAATTCCTAATAACTAGGACAGAGCCATTTGAACTCATTCTGACTTTGAAATAACTTCTAAACTGAGTTTGAAGATTCATTTTCCCAAAACTCTGCTCCTTGCCTTTGCTGCTTATAACTCCATCAGCCTGCCTAAAAAAAAAAAAAGCTCATTATTAAACTAAGAATTGGCCTATTATCCTAGATACCACAGAAAGAATATGTTAGCTTCTACCTGGGCTGAGACTTGACTTGGTAAAGATTTTTTGGGGCATAAGCTGTCTGAGAGAGGAATAAAAATGCTTCATCAACATGTGTAATTCTTTCCTATGTTATCTGTAGTAACAGCAGATTTACATCCTAGGTACAATCACACTGAAGCTAAAAGTGACTGCCTCTGCAGAACCTAGCCACAATTTTTTTCTCCCCTTTCTAAATGAAATTTGGATATAGAACAATTTCTTGAGCTTCAGGAACTGGGATATTTATAGCTGTGACGTTGGGCAAGAAATTTCCTCTCCTTTTTTTTTTTTAACATTTTCCGAAGAAAATGAACATGGATCAGTTGATCTTTGAGGTCCTTACCTAGAAATGATCAAGGGTCTCTCAAATCATGGACAGCCAACCTAGTTCAGAAGAAGGTGGAGTCATTGTCCAAGTGATATTGAATGGCATCTACTCTGTGAAGACTCCTTGGATTTCCAGTGGGAAATGATCTTCCTTTTCTTAGATTTTGTTTTCTATTAGGTCTTCAATTCTCTCTAATGTACTTAATATGTTATCTTCTATATTAAAATTATCTGGTTATGAGTCACTGCTTTGATCCACTAAGAAGATAGTGAACTCTATGAGGTCAGGAACATGCTTACATCTATCTCTCTCCACAGCATAGCACAAGATTGTAAACATAGAAGGCACTTAATAAAGATTTGTTGAATTTAATTTGTCCTCATCACCAGCTCTGCATCTAGACATTAACTCCTGGTATTTTGATCTTGGACTCTAACCCTTTTTGATTTCTGATTCAAGTAAATACACATTTATTAAGTGCTTCTTATGTTCAAGGTCCTTTGTTCTATCATGTGAAGAAGAAAAAAATTGAACAGTCCCTGTCCTCAAAGAACTTACAGTCTACTGTTGGAGAGAAGAGAAAGGATACACACATAGAAATAATTATAATGTAAGGGAGAATGTAATGGGTGCTAGAAAAGGACCTAGGCAAAATCTTGTGAGAAATTTGAAAGAGGGAGTTAATTTTCAGATGGGAGAATCAGTGAAGGCTTCATGGAGGAGGTGGGATCTAAACCATGTCTTGAAGGAATAATAGTTTTGACAAAGGGAGGCTGAAATTGAAAAGCCTGTTTCAATTGTGGGATGGTATGAGTAAGGGAATGAACATAGGAGAGGAAAGGATGTGACTAAAAGATGGAGAGTAGTAACATTTTGCCAAAAAATAATATGGAATATGTACAATATAAAACACAATGTTGGTGTAAAGGAAAGAAGAACGTGTAATGGATAGAGTCAGGAAGGTCTAGATTCAAATTCTTCCTTAGATATATGATGGCTGTATGTTCTTTAATGACTTAGTGATTTGCATCAGTGGGAGGAATTCTGCATTTTTGTCATTCAGTTATTTTTTAGTCATGCCCTACTCTTCATGATCCCATTTGGGATTTTCTTGACAAAGATGCTGGAGTGGTTTGCCATTCCCTTCTCCAGATCATTTTTTAAAAATATGACTTCTCTTCTTTTTTTTTTGCTTTTTGGAGGGGAATTGGGGTTTAAGTGACTTGCCCAAAATCACATGGCTAGTATGTCAAGTATCTGACGCTGGATTTGAACTCAGGCCCTCTTGATTCCAGGGCCAGTGCTCTATTCACTGTGCCACTTAGCCACCCCTCTTATTCTTTTTTGAAATTTTAAAAAACTTTTAAAAATTAATTTGTTTATTTACTTTTAGTTTACAACAGTCAGTTCCACTATCCCTTGAGTTTCAAACTTTCTCTCCCTCCCTCTCCCCCCTGCTCCACCCAATTCTTTGCCACCACAAAAAGAGCTGCTGTAAATATTTTTATACATATGGGTCCTCCCACTTGTATGATCTCTTTGGGATACAACCCTAGAAGTGGTATTGCTGGGTCAAAGGGTATGCACATTTTTATAGCCCTTTGGGCTTAGTTCCAGATTGTTTGGATCAGTTCAAAACTCCATCAACAATGCATTAGTGTTCCAATTTTTCCACATCCTCTCCAGCATTTATCATTTTCCTGTTTTGTCATTTTAGCCAATCTGGCCAGTGAGATGTGGTACCTTAGAGCTGTTTTGATTTTCATTTCTCTAATCAATAGTGATTTAGAGCATTTTTTTTCATATCCTTATAGATATCTTTAATTTCATCCTCTGAAAACTACCTGTTCATATCCTTTGACCATTTATGAATTGGGGAATGACTTGTATTCTTATAGATTTGATTTAATTCTTTGTATATTTTAGAAATGAGGCCTTTATCAGAGACACTGGTTATAAAAATTCTTTCCCAATTTTCCACTTCCCTCTTAATCTTGGTTACATTGGCTTTATTTGTACAGAAACTTTTCAATTTAATGTAATCAAAATTATCCATTTTGCATTTTATAATGCTCTCTACCTTTTGTTTCATTATAAAATCTTCCCTTCTCCATAAATCTGACAGGTGAACTATTCCTGCTCTCCCAGATTGTTTACAGTGTCAGACCATGCACCCATTTCGACTTGATTTTGGTATACAGTATTAGATAATGGTCTATGCCCAGTTTCTGCCATACTATAGTCCAGTTTTCCCAGCAGTTTTTGTCACATAGTGAGTTCTTGTTCCCAAAACTGGGGTCTTTGGGTGTATCAAACAGTAGATTACTATAGTCATTGACTGCTGATTCTCGTGTACCCAATCTTTTCCATTGATCCACTACTCTGTTCCTCAGCCAGTACCAAGTAGTTTTGATGACTGTTGCTTTATAATACAGAATAAAATCTGATATGGCTAGTCCACCTTCCCTAGCATTTCTTTTCATTAATTCTCTTGTTATTCTCTCCAGCTGATTTTACAGATGAGGAAACTGAGGCAAATAGGGTTTAGTGACTTGCCCAGGGTCACATAGCTAGGAAGTGTCTGAGTCCATATTTGAACTCAAGAAGATGAGTCTTCCTGACATTAGGCCTGGCCCTCTATGAACTGTGCCACCTAGCTTCTCATTTCTATATTATATGTTCCCTATAATGATGAATTCACAGATTGAGACTTCCTTCCTCTTAAAAAATTTTTTATAGGACTGGGAAGGAGAATAATGTGAAATAAGGTTCAAATATAGGATCATAAGACATAAAGATGAAAGGGGCCTTAGAGATTCTCTATTTATCGTTCAACATCTCCATTTCATAAATGAGGAAACTGAGACTCAGAGAAATGAAGTGAGTTATTCAAAGTGTCACAGGCAATGAATTTCAGGACCAGGATTTGAACTCAGACCTAAATATGGTACACAGATTATTCAGGATCTTTAATATCAGAAGGAGTTTTTACTTTATTTCTCAATCCTGATGTTGACCTCATATCTCTAAACCAATTCTCCTGTGTCTAGACATAAGTATTTCCTGCTAACATGGCTCTTCCACCTCTTGTCATTTCTTTTCTTTTCCACATTCTGCTCCTCAAGGTCTGCTTTAGGTATTTTCCATCAAATTGAGCGCTTTGGCTTAGATGAAGTAAATCTCTTCTCTTATTAGTTGGTCATATACACCCTGTGATCATAATATGACCCCTTTAAAATAATGCCTTAGCTCCTGCTTCAGAGACCATGATAATACAGGAAAAAGTGAAAACCACTTAGCCTGGTATTTTCTGACATTCCCATTCTAGTTCTAAACTAATTTCCATGAAAGTACTGGTGTAGTAGAAAGAGCATTAGTCTTCAAAGACCTGTGTTTATCTCTCTGCCATATTAGCTGTGGATCCTTATGTACTCCTGGTTCTTATCTTCCCTTTCTGACCGCTCCTCAGACTCCTTGGACCATCATTCATTTTCCACACAGATTTTTTGCACCTCTGATTTCTCCATCTTATGATTCTTTCCCCTCCCTTTAATACTTTCTTTTGACAATCTCATCAGTTCCTGTGGGCTCAATTATCATCTCTATTCTGTCAACTCTCAAATCTACATATTTAGACTTCATTTCTTTTTTTTAAATGTTAATTTATTTATTTTTAGTTTTCAGCATTCATTTCCAAAAATTTTAAATTTTCTCCCCATCCCTCCCCATACCCTTCCCCAAGGTGGCATATAATCCAATGTAGGCTCTAAATATGCATTACTATTAAACATTTTCATGTTAGTCATGTTGTATAGAAGAATTAGAATGAATGGGAGGAACCATGAAAATGAAAAACAAAACAAAACAAAACAAACAAAAAAAGAAAATATTCTGCTTCTATCTGTACTTAGGCTCCATATTTTTTTTCTCTGGATGTGGATGACATTTTCCATCATGAGTCTTTTGGAATTGTTTTAGGTCTTTGCATTGCTGAGAAGAGCTATGTCTGTTAAAGTCAGTCATTATACACCATGGCTGTTACTGTGCATAATGTTCTCCTGGTTCTGCTCACTTCACTCAACATCAGTTCATATAAGCCTTTCCAGGTTTTTCTGAAGTCCACCTGCTCATCATTTCTTATAGCACAATAGTATTCCATTCCATTCATATACCACAACTTGTTCAGCCATTCCCCAATTTATGGGCATCCCTTCAATTTCCAGTTCTTGGCCACCACTCAAAGAGGTGCTATAAATATTCTGAACTCTTTGGAATATTGCCCTAGAAGTGGTATTGCTATAGCCTTCATGTCTTTGCTTACCTCTAATCCTATACCACAAACAAATTAAGTGGAGATCTCCACTTAAATGTCCCATATGAATTTCAAATTCAACATATTGAAAACACAATTCATTATTTCCATTCCTCTACCTTGTCTGCCACAATCTTGCCCATTTCCCAGATCTCATTTCCTCTAGGAGGAGACCTATATCCATATAAACACATAGTAAAAAACAAAGCAATTTTGGGTAGGAGAGTAAAAACTCAGAAACAGTTAAAGCCTTTGGTAGGAGGTGGCATACAAGTTAAGCTTTGAAGGAAGCTCAGTATTCCACAAGGCAGACATGAGGCAGGTAAGAGAACAGCCTGTACAAAGCCAGAAAAAGGAAATTAAATGCCATTTGTGAAGAATAGCAAGAAAGCCAATTTGGCTGAACTGATGACTGTATGAAGGGGAATAATTTATAAAAGACTGGAAGGGTAGACTGGAGCCAGATGGTAAAGAGGACTTTAAATGCCAAATAAGGGAGTCTGTTCTTATTTGTCCTTTGTTCTTGAAGAGGGTCATGGCATCAGGAAGATGATGCCATGACTTGCAAGTGGATTGGATTTAAGTGAGGGAGGGCTGTAGAAAGACACCAGCCTCACTTTCTTCTTCAGTGGAAAAATATAAATCAGGATGACTCTAGATGACTCTGGATGCTAAGGTCTTTCCCAGCTCTCCATTTGACTGAGGCAATGCCCACTCAGTGATTAAGGCTAGATAAGAAAAGAAACAAAGAATGGCATTTTTCACTTGGGCAAAAAAAAAAATCAATTTGGGAGGAGAAGACCCTCAGGGTTTCTACCCCCAGACCTCAAAGATTGCTATTTACATTTACTTTGAGGCAATCAGAGTCAAACTATGATCATTAAAGTGGGCCTTGGACTTGACCTATTGTTGGCCAATCAGTGAGAGCCAAAGTGAATTGGATTTAAGGCATGGTCCATAAGAAAGAAATCTAGGCCATAAACCCCAAGATATCTTCAGAGGTTTCAGCTGTCAAAATTTATATTCTTTTGAGCAGAGTACCCACAGATAAGGGTATGATACCTTATACGTACAGAGAGAGACTAGGGAAGGGAAGGGAAGAGAAGAAAGAAGGTGGAAGGGACAAAGGAAGGGAGAAGGATGAAGGAAGGAAAGAAGGAAGAAAGGGAGAAAGGAGCTACATTGTCCAACTAGAACTGGCCAGTTGGGTCCCAGTTGGGGCAGCCCTTACTACTCACAGGTTATTGATTGTCCTTTGTTCTCAAAGAGGACCCTGACATCAGGAAGGTGATACTGTGACTTGCAAGTGAATTGGATTTAAGTGAGGGAGGGCTGTGCAAAGTCACCAGGCTCACTTTCTCTTCCAGAGCCCTCTGAGTTCAGCAGCAAGATATAAATCAGGATAACTGGAGATGACCCCCAAGGCAATCTGTATCTGATACTAGAAGTAATAGGGAGCTGCTGGAGTTTCATTAAATAGGGAAATGATATAGACCTGGGTTCAAATCTCAGTTCTGCCTTTTACTACCTATGAAAAAGTGTGCAAACCATTTAATCCCTCTTCATCTGTTAAATGAGATGTTTGGACTAGATAGCTTCTCGACTCCAAATCTACAATTAATACTATGGTAAGACCTATCCTTCAATATTACTTTGGCAGCTTTGTGGAGCATGGATTAGGGAGGAGAGACTGGGAGCAGAAAGACCAATTATGTGGTGATTACAACATTACCTATTTCTACTGAGAACACTTCTATCTTTGCTATCATAGCTATACTGCATTTGAGAACATAAAATATTAAACAAATTCAATTAATTGCATTGAATTAATCAACTCAATATAGTTCCATTTAGATTCCTTTGTTTTTCTAAATTATCTGAAATGTTAAGTAATCCTATGTTCCAGTATTCCTGGACCATTGGGTACAGAGATTATTGAGAACCTCTTTAGCTTCACCCAGATTTGAAACCTCAGAATCATTCTTGCATCTTCAATCTTACTCACCTCCCCTCACCTCCATATATTCAGTCACCAAGCCTGATAATTCTACCTCCATATAATTGTGATTTTCCTCCCTTTCTCTCCAATTATGCAGTCACTGGGCTAGTTCCAGCCTTTGTCATCTCTCACTTGGACTAGTGCAATGTTCCAATCATCCCCTATCATCTCTTTAAAAAGAGGTGATCTCTTCTGCCATTTTAGTAAATACCTTTGTTTTGGGCTAATTGTACCTACTCATTCATAATTAAAACTAAGCTCCCAGAAGAGGCACTACAAGAAAGAAAACAAAGATTAAGAGAGAAAGAATAGAGGTGGAGCTTTGTAATATTTAGAGTCTTCTCATTCAGAACTCCCTATAGGGAGACAAGTCCATGTCTCCACAGAAAATGAGAACATGGGAATTTATTTCAGTCATTTTACAATCCTAAATAGGCCAGGCACAAAACAGACAATTAAAAAAAAACAAGCAAACAAACATAGTTATCCTATTTAGTTAGGCCCCGAGGGACTTTATGTATGGTTTATATTGTCTAGCCTTGGCCAGCTTTTAATGCATTGCAAATGCACATTACACAAATAACCTTGCTTATACAACACACGGGATTTTGTTTTTAAGTGGCTGTACTGTCAGGACTCATCAGGGAGGGATTCTCTAAATAAAACACAATTTCTTCATGAAATAATACCTCCAGGTTCATGCTATTGATTGCCCCAGTGGTTTTGACCATTAAAGATTCTGCCTAATAACATATTTTATCTTATTCCATTATCAGGGACTCATACTTGAATATTTATGGCACATAGTGATAACTATGTCTGTGTATTCACAGCATTGTCAAACCAAATGTAGAAAAATAAATAAACCTTAGTTTCTGCCTTTGCGAAATGAAAATATTGGACTAGATTAGTTTTTAACCTGAGATCATTGAACTTAAAAAAAATTATCTGTATCTCAATATTATCAAGTTCTCTTAAAAGTCTGCTATATTTTATTTTATTCATTTAAAAACATTATTCTGGGAAGGGATACATGGACTTCACTAGACTGCCAAAGGAGTTCATGATAGAAGAAAGGTTAAGAACCCTTGATTGAGTGATTGAGGTGAGAGATTGAGTGAGAGAGGTGAAAACTTCTTAGACTATACTCTAAAATCTAGTAAGGCTTTTCGTGGGAAACAAGCCCGAGTTCCCCTTCACTGGAAATCACATGATTTACAAGGACTCAAAACTCAGAGCGGTAGGGAGTCATCCCTCTCCTCAGAGACACCTCAGCATAAGATATGCCAAATAAGGATAGAAGTGCTTTCTCAAATGTACATTGCGGGGTCTACTGTTTCCTTGTTCTGGTACTCTTGGTAGATTGCTGCATTTAGGTTGTGCACCTAACTTCCAGCCAATAGAAGAAAAGGGTCACTGGGCGGCTGGGTGGTGCAGTGAGTAAGAAGGCCAGCCCAAGTTGGGAAACCTGGGATTGGTTCTGGCCTCAGCTACTTAACACCCCCACAAAAAAACTGGCAGTGTAACCTTGAGCAAATTACTTAACCCCAACTGCTTAAAAAAAAAAAACAGAAAGAAAAGAAAAGGGTCAGCAGGGAGGTGGGGGAGAATTCCACATGAAGGTTTTATAACTTCGCCATTTCTTTTGTAAATTGCTTCTTCTCCCTGACTATTTGTCAGAAGGAGGGTTGCCCTTTTTCAAGATTGTAATAAACCATTCTTTTCTGCTTCCTACCTTGAGAAGCCTCTGAGTATTATTTCGGTAAGGATCTTTGTTGCACACAGTTTTGGGGTGCACACAAGATGAACCAGAACCAAATTCTTTTCTAACTTTTAATCTATAATCATCCCATGATTCCGTGTTCTAATATCCTGTGTCTCAGGTACAGCTGTAATGATTTATTTTCTTATGAGATTATCAAGGATTTCTTTCAGACTAAAAAGCCTCCTTTCTTTTCACCAAGGTTTTATCAGTAGGGATCCTGAGACTAAAGTGGGCACAGTGACTCCAAGATAGTCAAGGGGAGACTATGTCCATTGATGAAGAACAAGGCTTTGCTGTGAAATCACAAGAGAGTACAAGAATAGATTCTTCACTTATTGCCCCATCACCTAACAATAGAAATAGTTTGTTCTGTGTCATATAAAATCTGGAGCACATGCCCAAAGAAAGGATAAATTTAATTAATTGCATTGAATTAGTTAATTCAATATATTTCCATTTAGATTCCTTTGTTTTCCTAAATTATCTGAAATGTTAAGGAGTCCTAAGTGGCTCTCCTTCAGGTCTGTCACTAAGGTCTTTATATTTTCCAATGATTTATATAATTCTTTTAAGCAATCGGGGTTAAGCAACTTGCTCAAGGTTACACGGCCAGGTGTTTCTGGGTGGGTGCTAAGTGTCTGAGCCCGGGATTCGATCTCCAGGTCTTCTCAACACTGGAGCCGGTGCTCTTACTCGCTGTGCTACCTGGCCACCCCTGATTTATATAATTCAATGAGTTCTTATTTGAGTTCTTGTTTCTAGCTGCGCAGTCATTCTTATGGATTAAACAAAAATTGTATTCTGCATACTGATTATTTTCTTAATTATTTTCTCTCCCTTTAAAATGTCTTTTCGTCCTTGTTTGGTTTCTTTATGTGGTTTTAAAAGCTTTTCTTCAAAACTTTCTTTTATTTGTCCTTGTGATTTTTTTTTTAAGCAGTGCCAATTTTTGCTTCATTTCTTCTGCTGTGTCATTGATCCATTTTAGGACATCTTGAGGGATAATTTGTATCATTTCTTTTTTTCAGTCTGTTGCTATTAAAACTTCAGAAGAACCAGTTATTCTCTAGTATTTTAAATTTGTATCAACATCTGTTTAGCTCAATTTAAATATTGGTTAGTTTTTATTTTCTTGTGTGTTTTTAGCTGCTTTCTTTTTGGTTTTTCCTTTTAATGTATTTTGCAGGATATTTGAAGAACCCTGACCCCTTCAACTGTCTCTCTGACATCTTAGATAAGTTTTTAATTCAATTTAATTCAATTGACAAGCTGGAACGCATGCAGAAGAGGGCATCTAGGATGCTGAAGGGAATGGAGATCATGCCAAATGAGCATGGGCTGAAATAGCTAGGGATAAATTTAGCTTGGAAAAGAGAAGATTTAGGAAGACCTTTGGAACTCCTTTTAAGTATTTGAAAAGCTGTCATGTGAAAGAGGGATTAAACTTATTCTCCTGGGTCCAAGTGGCAGAACAGGGAGCAATGGATGGACATTGTAAAGATAGGTTTTGTCTGCATGTCAGCTTTAAATAGATTACAAATGTATATCACACAACAGGAATATGTCTCTTACTGTAAGACAATAGGGAACTATTGAAACATTATAGTAGATCACCTAAGGGGCAATGATGGTCTGAAACTGGGTAGTGGCTATGTAGATGGAGAGAGGGGATGGATATCACAGGTTTTTAGTAACAGAGTTGCTATGTTAGAAAAAAAAAACTTAACAATTACCTATCCCAGGGTAGAAGGCTTCAGCAACTCAGGTCCAAAGACAAGGAGCAGAAAGAGATCATTAGGGCCTGGTACTGGCTTAAGCTTCAGGCTTTTTTTTTCCTTTCAAAAATCTTTTGCTGTGGTGTGTTGTGTAGAAGGATCACCTTAAAGCCAGGGAGACTTAGGCTCAAGTAACACATACTGGTCGAGGGAACCTAAGTAAGTTCACTTAACCTCTCAGTGCTCTAGGAAACTCTCTGAGGCTATTAGTTTCAGATGATTTGCCAGTCTGTAATGGTAGAAGGAGTTCCCTATGCCAGCAAAAACTCAGATCCAGTCCATGCCCTGTCCCTGTGTTGTACAGAGATGAAAAAGACTACTAGATACTGCCATAGGAAGATGGGGGTAGGTTTCTTGAGCAAAATGTTTTTCTTGGGGCAGGTAGGTGGCTCAGTGAGTAGAGCACCGGCCCTGGAGTCAGGAGGACCTGAGTTCAAATCCGGCCTCAGACACACACACACACATACACACACACACACACACACACACACACACACACACACTAGCCATGTGACCTTGGGCAAGTCACTTAACCCCAACTGCCCTCCAAAAAGCAAAAGAAAAAAAAAAAGTTTTTCTTTGAGTGAATTAGGAATCAAACCCAGAGAAAGGACCTGAGCCACCAAGGCCAAAAGTCAAAGTCTGAATCAGCAGATCAAAGGCATATATGGAGAAGACTGGGAGAATGGAACCCAGAAGCAAAAGTTCCTGGGACCCAGGAAGCATCTTTTTAGATGTGAACCAAAGGTTAAAGGTAACTTTTGCTACTCTACACCTTTTGGTTCTTGAAGGGACTTGATTATTCTGGCTTTTGACACCTGTCTAGGTATGTTACAAACAGTGATAATTGTCTATAAAAAGAGGTGGTTACTGCTGCATTGGTAATGAGCACAAAATCCCCCCAGCGTCAGCTACTGGAAGGAAAGGTCTCATAGAAGAGTTCTATCATCAAAGAATGAGGTATTTAAATCTGTCTGACAAGTGTTCACCCCAAATATGACACCTGGGACAAGGCAATAGAGACATTGTAGTGAAAGTAGTCCAAACTGGATCCAGATCTACCTTACATAAACTTGCTAAGTCAATATTCTATTTGCCCACCAGGTGACACTCTCCTTAAGTTATTAGCCCTATCTCTGGTGCATGTGTGGGATAGCCTTCCTAAAAATTGCAGTATCTTCAACAGCCACCAGATGACGATCAGCTCAAACCCATTTCAGATGCTTCCTACTTCTGAGGAATTTAAACAAATGCTGGCTGGATTTGGAGTTATCTAGGGAATGAAATGGAATATTACTCCAAATAATAATTTAAAAAATCTGTAGCTATGGAGCCCTTTACCCTGAAATTGAACTCCTCACATTCACAGGCCTCACTCAGCTACTCTCTGCCTTGTCCCCATATAGTTTATTGACCATAAAAAAATGAAAGGAAATAGATTAGTGCTTTTAGATGGAGCTACGTCCCTTCAGTCATTTTTCATACTTCTTTGTGCTTGTCATTCTGGTCCTTAGGTGTGACCATGTAATTCTCAAAGCATTTACAACAGCAGATGATGGAATAGGAATAAAGGGGAGGGGTGCATCCTTCATAGGCTCATAGGGCCACAATAGGGGAAATCATGGGAGGAGCTGTGAGAGAACTCTTCCCCTCCAGTTTGCCAGTCTGGTGCGAGTTATCATAGCTGCCAGCCTTGGGACTCAATATTATTCTAGAATACTTCCCCAAGTAGAGATTTTTGGCAGTCTTGGGTGGACATTTGAGACTCATCATAGGAATAGTGACAGTAGCAAGCCCAGTCAACCTCAGTACCTCAGGGAAGACAAGTCTCAATTTGGCAACAGTGACTTCTCTAACACCATAGCTCAAATATTCTTTAGCAAGTTTGACCCCAGAGATTATCATCAATCATTGCCATCCCCCAAATGCTAATGAGGAAATCCAAATCTCAAGGAGAGTGGAAGGAAAAAAGAGGAAGCCAATCTTGGACATTAGTGTACAGATCTTGTGCCCCCTCATTCTATCAAGTCACTTTTTTTTTTTTTTTAAGCAATCGGGGTCAAGCAACTTGCTCAAGGTTACACGACCAGTTATTATTTCTGGGTGTGGTGCTGAGTGTCTGAGCCCAGGATTCGATCTCCAGGTCGTCCCAACACTGGAGCCAGTGCTCTTACTCACTGAGCCACCTGGCCACCCCTAAGCAATTGGGGTTAAGTAACTTGCTCAAGGTTACACAGCCAGGTGTTTCTGGGTGGGTGCTAAGTGTCTGAGCCCGGGATTCGATCTCCAGGTCAGTCTGACACTGGAGCCGGTGCTCTTACTCGCTGTGCTACCTGGCTGCCCCCTATCAAGTCACTTTTTGCTCCAAAGCATCCTTGGGGAAGTATGTCCCCACAGAGATGAAATGGTATTGCAGAAACACTGATTGCAGTTGCATGTAGGAGAGAAACCTCAGTACTTTGTGGCAGTGATATGATCTTTCCCATTTAATTAAAATCAACTCTACAACTGAACAAACATATTAAATACTTTGTGGATGGCACTGTACTAGGCATTTTCAATTCCAACACAAAAACAAAATAGCCACTTCCTCCCTCCTTCCTAAGTGTACTTTCTACTGGAAGGCAGGGAGAATGCAACATGTGTACAGGTTAGTCAATATAAAATAATTTGAGGAGGGAAAGAATATTTGCAGTTGTCATAATCATAACCAATCAACACAATCCAATAAGTTATGTGGGAATCTGTATTGCTTATTAAGAATATGGGATATCTCCAAAAAAAACCCCCAAACCTCTAAGCCCCACAAACCTAAGGTTATCAGGCCAGCTAGGTGGCACAGTGAATAGAGCACCAACCCTGGCGTTAGGAGGACCTGAGTTCAAATCCAGTCTCAGACATTTGATACTAGCTGTGTCACTTAACCCCAATTGCCCTGCCTTCCCCCTCCAAAAAAAAAAAGAATAACCCAGACAGGAATCCCAGACCACAAGAGAGCTTGCAGTCCAGTCATTTTGAACCTGAAGGGTTTTCTACCTGACTGATAGTAGCTGAGTCTAGAAGAAGTCTACTGGAGCTTCCTGCCAAGGGCAAAGCAACAAGAGTGTTACACAGACCCAGATCCAGGTTGCTAACTTGCAGAGCTTATGCCAGGAGGGTGATGATCAGACTTCATTCTAGACTGGACAACTTGGGGAGCACTGAAGGCTTGTAGGTCCACAGCTCGAACCATCCCTGAGATATTGGAATAACACAAAACTCAATGTTCTGAGCAGAAGCAGAAGGATCCAGTAAAGTCAATTGAATCCAGGAGGACAGAAGTTCATCTGAGACATTTCCTATCAGAAGTACTTGAAGGCTGCCAGTAACATAAAGTCTGAAACAAAGAACTAAGTTGACAGAATGAGAAAAAAAAATCCTACCATAAAGAACTATTATGATGACAGATGTACTTGAGAGACAATTCCAAAAGAGAGTGATTCCAAAACATATACAAGCAAAACCTTAAAAAAAAAAAAGGCTTGGAAATGAGTCCATCTAGAATTCTAGAAGAGATGAAGCAAAAGCTAAAAAAAAAGCCAAAATAATTTTAAAAACCAAATTATAGCACTAGAGGAAAACAGAGGAGAAAAAATCAGAACTATTGCAGAATGATTTGGAAAGAGAACTAATAGCTTAAAACAAGAATTACAAAACCTTACCCAAGGATAAAACTCCCCGAAATTAAAATTGACCAAATAGAAGCTAACACTTGTTGTCTAGGAAAGGCTACCATGGATTCATATACTCTGCCTCATAGACTGAACAACATGGCAAGTATGCTGATGATTATAGAAGGTGTAAAAGTCATTGGTGATCTCCAGGTACTGAGTTGCAATTTAATGGAAATACATCATAATAGCTTTGAACTTTCCACCAGTGTAGGTAAAGTTAATTGCAACAAACTCACGTCTGGATTAGTTAACCTTGGATGACTGGTGGCAAGAACAAATACAGAAAGACAGCTATAAGTAGTGATACAAAATAAAAATGACGAAGAGCTTCCCTCAGGAACTTGACTCTTTCCTTGGATGGTGCCTTTTTGTTAAGACATTGGCAGAAATTGGAGCTATGACATGGAGCACTACGCTGGGTTATAACTAAGCACACATGTGATAACAGGAAAAAGCTGGTGCTGCCCCAAGCATTTTGCTCTATGGCCATGAAGGGATCATATGATAACTGTGCACGTTTGGGTCATAAGAGAGCCCCTTAATAGTGTGGGAGAGATTTTGCTGATCACCAATATCAGGGGATGGCTATATAAAGAATGTGGCCAATGCTTGATCCATGCAAAGGAAAACTACTAAGTCATGTTTTGTTCTTGGAGATATAGGGAGGAGCAAGTATTTGGAGTTTAGGTTCATCACCCTCTGTGATTGGAAGGAGATAGGAAGACTTGAGCCATGTCCCTTTGGTGACTGATAATATCACTTTTGTGTTTGGGAACACCTAATTAGAAACCAGAAAGCTACTAAAAGTGGATAAAATGGTATGGTGTCAGACCTCTAAGGTAGAGATTTTTGAAAGCAAACTAATGAAGGGGATATTTGTCTTGCAGAGATCAGGAAGTCTAGAACAATATCATGGAAATGTCATGGAAAATTATCATGGAAAAAACTACTGTCATGGAAAATCTTAATGTTTTTACCATTTGAATGTCCTCACTAGTCTTTACTGAATGTTAGGAAGCTTGAGGTCAGAATAGAAACCTCTGGAGAGTCAATGTGTAGCATTTCTAGTGCATGCATATAATGATATTAGAAATTATAGCACAGGGGCAGGGGGTGGCACAGTGAATAGAGCACTGGCCCTGGAGTCAGGAGGACCTGAGTTCAAATCTGGCCTCAGACAGTTAATACTTACTAGCCATGTGACTTTGGGCAAGTCACTTAACCCCAATTGCCCTGTGCTCACCCCTCCCCCCAAAAAGAAAAATAAACAAACTATAGCACAAATCTTAGCCTTAATTTGCTGATGGCTAAGAACTGTTTGTCTATTAACTTGTACTTTGGAATTTCAGAAGATGGACAACATGCACAGACCAAAAATCAGGATGTCTCTTCATTGAGAGTTAGGCTGAAGGAGATATGCTGACAAGCTAGAGCCTCAGCTCTGAAAAACTATGATAGAAATAAGCATTATTACACACTCAAGTTAATCAAGATCTCCATCCAGGCTGAGGAGTTCTGCTAAGAACTCTTGCTATGCAAGGAACCAACAAATTAGCAGACCAATGGAAATCTATTCTATGGCAGGTAATGGAGAGACTAGATGTCTTATCTATTTACAACATATCCCCAGAGAATGGTCAGGACCTTACAAAATAATGCATCAAAACCAATTATTATCTATTGTAGAACTCGTCAGACTTCCTGATGACTAGTATAAAGGACCATCAGTTAAGAGAATTCCTAGAAGAATCCATTTATTTGTTACAAAGACACTGCTAGAGCTAGATGGTGATTCTGCTTGGAAGATGATTCTGATGAAGGATGAATTGGGTATTCTCATACCTACCAGGGAGTCAGGGAATTTAAGAGTGTCCCAGAAACAAGACAAATGTTTCTGTAGATAATAACAAAGGGTTGACCTCAGAAGCAACCCCTAACCAAATCAATACTCCCATTGTAGAGGTTCCTGCAGAACAGGGGGTACCCATAGTAGACAGTAAGATATAGCCTGTGGATAACCAGAAGGCAAAATTAGTTCAAAGCAAAGGTTACTGGATTTGCATAACAGGAAGATTTAAACTACAGTATTTTTTTCCCTCTCTTCCTCACCCTTACTTTCCAGTGACCATGCATTGTTAATGAGAAATGCAAACAAGTACAGAGATCATATATGAGGGGCCCGCAGCATGGAGACTTGTGAAGCAAATTACTTAAACTTCTGTTTCTACTAGGTCCCCAATATCCCATTGTCATCTCCCTGTTGCTCTGCCAGGGACTATGCTGCACAGACCTCTGTATACAGAGAACCCAACCTTGAGTTGTGGGGGGGTTGGAGAAGGAGGAGATCCAAAGGACTTACCAACATAGAGAGTTAGAGGATAGAAATTTAGAGTTGGTAGAGCTAAAAGGAAACTTAGGGATCACCTAGTCCAGAGGTTCTTAACCTTTTTTATTTTTTTCATTGTGAATCCCTTTGGCAATTAGCTGAAGCCTATGGACTCCTTTGACAGTCAGGTAAAGCCTATGAATCCCATTCTCAGAAGTAAGATCTTTAAATGCATATAGGATTGCAAGGGAAAATAATGATATTAAAATAAAGTTATCAACATATATATATATATACATATATATATATATATTGCCTTTTGGAGGGCAATTGGGGTTAAGTAACTTGCCAAAGGTTACACAGCTAGTTTTTTTGTGTGGGTGTTAAGTGTCTGAGGCTGGAACCGAATTTGGGTCCTCCTGACTCCAGGGCCGGCACTTTACTCACTGCACCACCTAGCCACCCCACAACATATTTTTTTAAAAACAAAGTTCATGGCAATCCAGAGCAAGAACCCTTGACGCAATCTAATTCCTCCATTTCATAAGGAAATGGAAACCAAGAGATTTGCCCAAAGATAGAATAAAGGTTGTACTAGAAACCATGTTTCCAGGCTCCTATTCCATTGTACTTTCCATTACTCTATAAGTCTTCATTTTATATTTATATCTATCTGTCTCTATCGCTATCTACATCAATATTGATATCCATATCTACATCTACCTCTATCTCTATGTATGCATCCATGTATCTTTATGTATGAACCTACATATATGTATGTATGTATGTACATGAGTGTTTATATATACATATACTTACACACATATATACACCTCATGTCTTAATATATTTCCCTTTATGCTCCAATGCAGTACCAATCTTGTAGTTATTAAAAATCTAACATTTTTTTAACAGCTAAGAGGCAAGAGGGTCCAATAGAAGATGAATAGCCTGTCTTTTGTATTTAGTTGTGTTGAAATGAAAAGGAATATGTATTTGTTGAAAAGACAGGGATAACTCTGGCCTGTTTGCACATGACTGCTTTGGTGAGCAGGTGGGAGGCCAACTGAGAGCCTAATTGAATTTTTTTGGAGTTGTTCCCATTCAGACATTTCTAGTTTTATGGAGCCTCTGTTCATCAGTCAGTACATCAGCCATGACTGGCTATAGCTGTTACTCATTTGTCATTTCCCTGTAGGCTTTCTCCTAGGGGGACCTCCTTTCTGGCTCTTCTGGCTTCCATTGGGTTATTCTTAAGACCAGTCATTTGATCAGGCCTTAGGTTTTCTGTCTGTGCCAGTTGTCCAAGAAAGATAAAGATATCTTTCTTAAATGGTGAAGAAAGATAGGGAGGAAAATAAAGGCTAGGTTAGTATGGAAGGGGAGTGAGTGGTTACCAATGCAGTGTAATCTTGGGGACATGCAAATGGCTCACCAATAGCACTTGATGACATTACTATAATGCTTTACAATTACAAAGCACTTTCACATACATTTTCTCATTTGAACCACACAATACTTCTGTGAAGTATTATTGTTTTTGATGCACAGATAAGAAACTATGTCTTGGGTGAAGTGACTTGCCAAAGGTCACTCACATATAAGGAGCTAGCACTCAATCTCAAGTCTCTCCTGAACTTTAGTCCTTCCTTACTAATGACCTTCTGGATGTCCTTCAGGTCTCTCAAATGCAAAATGTCAAAAACGAACTCATATTTTCCCCCAAACCCATCCTTCCTCCAAACTTGGAGTCATCCTTCACTCTTCCCTTTCCTTCACTTCTCATGTTCAGTCTGCTGCCAAGTTTTATCAATCCCACTTCCACAATATTTCTTTCATCTTCCCCCTTCCCCGTCTGTCCAGTTCAGGGCTCTCATTACTTCTTGCCTGTACCATCTTAATAAACTTCTAATTGGTCTCCTTGCTCCAGACTCTTCCCTCTCAATTCCATTTATAGCTGCCACACTGTTATTACTAAAATGCTGATATGGTCAATTCACTCCCTTCGTCAAAATGCTTCTTTGGTTCCTTATTGCATCTAATAGAAGGAAACAGAAGGTATTCACCGATCAAGAAAAGCAAGAGTTAAAAAAAAAATACACATACATAACAATGGCAGAAATTTGAAGCAGATAGGCTTATAATAATACTTACCTTTTGTCTTGGCTCAAATTTATTTCCATGCTAAGCCAGAATGGCTCTTAGAAATGTCTAGTCTTAAATGAGATAGTTGTCTGGAAAAGATATGGGGGTAGGGTATGTTTAAAAAAAAGCTATAACCTCTCGAGGCAGGAAGGGGCCAGTCCAACGAGGTCGGTGTTGACTGCGTGTTTCTGATTACAGGGCTTTACCTCAGCTCTGCCTGGAAAACGAGCCGGAGGCCGGGGGAGTGTCGGGGCTCGCCTTCCGCTGCACACGCACACGCCCTGTGCACGTGGTGGGAGGCCGAGGCCGAGGCGCCCGGGGGCCCTGCTGCAGGCGAGGGAGCCACCGACCCGGCACGGACACGAACGCCTTGGAGCCGGCGCCCTCCGCCGCTGTGTCCCCAGGAACAGAGGAGCCCACGGGCGACGCCAAGAAAAAAATGGATGTTCTACTGAAGGCTGTTGGAGACACCCCTATAATAAAAACAAAGAAGTGGGCTGTGGAACGAACCCGAACTATGCAGGGTCTCATTGATTTAATAAAAAAATTTCTTAAACTTGTGGCTTCTGAACAGTTGTTTATTTATGTGAATCAGTCCTTTGCTCCTTCACCAGATCAAGAAGTTGGAACACTCTATGAGTGTTTTGTCAGTGATGGTAAGCTGGTCCTGCATTACTGCAAATCTCAGGCGTGGGGATGATCTATAAACAATAAGAACCACTTGCTGCTTAGCACTAACCTCCAAAAAGGAAGCAGAGCACTGAGAGACTTTGTGTCCAAAAACATGTAGGAAAGAGATGGATGTGATCTTTTCTCCATTTATTTACAAAACACTCTCTTTTTGTGTGATAGAAGTACCTGCAAACAGAGAATGGAGTCCCACTAAATGTAACTTAAGCTGTTTGTGATGCAAGTCATCATTAGGAAGTTGACGGAATATACTCATCTTCCTAGTGTTGCAAAAAAAAAAAAGCTATAACCTTAACTTGGGTACATTCTACTTTTTTTGGGGGGGCGTATTTTTTGTTTGTTTGTTTATTTTTGTTTTGTTGTTAGCTGAATACAATTGCAATGAATGAAGAGCTATCAGACTGCTACTACTAGAGAGATTGTAGCCATTATAACCCAACAGACTAGAAATGAGATGGCGAGCAGGTTGCCCTGAAGAGATGAAGGTAAGAAGTTGGTGCCAGAAAGCAACATTTAAGAGAAACTACTCTACTAGAATTCTGGAATTCTAGAATCTGTGTGTGAATTGCCCAAAAAGTGGATTTCACTGCTGAAATCTGTTCATGCTCCAGATGGACACCAGTTATTTTTCATTTCCCCTCTCTTCCCTTTCTCTTTCTCTTCTGAGAAAGCAGTCCATGACTCAGAGTTTGGTGTTCCCAAGAGTGAAAGGCTTATCTTTGTTTCTTAAGAGTTTGTTTATCGGTACTGTTTTTAAACATTTTCTTTGTTTCATAAGCAGGTGAAATGTTATGAAACTATTCACTATCCCAAATACTAAACAGTATGTATTATTATACCTGAATGCACTGAAGAGATGGATGATTTGAATAACTCTGAAGAAGACTGAGATTTAAAATGGGACTATTTTGCCAGAGAATGATCTTTGGCCAAGGGTTTGCAGGTAAATAATAGTATTGTTTTTGTCATTTAGTAGGGCAGAGAGAAATATGTTTGCTGGATGTACATTTACTGGAATATGATTACTGGTTTCCCTAGGCAAATGACATAGCAGCAATGACTGATCCTTGACTGACTGGGCTAATATTGAGGTGGGCACCTGCTATTTTTTTTTCAGATGGTTGATTTGAAAGGAAATTAATTCCTCTAGAAGGAGAGAGGCCAAGAGAATGGTTAGGGTGAAAATCATACCCCAAAGTTGGCATAGATTGACCTGCAAAAATGTGGAGGTGAGAGTGACTAATAGCCAATGCATGTCTGCTCACCAGTTCAGCAAGTGATCACTGCCTATTACTAATAGGAACTCATCACTTCCTCTTTCAAGAACCATTGTAGTAGCTGCAGGGCATACCACCTGCTGCTGGCTACCTGGGACTCTCAATGACACCAGATCTCTCTAGTCCATAAGGAAGCCACAAGGTTGTGATGCTGAGTCAAGGAGTTCAGGAAGTCCAGGAACCCAATAACCAGAGTCCCTGGAAAGCAGTCTGGAATGAATTCATGGACTCAATCATTCTTTAAGTCAATGTGGCAAAGATTTATTGTTACACTATACAATGGGAAAGAGTTCTTAGGGAACCTGCAACCTTAGAGGGGTACAGTTAAAGTTTTTATAGGATATTCAATAGTAAAAACTATGCGAAATATGCTAAGTAGATGAGTCAGGGTGGGATTAGGGAGCGGTTAAGGAGTGGTCAGTTATTAAAGGAACATACATTTTTAATATCTACTGTGTGGGTAGGGAGTGGGGCTGCCTGGAGGTGTGGTTTTAGGTCAGGGCTGACCAAGCTGCCACCCATCAATGTCATGTTTGACAAGATAGATGTTAGGAGTATATATATATGTCCCAAGCCTATGGCATATATAACAAGAGATTCTGGATGTATATAATGAGCTAGGGAGTATATATATGATGGAGTCTAGGATACATATGATAGGTCAGTAGTAAATATCTTTATGACCCAGTACACAGCTGCTTCAGCCAGTACACAGCTGGGTCAAGCTACTAAATTCTATAGGTTCAGCTGGTTACTGTATCAGGAAGAGAGATAAGTATATTGTTAGGGCATGCTGCCCTTGAGCTAGAGAGAAACAGCCTGAGACAGTGTTTGAGGCCAGGTAGAAATGTGATTTTGGAACTGGATGTGATTTTACAAACTGGGGTTCAAGCACAGGCACCCAAGCACCCCATCAGTTGGACAGAATCTTTTTTTTCCATATGTCTGTCCAGTCACATATGCTCTGGGAAAGAGCCATAAAGCAGAAGAGATGGGCAGGGACTTGAGATCTCAGCATCACCTAGACAAGCCTATGTTCTCACTGCCAGGTAAAGAAGCCAATATAGCTGCTGAGGGGATGGATAGGAGGGGGAGAGTCCCTCTCCCATCATGAGAAGTACAAAGAGAGAGTTCTTTAAGTCCTAAGCCTTGCTACTCAGTGGCACTTATCTTCCTCACTCTCCTTTGATCCCTCATGACATGGAGTAGAAGAGCAGGCACATAGAGACTAACCAAAAGCCTTAGTCTCTTTTTTTTCAATGGATTCACTATAAGGGCAAAAGCACATCGGTTATTGGAAAGGGCCTAGCTCCAGGCACACTGTCTAGTAGCAGAATGTGCTCTAGCTAGTGAAGATGGGGGGAGGGCTTCCTTCATCACCCCATTACCATTAAAATACAGGTTTTTATGCTTTTCTCACAGTTTTTTTTTTATCATAACATAGTGAGTTGCTTTATCTGTAATTTACAGATATGCAAACTGAGGTCCAAGGCTAGTCATTTGAAGAGAAGGAACTAAATAAAGTCTAATTCTATCTGACTATCAGTTTAGTGTTCTTTCCTTCTGGAAAAAAAGACATAGGACCACAAATTTTGTAGCTTGAAGGGATGTTCAAGATCATTTAGTATGATCCCCCTATTTCACATATGGGTAAAACCAAGACCCATAAAGTTGAAAACTTTCACATAAAGAAGTACATAGACAGATTCACATGATTCTCGCTGGAGTTTCTCTAGGTAATGAGATCATAACAATGGGTTATTTTTGAGCTTATTGTGGGACTGCCTTTGAGATAGGCATCTGGTATTTCTGCATGTGCTTGGTTTGAAAGAAAATCCATTCTGCTAGCTGAGGAGAGGTCAAGGGAGTGAAATCTTAGAGCTTCTAGAATTGAAACATTAGAAATCATCTAAAACACTGCAGAGGAAATTGAATGTTTGTTAACAACTTAACTCTTTATAATTGGGCTTTTTTATAGCTCAAATCATCAAACAATGATTATCTAATCCTGGCATTTCCCCAGGGTTCTGAGTGCTTGGAAAGATGTTAAATTGTACAGCTAAATCTCCCAGCACTGCGCCACCATAGCTTCGGAAACTGACAATGGTCCCGTGCCAGGACTTCCTGCTTAGCTAAATAGGACTTTATCTAAATCATCCAAATGACTTTGTCATCCCATGATGCAATTTTTTTTCTGATGAACATGAGCAAATGAGACAGTATTTGTAAAGTACTTAGCACAGTGCCTGGCACATAGTAAGTACTTAATAAATGCATATTCCGTCCCATTCCAATTACTGCTTCCCTCCTTTTGTGCTTGCCTCATCTCATCAGCTAGAGACTTCAGTCTGTGTCTCTGTTATTCTGCTACCTAGTATGCCAGTGATTCCCAAACAGAAAATAAATGGCATATTTTGGCTTGGTCATGCCATATTGGTTTGAATATAGGCCATCAAAGGATACCTCAAAGGAGATCTCCTTTAAAAAGAAAAGACATTTAGGTCACTGAAAAAATTGACTACTCATAACTATTGTGTCTATTTCACAGTGTTATTGCAAAGCTCAAATGAGATAATGCACATAAGGCATTTTGCAAACCTTAAAGCATTCTATAAATGTTAGGTAGTATAGCTATCATATTATCCGTGAGGATCAGATAGAGAGATATGAATGGGTGGGGTAAGTATAATTTGATAAATTCAGCTGTATAACAGGACTCAAAGTTCTGATGTATGGATCAGAGTCAATTTGGAGGGTAATTTCTAGTTGAAAAACAACCGGCACAATACAGTGATTATATTCTTTATTGATGCATTTTCCCTTAAAATTACTTTAAAAAATTTATTTTGTATATATTTTGTATTTAACTATTTGTTCATAAATTGTTCTCCCCAGTAACATTTAATCTCCTGCCTCATTTCTGTATTTATAACTATAATACCTAGCATGGTGACTATCATATTATAAGGGCTTGCTAAAGGCTTGTTGAAAGAATGAATGAATAAATGCATGAAGGAATGAGTGAAGCTAGATATGGGAAGAAAGTGTGGCCTATTTTTGGACCACTAGAGTACTCAGAAGAAAAAAAAAAGCTTAGACATCTGTAACCAATGCATCTGCTTACCACAGAACTCAACTGTACCCCTCTCCACCCATGGACCTCACAATTTAGAAGGGAAGCTCTTGCTCTGACTGGCATAGTGGTGAGGCAGTGCTCTGTGCTTCAACAGAACTTAACCAGAAAACAGAGAATTGGGGTGGGGTATTTGTGTATGACTGTATGGTACTTCCTTAAGTTTCGAGAAAGTCCAACACCTATCTGGATCCAGTTTACCCCCCACTCCCCTCCCCTGCCAATCCCTGGAATTAAATTGTAGCAAAGACTGACTTTGATGAAATGTGAGTTGGCAAGAGTAGGAAGAGATGGAGATATCCTTGAGATCTAGCCCTTGGGGGAGACTTAGGGAAACTATCATCAAGGGGGAAGGAGTCAGAAAGTGAGTAATGGGAAGGTATGTGTGGGAGAATGTAATAGTAATGTAATCTGACCCCTTTGTATTGGCAAGTAAGCAGGTACTTAGCAATTAGTAATTGACTAAGCCTCTGTGAGAGAAACAAGGTATGAACCCCTGTTCCTGATGTAACAGGAAGGGGTTGGCTGAAACAGGATGTAGCTAATGCTGTGTTTATATAAGAAAAGCCCCAGAGAGGAAGGGTCAGAATTTCTTGGGACCAGCATCTGGAATCAGAGCAGCTACAGAAGAGAGAATCAAGAACTGAGCCAGAATTTCCTGAGAACTTGTGGTGGTGAAGCTTCTTCTGAACAGGAGCCCAGGAGCCCAGAAGCCCAGGAGACCAGGATCTCAGGAAGCCAGGAGCCCAGGAATCCCCCCCCCCCAGGCTGGATAAGGGGATTCTGATTTTTTTTGAATGAGAAGCACAAGACTGAGAAAGCATGACCAGGATACAGGGACTTTGTTTGTTTGTGGCTTGGTTGAGCTTTGAATTCCCAAGAGTAGAAATTGTGAAGGATTTGAGATGGATTGGACCCTGTGAACTTCAGTGTGGAGCAGGACCTACCCAGAGAGCTGGACAAGGAACTGGGAGCTGTCTGCCATAACCAAGGTGACAGTCTGATGAATCCAGGGAATCTGAGAACTGGCCCCAAGCCAAGAAAAAAAGACCTTTCCATGGGTACTGAGTAAAGATGAAATTGTAGTTTACTAGAGACCTAGGGGTGGAGGGTTTGTGTATTTTCTAATGATTGTATTTAGTGATTAATGATACTTAGTAATTGATTGATGAATAAGTGACTGATTGAGTTAACTTAAGTGTGCCCCATGAATGGAAGACTTTGATTATTGTACTTTGAGATAATTGTTCTTTGTCCAAAACTTTGTGGCCACCATGGTGGAAACTATGTGGCCATTTTAATAAGCTGTTGTGAATACTATATTGTGATTTTCTGTGATAAGTTGTAATGTTGTGAATGCTGTACCTTGATTTTCTGTGAATGTTTTGCTTCTATTTATTATGAAATAAATAGGGTGTTCACTATACTGTGTAATCAGAACCTTAAAAGGTGTTCACATAGCATTCTTCTGGAAAGCTGCTTGTGCATGGCCTTACAGGGGATGGATGGGGGGCAGGGAGAAAAACTGAAATTTTCAAATATCTCAGGAGGAAGAAAATTGAGTTAAAGATATCAAACACAAGTAGATAAATCAACAGGAAAGATAGTAATAACAGAATATGGAATCTGGGTCAGGTAAAAAGAGTTGAAACACCAATGAATAAATAGTCTAAGAAAACTGAAAACACAAAAGAAATAAATGAACATCTTCACAAACATAAATATTCAAACTAGAAAAACAAAATAGAAAACTTAAATAATACAATGTAAAAAAAAAGAAATAGAACCTGCTGTAAAAGAACTACCAAAGGGAGGAAAAAACCTCCTTGAGAATTCTATAAAGCATTTAAAAAAACTTAATACCAATACCATACAGATTATTCTCAAAAGCTGAGAAAGAAATCATATTCCTTTTATGAGAAAAATATAATACTAATACCTAAACCAGGAGAGGATAAATCACAGAATCAGAAATATATGCCAATATTGTTACTGAATATAGATTCAAAAATTAAAAATTGAGCCCTCTCAAACACATTACAGCAACCTATCCAAGAAATCATTCATCATAATAAAATTAAATTTATCACAGGAACTATAGGAACACAATTAAAAAACACTTTTCATACAAATAAAGTCAGATTTAAATAATTGGAAAAACATCAGTTGCTCATGAGTAGGCTGAGATAATATAATAAAAATGACAATTCTACCTAAATTAATTTACTTGTTCAGCGCCATAACAACCAAACTACCAAAAAATTACTTTATAGAGCTAGAAAAAATAATAACAAAATTCATCTGAAAGAACAAAAGGAACAGAATAGAAAGGGAATTAATGAAAAGAAATGCTAGGGAAGGTGGCCTAGCCATACTAGATGTTAAATTGTATTATAAAGCAGCAATCATCAAACTTGGCTAAGAAATAGAGTGGTGGATCAGTGGAATAGGTTAGGTACAAACAGTAGTCAATGACTCTAGTAATCTACTGTTTGATAAACCCTAAGATCCCAGCTTCTGGGATAAAAACTCACTATTTGATAAAAACTGCTGGGTAAACTGGAAAATAGTATGCCAGAAACTGGGCATAGACCAACCTCTGACATGATATACCAAAATAAAGTTCAAATGGTATACAATTTAGATATAAAGGCTGATACTTTAAGAAAATTAGGGGAGCAAGGAATAGTTAATCTGTCAGATTTACGGAGAATGCAGGAATTTGTGACCAAACAAGAGAGAGAGAGAAAATTATGAAATGGAAAATGGATAATTTTGATTACATTAATTTGAAAGGTTTTCACACAAACAAAGCCAATGTAACCAAGATTAAGGGGAAAGCAGAAAACTGGGAAATAATTTTTATACCCAATGTCTCTGATGAAAGCCTCATTTCTAAAATATATGAAGAACTTAGTCAAAAGTTATCCCCCAATTGATAAATAACCAAAGGATATGAAAAGGCAGTTTTCAGAGGAAGAAATTAAAGCTGTCTAGTCATATGAAAAAGTGCTTTAAAACATCATTGATTAGAAAAATGCAAATCAAAACAACTCTGAGGTACCATATCATATCTGTCAGGTTGACTAATGTGACAAAACAGGAAAATTATAAATTCTGGAGAAGATGTGGGAAAATTGGAATACTATTGCATGGTGGAGTTGTGAATTGATCTAATGATTTTGGAGAGCAATTTGAAGCTATGCCCACAGGGCTATAAAAATGTGGATACCCTTTGACTTAGCAATATCACTTTCAGGACTATATCCCAAAGAGATCATAAAAATGGGAAAAGGACCCATATGTATAAAAATATTTATAACAACTCTCTTTGTGGTGGTCAAGAACTGGAAATTGAGGGGATGCCCATCAATTGGGGAATGGCTGAACAAGTTGTGGTATACGAATGTAATGGAATACTATTGTACTTTAAGAAATGATGAGCTGGTGGACTTCAGAAAAACCTGGAAAGACTTACATGAACTGATGCTGAGGGAGTAGAGCAGAACCAGGAAAATATTGCACACAGTTATGGCCACATTGTGTGATGACTAGCTTTGATAGACTTGACTTTTCTCAGCAATGCAAGATTTTAAGACAACTCCACAAACCTCATGGTGGAAAATGCTGTCCACATCCAGAGAAAGAATTATAGAGTCTGAATGCAGATTGAAGCATACTATTTGCTCTCTCTCTCTTTCTTTTGTTTTGTTTTGTACCTTCCTTCTCATGATTCATTCTATCGGTTATAGTTCTTCTTTGCAACATAACTAATGTGAAAATTGTTTAATGTGAATGTATACATAGAGCTTATATTAGATTGCATGCCATCTTAGGCAGGAGGCAGGAGAGGGAAGGGGAGAAAATTTAAAACCCAAAAAGCTTGTGGAACTGAATGCTGCAAACTAAAAATAAATAAATAATTTAAAAAGAAATTTGAATTTATACCAGGGATGCAAAGAGAGTTCAGTATTAGAAAAATATTCAAATTTGCTTGTTTGATTATTTAACAATGATAATAACAATTATTTAACAATGATTTAACAATTAAATGTTAAAACCCAAAAGATCTAAAGTCACATGATTATCTCAATATTGGAAAAACCTTCGACAAAATACAACAATGTTAAAAACCCTACAAATTATAAGTATAGAGGGACTTTTATAATACAATAGTATCCAGCTAAAACCACAAGCAAGCATCATATACAAGGGGGATGACTTAGACCCTTTCCCAGAAAATAGGGAGGAAAAGCAAGGATGACTTCTTTCCCTACTATTATTTTTATAGTTCTAGAAATGATAGCAATAACAATAAAAGAAGAAAAATAAAATGAAGGCATAAAAAAGGTAAATAGGAAATAAAACTTCTTAAATGCTTATGATATGATGGAATTGGAAAATTCTAGGGAATCAGCAAAGTTACTAATCGAGATAGTTAATAGTTCTGAAAAAATTATACACTGTAAAAGAAGCCCTGAAAAATAACAGAACTTTTATATAACAATAGCAAAATCCAATAGGTGACAATAAAAAAGGAAATTCCTTTTCAAATAACTACAGAATGGATAAAATGCCCTGTGCTTCCAAAGAACACCAAATACCTGTATAGATTCGATTATAAATTTCTCCTTAAAGAAAAATAAAGAACAACTTATATAACTAGAAGATATTCAGTGTTCATGGATGGGTTGTACCACTATAATAAAAATGACAATACTATTGAACTTAATTTATCATTTTTATGCTATACCTACCAAATTACCAAAGAGAAATTTCCAAAATTCATGAAATAATAGTAAAATTCATATTGAAAAACAGATCTATAATATTAAAGAAATAGTAAAAAGGGATAAAGGGGTAGTCCTTCAAGACTTCAAACTCTGTTACAAAACAGATGTCATTAGTATTGATTAAAAAGTAGGGAAGTAGATCATGAAAACAGACTAAGCAATGGAGTCAGAAACAGTGAAACTTAGTAACCCAGGGTTTGATAAATTAGAAAACACAAATTATTTATGAAATAACTCCCAATCTGACAAAAACTTCTGAGGAAACTTAAAAGCTGTCTGGCAGAAATTAGCCTTAGATCAATACTTTATATTATATTTCACATTAAAAATCATACATCTAAATGGATACATGACTTTAATATTAAAGATCATTCTATAAAAGATTAGAAGAGAAGCAGATGCTAGCTCTTTCTCAGCTGTGAGTGGGAGATATATTCTTAGCCAAACAAGGGATAGAAGCAATCACAAAATATAAAGTAGATAATTGATCATACAAAACTGAAAGCTTCTGCAGAAACAAAATTAATGCCTCTAGGAGAAGAAAGGAATTTGCTGAATTGAGAAAACAATCTTAGTATTTGATTTTCTTGATAAGGGTTTGGTCTCCAAGATATATCAACAATTAATAGATTTATAAGGCCAAAAACCATTCTCCAATAGATAAGTGATCAAAAGATATGAAGAGATGACTAATGTGGAAATAAGATTTAATATGATTATGCAACTATAGTCTATATCAGATTGCATTCTGTTTTGGGGAGGGGGAAAATTAGGACTCAAAATCTTATAAAAGTGAATGTTGAAAACAAAAGTAAATTAATTAACTATTCTTAAAAAATTATATTTGAAAAATATGAAGTTTCCCAAAAAACTTCAATCTATTAACAAACTTACGAAAGAATGCTCCAGGGGCGGCCAGGTAGCACAGTGAGTAAGAGCACCGGCTCCAGTGTTGGGATGACCTGGGGATCGAATCCGGGCTCAGACACTTAGCACCCACCCAGAAACACCTGGCTCATGTAACCTTGAGCAAGTTACTTAACCCTGATTGCTTTAAAAAAAAAAAAGAATTCTCCAAATCACTAATTTAGAAAATTCAATTATATCTTAGTTTCAGGTCCATATTCTTTCCCTTTCTGCCACTATTGAAAGAGCAAGAAAAACCAAACCTATTGCAAACATACAGACTAGCAAATTCTCACATTCACTAAAATGAATTCTCTGGAATTTTGTGCTTGATCATTGTGTCTATCAGAGTTCCTAAGTCTTTCAAGGTTATTTGTCTTTACAGTATTGTTTTTATTATATAAATTGTTCTCTTGGTTCTACTCACTTCATTTTGTACCAGTTCCTATAAGGCTTCCCAGGTTTCATTAAATCTATCCATTTTATCATTTATTACATCATAGCATTTCATCACATTGGTATACCAAAATTTTTTCAACCATTTCCTATTTGATGGGCACCATCTCAGTTTTCAATTCTTTGCTACCACTAAAAGAGCTAGTATAAGTATTTGTGTAAATCTCTCTCTCTCTCATTCTCTGTCTTGGGTACAGACTTAGTAGTAGTATCCCTGGGTTAAAGATTAATAGCTTTGGGGGCATAGTTCCAAATTGCTTTCTAGAATGACTAGACTAGTTTCAATTCCACCAAAAGTATGTTAAAGCACTTATTTTCCCATAGTCCCTTGAAAATCAGTTGTTTTTCTTTTTTGTCAACTTGTTTATCTGATGGATATATAAGGTGGTACTTCAGAGTTATTTTAATTTTAATTCCTCTGATTATTAGTGATTTAGTGAATTTTTCACATGGATATTCATAGCTTTGCTTTCTTTCCCTGAAAACTGGCTGTTCATATACTTTGACCATTTATTAATTGGGGAATAGTTCTTACCAAATCACCAATAATAAGAGAAATGTATTTCAAAATTACCCTTTGGTTTTACCTCACTCTCTGAAAATTGGTAAAGATGACAAAGATGGGAAGAGTCAACACTGGAGTGCTTGTAGGAATATAGGCATTCTAGTGAATTGTTGGTGAAACTATGAATATGTACAACTATTTTTGAAAGCAATTTAGAATTATGCAAATAAAGTGATAAAAAAGTTTTTTTATTTTGACATGGAGATTTCATTTTTAGTCCTATCTCTATGAGGTAATTGATAAGAAGAAAGTCCTCACATACTTTATATAGACCAATATTTTTATAGGAGCACTTTTTTTGCGATAATAAAAAAATTGAAACCTAGTAGATGCCCATCAATTGAGGAATTGCTAAACAAACTGTGGCACACAAATAAAATAGAATATTGCTATTTTGTAAGAGATGATGAATGTGATGAACACTAGAGAATCATGGAAAGATCTGCATGAACTGATGCAGAATGAAATATGCAGAGCAAAGAAAACAATATACACAATGACTACAACAATGTAAATGGAAAGAACAACCATACAAGTGAAAAGTGGATGCTGTAAAATCATTAAGAACAAGCATGGGGGTGGCTATGTGGCATGGGGTGCCTAGGTGGTACAGTGAATAGAGCACCAGCCCTGGAGTCAGGAGGACTTGAGTTCAAATATGGCTTTAGACACTTAACACTTACTGGCTGTGTGACATTGGGCAATTGCCCTGCCTTCCCCCCTCCAAAAAGCAAAGCAAAAAAAAAGAACAAGTATGGCTCAAAAAAGGAGACCTAACCTCTTTCTAGAAGTAGGAGGTCCACAGATCCACAATGTTGCACATTGCACATATTTTTAGACTTTAGGTATTGATCAGTTATACTGATTTTTTCACCTTTGTCTTATCTAAAAAATATTATTTGTTATATCAGATGCTGTAACACCAATGCAATATTTACAATGCCCACAGTGGTTATGAATATGCTGGTATAGTTGTGAATCACAAAATGTAACAGGCTCTCCACATGGAGGACAGAACCAAAACCTTTATTCAAATACCAAAAAACCAAGTCCCCAAACCAGAAGGTCAAAGTCATTACAGTAACCACAAAGTTGGTACACATAGTCAATGCAGCAAACACCCACATTCCCAAGCCTTCAAAACAAAATAAGCTCCCTCAGGCCTCTTCTTCTCACTCACTCCCTCAAACAAGGATCTTCCTCTCCTCATTCACCATAGCTGCTCAGCAGTTCTGGCTCCTAGTAGTTCTCATTCCTGGCAGTTCTCAGCAGAAGTTCTCAGTAGAAGTTCTGACTGGCTCTCAGAAGGTCTGCCACTAAAAGTTCTGTTCTCCAAATCTCTTCCCTCTCCAGCCTGGGCCTCTCTTTATATATGGTATTAGCTCCTCCCTTCCCCACCCCTTCCTATTATGTCAGCAAGTTCATCCCACCATGGAATTTAAAAGTTCTGGGTCTTAATATTTGACACAATTATGAACTTGAAACTGAGTGCTAAGTACTTGTTTGCTTGCCAATACAAGGGGCATGGAATATCATCAAATCCCATTAATCATTACAGATGCCTCCCTGGAACCTCTGAGGGTACAGATCCCGGGAGAAATTATGATGATGTGGAAAAAAGTGACATAAATAAAAATGTATTTTTTTAAAAAAGGTATTGAAATACTTCTCCCAATTTAGTTATCTGGAGGGGCTAAATTTCTGGTCCTTGAGGTGCCTCCCTTCTTTGACCAGGACACAAGGATCTAGAGTTCCTCCTTTAGGTCTCTGATCTCAGACCAGAAGGATGACCAACACCAGCACTGGAAAGCTGGAATAAACTAAATCAGAGTTATATTCTGGATAAATATTTCTTCCTTGTTTCCATGTCCTTGGCTAAATCAACATCCTTTTGCTTGAGTCAATTAGATTGACTACGATTCTCATTTCACTATAGCTTCAGACCTAAAAAGTACCAGGGGTCTAGCCCACATCCATCTCAGCCCATAATAGTAGAGTAGCCCACTACTCCCTGTTTCCTTATATGAGTTCATTTAATCTAATTTGCCATTTACAAATGAAGAAAATGAGACCAGAGAGTGGAAGAAAACTTCATCTTAATCTTAGAACATTTACCCTCTCCAAATTAGATAAGAAAAGAAGAAAACGTACCAGAAAAAGCACCCTCACTTGTAGAAGGTATAGGGAAAGCTCATTGAAAGCTACCAGTAAAGAATTCTAATCTGTGCTGTCCCATTGTAGCCTGGGGCTAGGACTAATCATGCCCCATGGACCATTGTTTCATTACCTGTTAAAGGAGACTGTGTACACTGAGGTTTCTAAAGGTCACACTCCTTGGTTTTCATTATTTTTCATTGTAGATACTGTTGCAAACAACAGCCATTTGTTTCTTGAACATCAGCCATTTGAGACAGTTGGCCATTAACATGCCTTCTTCTGTTCCCCTATCCCACTGCTGGGGCTTCTAAAAGTTATTTATACGAGGATGGAGTTTCAGACCTTAAGCTTCCTCTGCCTTGGAAATAATTTCCTGGTACACAAGGTGACCCCTGCTCTGTGTTTTGTAAAGCCTGAAGTGCCTGCTTGGCTTTATTTTCCTCTCTCAAGCAGAAATCAATCTAAATAATTTCACCCATGGAGCGTCAGCAATCTCTCACTTACTAGTAGTTAAAAAAAACACTGTTATTGTTGCTTATTTAAAAAAAATGCCCTCATTTCATCAATCCTCAGACATTCTCATTCCCTTCCTTAGGTCTGCTGTAATGGGTGCTGCTGTTTAGTGAAGCATGGATTGTGTGTAACTCCATGAGGGAGAAATTCAGTGAGATAATTAAACATAAGGTGAGCATATCATCTCTGACTCTAAGAGGTCATGTCAAAGATTTAGAGTTGGAAGGGACCCTTAGAAACCATCTAACTCAACTCCTTTATTTCACAAATGAGGAAACTGAGACTCAGAGAGGGGAAATGATTTTCCCAAGGTCATATCCTCAAGAGAGCCCAAGGGATCTAGGGTCAATTCAATTTAAAGTGACATTTAATCAATACCTACTATGTCCAAGGCCCTGTACTAACAGCTTGGGATACAAATATGAAAAATGACATAGTCCTTACCCTCAAGGAGTTTATATTCTGATGGGAGGCATGATACATACATAATTAAGTCCAATAAATAGAAGGTAGCACACTGCTACCTTCCTCATAGAGAGTAGAAAATAGGAGTTCTGATGCATTGGGGAAAAGTTTTACTGACTTTACCGTTTTGCTGAAGGCCTTGAAGGACCTAGCTCCCCATTGGCTAACAGGTTTATTAGCAAATTAATATCAAGGAATAGAAGCAGCATTAACCTATGGTACCAAGTATGAAAATGACTGATTACAGAGCTCTTCCTGAGAAGAGGTTTGAGAGGGTCAGGATAGACAGAATAGAGCTGAACTCCAAAAGTTGGGTAAGGACCCTAGTAGGGGCTGGGAAGAGCATTCATTGCCTTTGGAGTCAGACAATCTGGATTCATGGAATTTCAGGTTGGAAAAGACTTTAGAGGTTTAATCTCTATGGGAAAAATCCATTTCTCCTTGAAGATTTCCGTTGAAATCAAGGAAGCACACTGGATAGGGCACTGGGTCTGGAGTCAGGAATACTGGAGTTCAAATCTAGTCTCAGGCAATTATTAGCTGAATGACCCTGGGGAAGATACGAAGCTGTAATGTAATGCCAAGGAAAGGCAACTTCCCAAGGTTCAGAATAGGTGCTCTCCAGTTTATTCAGTGACAAACCAAGAACAGAGAAGATCAAAACATGACATCATTCAAAATACAGCATTTACTAAGTGTGATTAAATAATCTCCAAGTACTACCCCACCCCAGGACCTTCCAACCAATCAATCAATTACAAAGTCCCAGTTCTAAATACTACTCCACCCCTAGGCTATACCTTCATTTAGTCCACCACAAAGCCCCTCTTCTCAAATGGACATTAGTTTCCAAACATAAGTAAAGTACATTCATTTGTTCAACCATAGAACACAAAAAGGTCAAAAGTTCCCCACCCCTGCATCACAATTGAATCTACCCCAGAGTTACATCAAGTTTAAGCACAGCACTTAATACCCAAATGGAAGTCTTTTCTTCATCTTGACAGGAGGCAAGTTCTCAGCAATCTTAGTTCCTGGGGAGACAAGGCTTAGCAAGGCCACAAGATACATTGCCAGTCTCTTCATTAATTCATCCTCTGTCTGTAGAACAGTCCTAGAACCCCTGAAAACATTAGCAAAACCCTCTCCCAGGATTTCTGTAAACATACAACAAGAAAATCCTTCTTCAGGGCTTCTGAACCAACAGAAAGGTTCCCAGACCCCTGCAACAACAGCACTGTCCTTCACCAGTGGACAGTAT
>NW_027186455.1:1028806-1056114 GCF_028583685.1 Petaurus breviceps papuanus | reverse complement strand
CAATCAATCAATTACAAAGTCCCAGTTCTAAATACTACTCCACCCCTAGGCTATACCTTCATTTAGTCCACCACAAAGCCCCTCTTCTCAAATGGACATTAGTTTCCAAACATAAGTAAAGTACATTCATTTGTTCAACCATAGAACACAAAAAGGTCAAAAGTTCCCCACCCCTGCATCACAATTGAATCTACCCCAGAGTTACATCAAGTTTAAGCACAGCACTTAATACCCAAATGGAGGTCTTTTCTTCATCTTGACAGGAGGCAAGTTCTCAGCAATCTTAGTTCCTGGGGAGACAAGGCTTAGCAAGGCCACAAGATACATTGCCAGTCTCTTCATTAATTCATCCTCTGTCTGTAGAACAGTCCTAGAACCCCTGAAAACATTAGCAAAACCCTCTCCCAGGATTTCTGTAAACATACAACAAGAAAATCCTTCTTCAGGGCTTCTGAACCAACAGAAAGGTTCCCAGACCCCTGCAACAACAGCACTGTCCTTCACCAGTGGACAGTATCCACTCTCTGTCTGCAGGACAGTCTCAGGAGCTCTTAGCCAACAGCCAGGTTCCAGGACTTCTTCAACAAAAGGACTGTCTTTCACCAGTGGACAAATCTGGCAAAACAACATCAAAACAGACAGACAAAGTACCAGCAAAACAGCCATGTCTCCTCAGTCCTTGGCAGCTCAGGGGGCAGGTCTCAAAAGTCCAGGGCAATTCAAAGTTGCCCCCAGCAATTCTCTCAGTCTCTCTCTGCCTCCACGAGGTGCTGCTTCCAAAAAGTTCTTCTGCCTCTCTCTTGTGTCTCTCCAAATCTATGTCACCAGCTTCTCCCAGTTCAGGACTCTCTTTTCACATCAACAAGTCCATCCCACAGGTGGATTTAACAAGCTCTGGGTTTTAACACAATCAATTTGAAAACCAAGCCAATACAGGGGAATCTTTATGTTCCATTACTATCACAGAAGCCTCTATCTGCCTCAGTTTCTTCAACTATAAAACAGGGATAATAACAACATCACCTACTCCTAGAATCCAGATTGTCTGACTCATATTTGTGAGTATCAAATGAGAATGTTTGCAAAGTACTGGCAATTGGTAAGCAATAAATGTTTATTGAATGACTTTGGGGGGTACATGATTCCTCCCCAGAGCTACTAATATTTTTGTATCTCATATTTGAATTGTCTATTGCCCTGTACCACTCACTGGGTAACACAAATTGACACTGTTTGTCATCCATGAGGTCCAGTGGTACCACCTTCTTGAGTCTGATCTCTTCCTACCCCTCTCTCAATGCAGTTGTACCTGTGCCAGTCTGTATTTTACACTATTGCTGCCATTATCTAGTCAGACTCTACCCTACTCAAATGCTTTTGCCCCAGGTTAAAAACATTCTAAATCATAGCTCTGAATAGTCAGCTCATCAGACTAAGTGATTCATAAGGTGCCTTTTAGCTCTACCATCCTAATTCTTTGTTTTCAAGGCCAAATTTTCTTGACTTTCACATTTGGCCATTGGAGGATAGATTCTATTGCCAAATCTAAGTGGTGCTCTCTTTCCAAGCAAGGTTTCTTTTCCCACATCGATCAATCCACCCATCAATCAATCAAGAAGTATTTATTAAACTCTTACTCTGTGCCAGGTACTGCTCTAGGTGTTGGGGATACAAATAAAAATAATGAATGCATCCCTGGTGCCCTCCCTGAGCTGTCAGGAAAGCTAGATTTTCTTATTCTGTTAGCCCTGCTCCCTGGCCTTACAGAGACAAGTTATTACCATATAAATTGGATAAGGTCTTGGGTAATTGCTGACTGATTGGGAAGCAGAGAGTGCTAGGGAACTATTAAATGCACCTATCTCTGCTACCTACTTTTTGTGGTTGTGGGAGGAATATTCCAGCTGTTTGCTTTTTCTACCATTTCTAGAAATATCTTGGGAGTGTAGATTTGAAGGAGGAAAGAACATTAGAGAATAGTCATCTATCTAATAAATCATGCAACAAGTATTTATTCAATACTTATGTTTGTTAAGAACTGTGCTAGGTGCTAGGAATAGAATAAAAATGTTAAAGTGAGATGTTCCCTGAACTCAAGGGATTTATATTCTTCTAGAAGAATTTGTCAAAGATAAGTAAAGAATGAATAATAGCAAATATGGTGATCAGAGGTGATGGGGCACTGAAAACTGGGGGACTCAGGAAAGGCTTCTTGAGGTAGATAGCACCTGAGCTAAGCTTTTTAGGGTTTCTTCCTCTGACCCCAGATAACTGAATCACTATCATGGGAGATGGGGATTTCTAGCCTTGGAAATGACTCTCTGAGTAAACTTCTTAAGAATAGGAACTCTCTTCATTAAAAAAAAAATTGTATCCCCAGTACCTAGAGCAATGGCTAGCACACAGAAGGTAATTGAAGATTGATTATTGATTGATTTAAGAGATTCCAAGTTTTAGAGTTGATACCAGCCACCCAAGTAGGAGGTGATTCCTGTACCTATACCAATTCTGGGGGAAGATACTCAACTGCCAAGAGAAACCATCAGGATGATGCTGAAGCAGAAAGTCAATCAGTTAGTCAACAACATTTGTTAAGTATGTGTGCCACACACTTGTTAAGCACAGAGAATTTAAATATGAAAAAGAAAATGGGTAGGAAATAAGAGGATAGTTTTGCCCTTCTTAAATAGAGGCTTGGGGGAAGAGCCCTTTACTCCAACCTCTAAACAGAGGGATCTCAAGGGCAGAAAGTACTGATGAGTTGTGTAAGTACCAAGAGATTCTGCAGGATGATAAACTTCTTGGGGGTATGATGGAGAAGTTCAAAGGAGGGCAGTCAGTTGGGAAAAGGGCCAAGAACGTCCAAGCCATGCCCTAGACTATCCAGAGAACTGTGTTCTGTGAGTTGGACAGCCTAGGTCATGGTTGAAAATGAAATATCTGGTAGGCAGTTGGAAAAGTTACAATTTTATGTTTTAAATATTTGTTAGGGTATCTTTCGATACTTTAGAAATCTAGATACTTAGATATTAGATACTTTTAGATAATATTTTTAGATACTTTGTTCCCCTCCAGGCTCCATTCCTTACTCTTCAGATTTTATCTACTATGCCACAAAAATCTCATTGTAGGTGTTTATTACAATCTGGGACTTCTCACACTGAAAGTATGTTCCACATGGACCTGCCCTTTCTCTAATTTTCTTGATTCCTCCCTGTGAGGGATGATTTCTCAGAAGTGAAACCTCCTCCAAAAGGTTAATAGTTTTTTTCCATGCTTTACAACACAACCTAAACGGTGCACGCTTGCAAACTCTTGCAAAACTTCCCTGCCTTTTCTTGTCCTTTGTTTTTTTTTTTGTTGTTGTTGTTGCTGGGGAAGATTCATGCGAAGAGATTGTGTCCCCCTGAAGCCTAGCCAATGAAATAAGGGAAAGGGGGTTAGGGAGGAGGGGGACTCGCATTGGAGTATAAAAGGACCTCGCTTTCCGGAATCAATTTGTACTTCCCTGGCCGGTGTCATTAGAACCTCTGGGGCAGTACCGTTTTTTTATGAGAAAGCGATAAACTCATTTCTGCTTTCAGGTATTTAAGTCTTTGGATTGATTTTTTTGGTAGTGGTCTCTGTCCCACACACTCCCTAAACCTCCATTTTAAGGAAAGTTCCTGGGTCAGCTATATCTTCATTCTTTTTCATGTTCCACTTCTGATTCTTCAGACTCTCTCTACCATGTTCCTATACCTATGGGTCCCCTCTCTTTTCAGTTTCCTTTTATGTGTTATTGTTCTCTATTAGAATTTAAACTCTTTAAAGGACTATCTTTCTACTTGTATTTGTGTTTGTAATGCTTATTAAATGCTTATTGACTTGAATTAATTTTTATTATTTAGGAATTTTATTTTTGTGGTGGAGGAAATAAATAGCTATTACATATTTTATATATACTTTGTACATGGAGCATTTTTTTTTTCTAGAAGGGACCTTTTAAATTACTTTTTAGGGCAAACTGAAGACATGAGTCATGTTCAAGCCTTGTTTTCGAGATTTACCACTCAAATTCCTAGAGTGGTAGGAGGCAGAATGAGTCAAAGAGAATAAGAAAAGTTTGATGGCTTTAGAAAAATTCAATTTTATTTTGTTTTTAGTTCTGAATTCTCTCTTTCCCATCTTTCCCTCCCCTCTCTATGCATAAAGCAAGAAAAAATATACCTGTTACAAATAAGTACAGTCAATCAAAAACAATTGATTTTCTTCTTTGGGGGTCAGGTTTGAACCCAATCCATGTGAATCCAGAACCAGAGGCTTGTATGAGGGAGCCCTGTGGGATCAGGGAATAACAGTGCAACATATGAGATACATATTTGAACGTATTTGCAGGGACCCACTGAATAAGTGAATAAAGGAATAAAAAAAAGCATATAATAAGAGTTTATTATTTGTCTAAACAAATATGAAAGCAAGTCAGTATCTGCCCACAAGGACATCACATTCTGACAGGAAGAAATACCATATGCAGGGAAGTGTTGTCCAAATAAGAAATTATGGTTTGTAAAATCACAGAGGTCATTGAAAGGAATAATAGGGCAGCCAATTGACATTCCCTTTCTAGAAGCAATGGCAGAACAGATTCAACATGGATAAAATAGGGCAATGGAAAGAGCACTGGCTTTGAGGAAATCATTAAAGATTGAAGGGGTCCAGCTTCCTTCACTATACAATGAAGGATTTGGATTTTATGACTGCTGAGGTTCTCATGATTTTCAGAGCAAAAGGTATAAAGGGGCAGAGACCAGTGGTGGTATGAACACATATAATGACAGGGTAGATAATAGCCTGGGTGAAAATGAGGATGCAGAGTCCCAGGGAGTTCAGAGCTAAGTGACTTTGAACTAGAGAGATTCTCATACAGGATGTATTTTGAATGGTCTTGTATTTTGCAGGGTATCATTGGAGAGCTTTTCATCTGGAATCTCTATCTTGGATGCCCTAGTGTTTTGGGGGATATACTAGAGAAAAATAAGTTTACTTCCTTTCTTTTATTTTCAAACTGTAATCACTAAAAAAAATTTTTTTTTGGTCTTTAATAATTTGTATACTTTTAGTTTACAAGATTCATTACCACAATTCCTTGAGTTTCAATTTTTCTCTCCCTCCCCTCCCCGCCCCACCCTCCCCCATGGCAGGCATACAATCAAGTATAGTATCTGCAAATGCTTTCACATTAGGCATTAGTCATGTTATAAATAAGGATTGTAACAGATGGAGTGAAGAATGGGAAAGAGGAAATAAAACCAAACAAGAAAATGAAAAAGGGCAGGTAGTTTGCTTCAATCTGGGTTCAATCACCGTTCTTTCTCTGGATGTAAACATCTCTCTCCATCATGAGTCTTTTGGGTTTGACTTATGTCTCTGGATTGCTGAGAAGAGTCCAGTTTATCAAAGTTGGTTGTCACACATATGTTGTGTCTGTAATTGCGTACAAATTCCTCCTGGCTCTACTCTTGTCACTCAGCATCAGTTTGTGTAAGCCTCTCCAGGTAAATATGAAGTCCATCTGCTACTCATTTCTTATTGCACAATAGTATTCCATAACATGCATATACCACAACTTGTTCAGCCATTCCCCAATTGATGGGCACCCCCTTAATTTCCAATTCTTTGCTACCACAAAAAGATCTGCTATAAATATTTTTGTACCTATGGGTCTTTCCCCCACTTCTATGATCTCTTTGGGATACAACCCTAGAAGTGGTATTGCTGGGTAAAAGGGTATGAAATTTTTTATAGCCCTTTGGGCATAATTCCAGATTGCTTTCCAGAATGGTTGGATCAGTTCACAACTCCACAAGCAATGCACTAGTCTTCCAATTTGTCCACATCCTCACCAGCATTTGTCATTTTCCTGTTTTGTCATCTTAGCTAATCTGACTGGTGAGATGTGGTACCTCAGAGTTGTTTTGATTTGCATTTCTTTAATCAATAATGATTTAGAGCATTTTTTGTACACTTATAGACGTCTTAATTTCTTTCACTGAAAACTGCCTGTTCATATCCTTGGACCATTTATCAATTGAGGAGTGACGTGTATTCTTATAGATTTGGCTCAATTCTCTGTATATTTGTAAAAATTCTTCCCTAATTTCCCACCTCCCCCTTAATCTTGGTTACATTGGCTTTGTTTGTAGAGAAGCTTTTCAATTTAATATAATCAAAATTATCCATTTTGTATTTTGTAATGCTCTCTAATTCTTGTTTTGTCATAAAGTATTTCCCTCTCCACAAATATGACAGGTAAACTATTCCTTGTTTTCCGAGATTGCTTATAGTATCAACCTTTATACCTAGATCATGTACCCATTTAGATTTGATTTTGGTATATGGTGTTAGGTAATGGTCTATGCCCAGTTTCTGCCATACTATATTCCAGTTTTCCCAGCAGTTTTTGTCAAATAGTGAGTTCTTATCCCCAAAACTGGGGTCTTTGGGTTTATCAAACAATAGCTTACTATACTCATTGACTGCTGAATCTCACATGCCTAATCTATTCTATTGATCCATCACTCTATTACTCAGTCAGTACCAAGTAGTTTTGATGACTGCTGCTGTATAATATAGATTGAAATCTGGTATAGTTAGGCCACCTTCCCTAGCATTTCTTTTCATTAATTCCCTTGATATTCTGGACCGTTTTTTCTTCCAAATGAATTTTGTTACTATTTTCCCTAGCTCTACAAAGTAGTTTTTTGGTAAATTGATTGGTATGGCACTAAATATATAATTTAATTTAGGTAAAATTGTCATTTTTATTATATTAGCTCGACCCAGCCATGAGCAATTGATATTTTTCCAATTAGTTAGATCTGACTTAATTTGTGTGAAGAGTGTTTTTGTAGTTGTGATCATACAGGTCCTGGGTTTGTTTTGGCAGGTAGATTCCATAATATTTTATAATGTCTACAGTAACTTTAAATGGGATTTCTCTTTCTATCTCTTGCTGTTGAATTTCATTGGAAACATATAGGAATGCCGAGGATTTATGTGGGTTTATTTTATATCCTGCAACTTTGCCAAATTTATTTATTGTCTCAAGTAATTTTTTACTTGATTCTCTAGGATTCTCTAAGTATATCATTATGTCATCTGCAAAGAGTGATAACTTGGTCTATTCTTTTTATTTTTTTAAAGCAATCAGGGTTAAGTAACTTGCTCAAGGTTACACGGCCAGTTATTTCTGGGTGTGGTGCTAAGTATCAGAGCCCAGATTTGATCCAGGTCATCCCGACACTGGAGCCGGTGCTCTTACTCGCTGAGCCACTTGGCCGCCCCTAAGCAATTGGGGTTAAGTAACTTGCTCAAGGTTACATGGCCAGGTGTTTCTGGGTGGGTGCTAAGTGTCTGAGCCCGGGATTCGATTTCCAGGTCTTCTCAACACTGGAGCCGGTGCTCTTACTTGCTGTGCTACCTGGCCGCCCCTACTTGGTCTATTCTTTGCCTAATTTGATTCCTTTGATTTCTTTTCCTTCTCTAATTGCTACTGCTAACATTTCTAGTACCAGATTTCTAGTACCTGATCTTATGGGAAATGCTTCTAGCTTTTCCCCATTACATACAATATTTGTTGATGGTTTTAAATAGTTGCCACCTATAATTTTAAGGAAGACTCCATTTATTCCTATACTCCCTAGTGTTTTCAATAAGAATGGATGTTGTATTTTGTCAAAAGCCTTTTCTGCATCTATTGGGATAATCATGTGGTTTCTGCTAGTTTTATTGTTGATATGATCAATTATACTGATGGTTTTCCTAATATTAAACCATCTTTGTATTCCTGGAATAAATCCTACCTGATCAACGTGTATTATTCTTAAGACAACTTGCTGTAGTCTTTTTGCTAATATGTTATTTAGAATTTTTGCATCTATATTCATGAGGGAGATTGGTCTATAATTTTATTTCTCTGTTTTATCTTTTCCTGATTTAGGTATCAGTACCATATTTGTGACATAAAAAGAATTTGGTAGGACTCCTTCTTCACTAATGTTCCCAAATAGTTTGTAGAGTACTGGAATCAATTGTTCTTTAAATGTTTGATAGAATTCACTAGAAAATCCATCTGGCCCTGGAGATTTTTTCCTAGGGAGTTGACTGATGGCTCATTCAATTTCTTTTTCTGAGATGGTGTTATTTAAATAATTTACTTCCTCTTCAGTTAATCTGGGCAACTTGTATTTTTGTAAATATCCATCCATTTCCCTAAGATTGTCAAATTTATGTGCATACAATTGGGCACAATAATTCCTAATTATTGTTTTGATTTCCTCTTCATTGGAGGTAGATTCACCCTTTTCATTTTTGATACTCATAATTTGGTTTTCTTCTTTCTTTTTTTTATCATATTGACTAAGTGTCTATCAATTTTGTTGGTTTTTTCATAAAACCAGCTCTTGGTTTTATTTATTAATTCAATAGTTTTCTATCTAGAGAATACAAAACCTGAAATTTCATGGAAAGGATACTTTGCAAAAACTGAAAATGCCATTGGATGGTATTGAGATAACATGGCAAAAATATATCCAGTTCATCCAGACTAACATTTAGCAAAAAGGGAAATATCCCTCCGAGTTTATAACTCATGATGCAGTAAACTATAGAGACTTAGAGAGAGTAGTAATAAGAGCTAAGAGAAAAGTGTGTTGAAATGTGATATACCACTGAGAATTAAATGAACGTCTCATTAGTCTTGAATATGAATGGAAGCTGCCTGATTTTGATCAATTTATTGAAAGAGTGAAGTGGTTTGAGTGGGATCTCAGAACTGAAAAGAGCTGTAATGTGGGTAGATCCTAGGGTCTGGATAGCTCTAGAACATTCTTGGGTCCAGGTCAAAGATCATTTCTGAGTGCTCAGACTCAAGAGCAAGAGATTAGAGCAAACCTACTGAGAGATGGACTAGTACACACAATGATTTCATTAAAGAAGACAGTTAAGAGAGCAAAATTCCCAATAGTTTGATGTAAATGACACGCAACAGAGAATGAAAGTCTCTTCTAGGGCAACTCTGTCCCAAATGGACATATATCCATGCCCGTATCTGAGAGAGTAATGCAGAATTGTGTGTGAGAAGTTGAATCTTTGGACCAAAATTAGAAAATAGAGATGGGGGAAGGGGTCTAGGTTGTTCCAGGCTCCAGGGGTGCTAAGTTTGACCACAAAACTGCTTGTATGTGGATTTCTACCACCTAGACTCAAAATCTTATACAGAAGTGATGGTGATGATTAAGAATATGAAATGCACTGCTCTACTGGACAACGGATGCCAGGTGACCATTGTGTCCTCCCATGAAAAACCTTTGAAGAAAATTCCTTTGCAGCCTTTGAAAGGCCTATGACTCTATAGACTGAATGACAAGAACTGTGTATGGTTGGGTTACATCTCAGTTGTAAGCCTGAAGTTTACTAAAGAGGTTGGTGTGGACAGGAAGGAAAGAAACGATCATTTATTAAGTACCTACTATATGGCAGGCACTGTGCTAGGTACTTTACAAATATTATCTCATTTGAATCTCACAATAAGCCTGAGAGGTGGGTGCTGTTATGATTCCCATTTTACAAATAAGGAAATTAAGGAAGATAGAAGTGAAGTATCTTGCCCATAGTCACATAGCTAGTAAGTGTCTGGGGCTGGATTTGAATTCAGGTCTCCTGGACCCCAGTCCCACTATTCCATGTAGCTGCCTCTGGTAGGAAATTAGTTACCTTGGCTCTAAAATGCCTACACCGACAGACCATCTCTGGGACATCAGTACTGATTGAGATAATCTGCAATTTATTCAAGGTACTAACAGCATAGCATAAACACTAAGCTGATCCTCAGTAAGTCTATACAGAATGGGAGCAAATGATGTCAGAGAATGCCATCCAGAAACAGATTTCTCTAATTAGGAGATAGATCAAGGGAAACTTGACTTTGATGACTCTCTAGTTTCTGAAAAGTGGAAAGAGAAGTTGAGGGAGAATTTTAATAAGAGACCAAAGGTTTTCTTGTTATAAGGGTGTTACTGAGGAGCAACTTAAAGTATCCAAGTCATAGACTCCAGACATTTTTGAGAGTTATTACAAAAAACTCTATATGTGATGGAAGATTTCCAAAATATATGAAAGAATTGCTGGTCAATCAATGGTTTGTGAATTAGAATTATTTGTACAAACATCTTTTTTTTTGTGGGATGTTGTTAATGATTACATTTAACAAGGAGTGAAAATTTGACCCAATGGGCCATTGTTAACTTCTCCAGCCCCCATTTTGTCTGGTCTCATCCTGAATATTACTCATGTATTCCCACTGCTGCTCTCACTTGCTCTTCCTTCATGGAATACCCCCTCCTACTTCTCTCTTTAAAATTTATCATCATTTAGTAGATTAATTTTTGTAAAGTAAGCAATTAAGTATCTGTTCAATATTTTCCTATTTCCAAAATAGGGGGTGTAATGGGAATGCAAATTTGGAAGATCTTCCCTGCCCCTAGGCTGAGATGCTCCTGAAGCCTGGGGAGGGAGGCTTGTTTTTCAGTGGATACTTCTTGATTGGCCAGTGAGTCAATAAGGTTGTTACATTCTCTGAGCCAGGATAAGGCTATATAAGCCCTGATGTGTAGCTTTGTTTTGGGACTCACTTTGAGAAGTGTTCTGTGATTTGATCTGAATTCTGGGAAGCCGTTGTTGAGAGTCCCCCGGCTTTGAAAAACCCAGATGTGGAAACCCAGATGTTGACTGGGTATGGATGTAATGGTTGGACAGTTTGGAAAGCTGTCTACTTGATCTGTTAATGTCTTGATAATTCTGTCTGTATATTTTGAAGTTTGGGGTGCTGATCTTTTTCCCCTGAACAAGGTAAATGATATATGTCTGACTGATTAAAGTAAGCTTGTTAACCCATTTTGAGTTGCTTTCCTTTAACAAAGCAGATCCAAGAACCTGTATGGGCAGCAAACCCTGAGGACGCGCTTGGGGTGCTTGCTGCTACAGGGGGTTAAGTATTTTGCTTCTCTTAATCTGGGCAAATATATATATATATATATATATATATATATATACACACACACACACACACACACATACATATGTAGAGTTATAAATATTCATCCATTTTACTTAGATTATCAGATTTATTGGCATGTAGTTGGAGAAATTTGGGCATTATAATGGCAAATGATTGGGCATCACAGAGTCCAGTAATCAATATGCATTACCTATAGAAGTACTACAGAAGATTGACAACATCTAGATGAAGATGATGATGATAATTATAATAATAATAAATAGCTGGTGTTTATATAGTATTTTAGGATTTGCAAAGTGTTGTACATACTCGTGTATTTTGAGATGCTCAACAACTTTGTGTCATCATTGCTATTAATATCTCCATTTTAAAGATGAGGAAACTGAGTCTGAGAAGGTCCAAATAACTTATCCAGGTTCATGCAGCTAGCAAATATCTGTGATGGAATTTGAACTAAGCTTTTCCTGACTCCAAGCCCAATACTCTAACTTGTTATGTTGCCTGGCTGCCACCTAATTGAACGAGTATTTGAACAAAAGATCTCAAGTAGACCTGTAGATCATACCAGCAGTCCAAGATGACCTATACTGCCTACTATACAGAATTGATGTTACACAGTTGAAACACACTTGAATATTGCCAGGCAGGAAAGAGAAAAAAAAGGTGACCTTTGGCCAGGTAGTTCCTTTGGAATGATTCCCAGCTTTGGTTCAGCAGTCAATCAAAAGTCTGTCTCTTTACTTTATGTTCTGCAGACTTGTAATGTTAATGGAATAGGAAGATCTTCCCTGTCCATTAATAGGCCTATGTGACCACATGTGTCTCCTTTTCCCTTGGAACAGGAGTGGTGTTCCCAGATTTAAAGGTACATAGTTATTTCAGTCGCAGCTCTGATACATCCTGACTCACATAGAGCCCATTGGTGGAGGAACTTGACTAAGGAGAAGTTTGCTTAGGGGAAGGCTTGCTTGTAGGAAGGCTTTCACACCTTTTGGTACTAAGCTAATTAGGCACCAAGTCATGAGGGTTGTGGTGCCTTCTGATTCTGACCCTATTAGTTGAAAACTATATATGTACTGGGAGGTTGGTATTTTCCTTTGGGGGCTTGCTTTTGCGAAGGACCTTTTGATTGACTGGAGAGGACTCTGAATAGCCATTTGTTAAGAGCCCCCTGACTACTCAGAGGTCTGTACTCTCCCAATATGGCAGTGTATGTAGGTGGTTGTATTACTTTGCTGAGATAGTAGGAGCCCTGTCTTGAATCTCTGTGCTAATTTCTCTTGTATTTTCTACTTAGTAATTAAAGTAAGATCATTGACCCTTTTAAAAGTTGTCTTTTCTTTAGCAAAACAGATCAAAGAACCTGTGATAGCAGGCCATTCTGGGTGTGCTAGGGTGCTTACTAATACAAGACTCAAACTAGTTGCAGAATTCCAGGGTAGACTTCAAAATATATGTGAGGACTGCATTTGCTATGCATGCTCTACATATTCAGGAGGACTGCATTTGACTGGTCTCCTCTTATGTAAAGGAAGATAGTTTTTAAAGACTTAAGTAATCAAATCAATGCAATGGGCAAATGGTACTCTGAAAGAACAATGATGGTTCCCCACTGCTTAAGAGTGAGGTAATGAATCACAGGTATAGAACAAGACATGCATTTTCAGACATGGAAAATGTATGGATTTGCTTTGCTTTGTGGTTATGCTTATTTGTTACGCGGTGGGGTTTCTAGGTTTCTAGAGACAGAATTGGGGGGAACAACAGGGTGCTAGTGATGTCAAAAAGAGAAGAGAAATAAATCTGTGAAATGCTTTTTTTAATGCACAGAAAAAGTACAGAAGGAAGTCCAGAGGGAGACATAGACAAATACAACAGTTTTGGAACTAATAGATTGAACTTGTTATTTAAAAAAAAATTAGGTGTAATTGAGATTTATAGTTTCATATATAAATCTCTTTGTTATTTGTTTATAGATGTATTCATATTTTTATGGTTGTTTATGGTTTATAATAATAAAAAAGCAAAAGGAAAAAGAAAAGAAAGTCAACTCTTTTTCTGCATTCAGTACTGGACAGAGATGTGAAAATGTTCTAGATCTTTAAGAATCTCACCTTAAGGATGATAGATATTGTAAAATGTCATTTGTTGAATTTCCACAACTTTGTATTTGAAATGTTATTGTGACCTCCAGGCCCACCAGCTAGGGTGGATTTGGATCTCCTCCCCATCTTCAAGAATGTGGATCTGGTGAATCAATTGCTTGAGACTCTTTACATGACATTTAGGAGGCTGTGCCACACAGATTTTGTTGTCGTTAGTACAAGGTACTGGTGAAAGCACCTGAAAAGACAAAGCTTGAGCCGTCCTGGGACCGTAAATAACTTCCCAGAATTGGGGATATGGAAAAGTGTCCAAATGTACTGATTTGACTTGAGAAAGATGGAGGGAGAAAAGGTTTGCTTCATTGCTTTAAAAGGAGATACTTTCCCTCTTGTTCTAGATGAATATCATACCATTGAAATCTCTCTCTCTCTTCCTCTCTCTCTCTGTCTCTCTCTCCAGCTTTCAGTGAGGGAGTGAAGTATATGGGAGATACTTTGATAGAATGGGCAGTGGTTCAAGTCCTGGATACCCCTCCCAATTCTGGAAGGAATGGCGACATCTCAAGCATATAGCAGCTAGAATATATGTACTAGTCTAGGTGAGCCTGAGCCTAGACCGCTTATTGTCATTTGTATCTCTTTTTCTAAGCATAGGTGAGTGAACAGCAATCCTGAGATGGACATTCCTTACCTCAGCAGCAAAATCATGAATCTGAGAGGCTAGAAGTTCCTAGATTCTTAAGTTAGAGATGCTTGGCAGCATGAGATCTTTCATCAGAAAGGATGGCCAGCAACAGGTGAAAGAGCCCAAGGTCTAGCCTGGCTTGTCAAAAGACATGGTCTTTGACAGAGTTGTTTAGTAAGCACAGGGACCTTACATGTCTGGTTGGGAAGGCAGATTGCAGCATCTGGTGGCTTGCTGTGGACTGTGGAAGTTATGCAAGATTAAGTACTTCCTTGCCTCAAAAATTTGGTGGATCATCAATGGATAGTGGCAGTTGAGCCTGCTTGTTCTGAGAAGGGGGAGGTGCTCTTGGACCCTGGTGGGGAAGATCTTGGTAGTGCATGGGCCCTATTTGGGCTGCAACCTGGGCATCTGCATGGACAGCAGTACAGACAGGTTCTTTGTAGCTCTTTGATTACTATATTCCAGAACTGGTAAGGCCCTGCCATATTGCTGTTAGTAGTGTATCCAGTGATCAGAGCACAAACACTTCCCAGGGAAGGTTTCGGGGACCAACAATGAGCTGCTAGGAGCTGGCTTGCTTTCTAATGATAGTGGTAAGTGAAAGTGCACAACTGCACAACTGTCTAGTACCTATGGAAGAAAGGGACAATTCTTCTGTAGGGGTCTCTAAAGGGAAAAGATTTGGTGTACTTCCTGCCTTGGGACTCCCAGGAAAAGCGATGTTCTAGCTAGTGGTATAGGGAGCACTGAGTGGGTTTTGATAAAGTCTGGGATAGGACCTGAGAGAGTTTTGCATACAATAGAGTAATGGCCTCTTAGCTAAATTACTATAGCTTATGCTAAACAATGATAAAGGATTAAACAATGATATAGGCATTAAGGCCTATAGAAGGTAAGATTTGAGTTTAGTCTTGCAGGGAGTCAATGAAGTTAAGCGATACAAGGCATTCCAAGCATATGGGATAGTCAATAAAAGGCAAGGAGTAGAGAGATGAGAGTGTGTGTGTGTGTGTGTGTGTGTGTGTGTGTGTGTGTGCTATCTGTGATTAAGGCACCTTGAACAGCATCAAGTGGGCTAGTGTTGATGGAACATAGAGCACAATAAGGGGAATAAAGTATAAGATGACTGGAAAGGTAGAGAAGGGGCCATGATGTACCGTGTTTCCCCGATAATAAGAGACTGTCTTATTAATTTTTTGGACAGAAAAACACCAGAGGGCTTATTTTTCAGGGGAGGGCTTATTTTAATGAACATTGACAGCAATTTTAATAAACAGGTAAATGTGAACAAAAAAATGTACCTTTATTCAATAAGCAAATCACTGGGGAAGAACAGGATGACGCGCTCACTGCTGCAGCTCTGATTGGATGCAGCTTAGAGCACGGTGTGCGTTTCACTGGGGGGGGGGACGGGACGGTGCATACAGAGGGTACCGTAATGTAGCGTGTAGCACAGGGGATCACCTTCACTACAGTAGCAATCTCAGTAGGGCTTATTTTCTGGGGAGAGCTTATTTTAGAGGAATCTTACACAGTAAGGGGAGGGCTCATTTTTGGGATAGGTCTTATTATCGGGGAAACACGGTATAGGGCTTTACATGACAAAGAAAGATTTATATTTCATACTGGCAGAAATAGAGAGCCATTGGAGTTAAATATGTAGGGGGTAAAATAGTGTGACCTGCACTTTAGAAAGATTGATTTGGTAGCTGATGAAAGGATACATTGGAGTGGGGACAGACTTGACTCAGGAAAACCAACCTTGTGGACATTATAATAGTCTAAACCCAGGAGATAAGGGGCCTGTACCAGAATGGTGGCAGTGTGAGTAGAGAATGAAATATATGCAAAAGATGTAAAGGTAGAAATGATAAATCTTAGCCACAGATTAGATATATGGAATTAGCTGCTTGAGAATCTTGGTAGTTACTGTCACTAATATTCCTCATCTATAGGGAAATTTTATCTCTAGTGATAATAATTTCAGATCATCTGAACCCTAATAAGGGCTAGAGCCTGAACTAATCAATCAGACTGCTTTGCTTTGCTCTAAAAAGACCCTTTCCTGTGTCAGTAACTTCAAAGACAAGATAAGGTTGAAAAGGAGTTTTCTTCCTGTTTGTGGTCATTAAGGACAGGATGTCTGCAACCAGAATGGTGGGACTTCTCTTACTTTGATATTATATGGGCATATGCTATCCTGGGATTGTAGTTTCCAACTGACACTACTTTGTCAGTTGTCTTGTCAATTTGTAACAAATGGAGACTATAAATCTAAGAGACACAGACATCTTGGAATTGTCCTAAAACATATAAAAAGCTTGTCATTCTTTTTATCAGACAGTCACAACTTAGGTTTTGGCTCCACGCAAGCATGAAACTGCTAGCTTTAAGGGAATAAACGATATTAATTTCTAATCATCTAGCCTTTTGCCTCTTTTAACCAAACTTTCAGGTCAATAATAGTAATGTCTGGGAAATTTCTGGATTATGGTAATTTATTGAGGTGTGTGTGTGTGTGTGTGTGTGTGTATGTGTGCACGCGTGCGTGCGTGTGTGTGTGTGTGTATTTCTCAAATGGAGGCAAGGCCAGATATCTGAAGCATTTCTTCTCCTTTACTCCTTCACCAATAGAGATTTTGATTTCCTGCAGAAAGGGAAGCAGGAGTTTAGGACTGGAGGTTGGCCACTTTGGTCTCAGAAAGAGTGGGACCAGATTAGAATTATATCTGTCTTTCCCCTTAAATGTTATTTGTCTAGGGGATGTATGTTTTGGGTTTAAGTTAACATCCTGATTGCTGTTCTTAACAGGGAAAGGAGGGCTAGAAGTTTCATATCCAAGGCTTTAGCCCTTTTTCACCAAATGCTAGTTTCCCAGTGATCAGATATAGTAAACAGAAAGTAAATATAAATAAAATAAAAATATAAAATTAAAAAAATAAATTTATCCAAGTTGATAGTGATGCGTATACAAACAGTGCCCTAAGGGTTAAGAGTTGCTTTTGCCCTGCACTGCTGGTATGATCTACAGGTCTACTTGAGGTCTTTTGTTCAAATACTTGTTCAATTAGGTGGCAGCCTGGCAACATAATGAGTAAGAGTATTGGACTTGGAGTCAGGAAAAGCAGTACTCACATAGATTTTGAAGCCTACCCTGGAATTCTGCAACTAGTTTGAGTCTTGTATTACTAAGCACCCTAGCACACCCAGGATGGCCTGCTAACACAGGTTCTTTGATCTGCTTTGCTAAAGGAAAGACAGTCCTAAAGTTTCTTCCCCTTATCTTGAAATATCATAAAACTCTTGAAAGTTTTTAAGGGGTGGAGTCAAGATGGCAGAGTAGAAACAGGACTTCCCCAAAGCTCCGGCTCCCACCTCCCCCAATTCATGTAAAAAATGACTCTAGACAAATTTTGGAGTTATAGAACTCATAAAACAACACAGAGAAGCTAACCTCCCACTTAGGACAGTCCAGTAGGCCTGCAGCAAGTGGCCAGTGCAGCTGTCTGGGAGCTAAACCCAGTCCCGATCAAGCCAGAGGTCTTAGCCCCAGGGAGGCCTGACCAGCTGCTGGCTGGAGGGACTTCAGATCACCAGCAGCTGTGAAGGTTTCCAGAATTATCAACCCTGAGATGCCAAGGACAAAGTGAGAGGTCAGTGCAGTGTGGACTTTGGGACCTACGAATTCAGAATGCTATCCGACCTTTGCCCCTGGGGTGAGAAGTGGCTGAGACACCAAAGCCATGCAGTTGCCACCACGTGGCACCTTCAGCTTCTGGCCTACAGAGTGTAGGGGGACCAAGCAACCAGTCTGAGGGGAAATCACTCTTGTTTTAACCTGCTTGGATCTGGATTGCTGTCTAGGGTGGGGGTCCTGGGGTTCATGATCAGCTTGCCAGAGCAGGTATAGGCTTCAGAGAGGGCACCCAAATAATACCTTTGGCAGCTGCAAAAACTGCAGCATTTGGGATAAAGCTCCCATTTATGGTAGCAGGGTTCTACTGTGGCAAAAAGTCCAAAAGTCAAGCAATTGAGGAGCAACATGAGCAGGCAAAGGAAGCAAAGCACACAGAGCAACCCAAATTTACACTCATATTTTGGGTACAAAAAGGATCAAAGCATGGAACAAGAGGAAGACAGCAAAGTCAGAACTCCTGCACCAAAAGCTTCCAACAAAAGAATAAGCTGCTTATAGGCCATAGAAGAGCTTAAGAAGGATTTTGAAAATCAAATAAGAGAAGTGGAGGAAAAATTGGAAAGAGAAATGAGAACCATGCAAGAAAATTATGAAATTCAGCCTGACTGAAAAAAATAACACCTTGAAAAATGGACCAACTCAGATGGTAAAAGAGGCTCAAAAAGGCAATGAGGAGAAGAATTCCATAAAAAGACGAATTTGCCAGATGGAAAAAGAATCTCAAAAGCTCACTGAAGAAAATCATTCCTTCAGAATTAAATTGGAGCAAATGGAAGCTAGTGACTTTATGAGAAATCAAGATACTATTAAACAGATCCAAACCAATGAAAAAATAGAAGGCAATGTGAAATATCTCATTGGAAAAACTAGGAAAAACCTGGAAAATAGATCCAGGAGAGATAATTTAAAAATTATTGGACTACCTGAAAGTCATGATCAAAAAAGAACCTAGAAATCATCCTTCAAGAAATTCTCAAGGAAAATTGCCCTGATGTTTTAGAACCAGAGGACAAAATAGAGGTTGAAAGAGTCCACCGATCACCTCCTGAAAAAGATCCCAAAAAGAATACTTCTAGGAATATTATAGCCAGGTTCCAGAGTTCCCAAATCAAGGAGAAAATATTACAAGCATCCATGAAGAAACAATTTTTATATTGTGGAAATACAATCAGGATAGCACAGGATCTGGCAGCTTCCCCACTGAGGGATCGAAGGGCTTGGAATATGATATTCCAGAGGTCAAAGGACCTGGGATTAAAACCAAGAGTCACCTACCCAGCAAAACTGAGTATTATGTTCCAGGGGAAAATATGGTCATTCAGAGAAATAGAGGACTTTCAAGCATTCTTGATGAAAAAACCAGTTGAATAGAAAATTTGATATTCAGATACAAGAAGCAAGAGAAGCTTGAGATGGTAAACAGGGAAAAGAAATCATAAGGAACTTATCAAAGCTCAACTACTTATATTCCTACATGGAAAAACAATAATTGTAACTGATGAAACTTTTCTCAGTATGAGAATAGCTGAAGGGAATAGAAATGTATATATGTATATGTATATATATATGTATGTATGTGTGTATTTATGTATACATACATATATGTCTATATAGGAGGGTATATGGGTATATGAATACATATGTGAGTGTGTGCATATATGCCTACAGGTATACATAGACAGAGGGCACAGGACCAATTGAATAGGAAGGGATGATACTTAAGAGGTGAAAATAAGAGGTGAGAGAGGAATATAATGAGAAGAGATGGGGAAAGACAGAATGGGGTAAATTATCTCATATAGGAGAGGGAAGGGAAAATTGTTACAATGGAGGGGAGGAACAGGAAGGGAAAAGGGAATGAGTCAAACTTATTCTCATTGAATTTGGCCTAGGGAGGGAATGACATACACATTAAATAGGGTATCTCACACTACAGGAGAGTAGAGGGGAAGGGAAAGAGAAGGGGGGATAATGGAAGGGAGGGCAGCCTGGGGGGAGGGAAGTTGGAAGCACCCACTTTTGAAAAAGGGAAGGGTCAAAGTAGAGAATGGAACAAGTGCATGGTGGGATAGGATGGAGGGAAATATAGTCAGTCTTCCAAAAATATATCCACTATGGAAATGTTTTGCATAGCTCCTCATGTACAACCTGTATTGAATTACTTATCTTTCTAGCGAAGGTGGGTGAAGAGGGAGGAAGGGAAAGATTCTGGAAACCAAAGTTTTAAAATCAAATGTTTAAAAATATATATACATATTATTATTAATATTTTACATGTAACTGGGAAATGAGATATACAGGCACTGGGGCATAGAAATCCACCATGCCATACTGGAAAGTCAAAGGGGGGAATGGGGGAAGATATGGGAGAGAACACATTGGGGGAGGGGATATTCAGTGGGAATGCCATTTTGTGGTGGTGGGTAGGGAAAATTGGGGAGAAAATTTGTAACTCAAAATCTTGTGGAAATGAATGATGTTAACTAAAAAATAAAAAAGAGAAAGAGAAAAAAAGATATACCATAAAACTTCCCTCTTATCCTGGATCATAAAATTCCTTGTCTCCCCTGGCCTGGGTCATAAAATTTCCCCTGTCTCACTTATCTTGTATCATCCATCTTCCTCATCCTGTCCCTAATCTTCAACCCCCATAAAAACTTCTGAAACTACATCATCATTCTGAAACCTCTATATAAGCATAACTCCCACAAATATCAGAGTCTCACTTAGCTTTCTATTTAGGAGACCTGTACTGCTTTTGTGTCAATAAAACTCCCAATGGCTACAGAGAAGGTCTAAGCAAATTCTTTCATACTTGAACCAGCTCTGCCAACTCTAAACCTCATCATTAGCAAAACAGAAATCAGAGAAAGTGGACATGTGAAGATATCTACCAGACAATGCAGACTGAAGGAGCTCTCCCATTGGGAGAGATAATTTAATAAACTAGAGTCCCGGATCTCACCCACAGGAAGAAATTCTCTGAAATCTCTAGTATAGTAACTTGGGGGAAAGGACATGATAGAGATTGACAGCTCCTTTCATTCTGTTTTTTTCCCCAGTATTTTTCTCCCTTCAAAGACTGGAAGAAAGGTTGGCCTCACACATCTTTGTTGAAGCTATAAGTTAGAAGAAGGTTAAAGAGATTTGAGAAGCCAGATCTCTCTTTTCTCACTAATTCTGCTTGCCCCTCATATAAGCACAGGATAATAAGTAATCAATCTCCATAAAATGAGGAGAAGCTTCAGGGCTTGCAACTTTTCCTTCTTTTCTTTCTGGTACTGGTATTTACCTTGTTTGCTTATGTGTTGGTTTATTTACTTGTTCTGTCTGTTGCTGGTTCTCAATGAATTCAGTAGCATTAATTTTGTGCTGTATGTGTGGTGTCCTGTTTGCTAAATACTCATAATCCAAGCTTACTCCTTATGGGAACTATGTTCCAGAATAAAAAAAGGATATTTCTTTTTCTTACCTGCTCTTAGGGTACAAAATGTTTTGAAAATGATTTTTAACTAAAGTTGTTCTTATTGGTTGAATGACTATCAAGTTGACACTTTCCTCTGGGTAGCTTTAAGGAGTTTTAAAGATTAATTATTGGAACAGAAAGTGACCGGGTATGTTTTCCTCTGTTGGGGAAAAGGGGAAAAATTAAAGTGAAAACTTAAATCTCTGTGGGAGGAAAAACAATTAGTGGTTCTGAGAGCCTGTCAAAGCTAAAATTGGAATGGATCCCAGTAAAGATTAACCATGTATTCTATGTTGATAAAAGCCTGAGATTTTTTTCTTTCACATGTGTATGATTCACCCTTAAGTGAGAAGGGATTAAAATTGGATTTCATTTCAAAAGAAACTGGGAATGTCCCTAACTTGAGCATATATCTTCTTTTTCCCTGATCTGGCCAATCAGGGGACACGCAGAGATCATGAAAACTATAATGGGAACAAAACTAAACAAATAAATACATTGATCAGTGGGACAGATTAGGAACACAGGACTCAAAACCAAATAAATGGTAGAATTGTTTGATAAACCCAAAGAACCCAACTAAAGCCTAACTTTTATTTTTAAACAAAAAATGTTAGGTAAACTAAGAAACTATGTGGCAGATACTAGGTTTAGACAGCATCTTAATCCACTTACCACAAGTAATTCTAAATTGATGCATGACCTATATATGAAATCACAAAAAAAAAATTAGAGAATCATAGAAGGAGATACTTTCTAACTGTACATAAAAGAGTTCTTGACCAAACATGGTATTGGAAGGAGCATAGGAAATAATATAAATAATTTTGTTTACATAATGTTTGAAATTTTGCACAAACAAAATAAATGAAATTAAAGTTAAAAGGGAAACAGTTTAGTAAATGAATTTTTGCAATTTCTCTGACATAAATATTTCTCTGAATAAAAACTCTGACATACAAGACATACACAGAACTGATTCAAACATATAAGAACAAGAGCCCAATTGATAAAATGTTAAACCCCCCAAACCAGAGTCTGTTGTAAGAAAGAAACAAAATTAGAGGGTGTGTGGTGTCCATATTTCAATTTCTCTCACAAGCTGGCAACATGCATTGCATGGCAGTTACAGTTCAGAACTAAGCACTGCCAAGGGTGCCAGTCCAGAACTGGCTTGATTTGGGATTTGGGGGTACAGGATTATATGGCCTTTGTAGAGTAGGATTTCCAGGGGGTGCCAATCAACTCTAATTGGTCAACATCCTGGAGGTGGGCTATATTAAAATGAGGTCTTGAGTACATGACTGAGACCACTTAATCTTGGTACAATACCTTTTCAACAGGGGCTGATATCACCCACCATCATTCTGCCTCCTGATAGAGGAAATGACTGTTCTATCAGACCAGCTCCCCATCATACCAGACCAGTCCTAGTCTTGGGCTATCTAGGCAGAAGAATCTATCTCCACCTAAACCTGAGCAGATTAATTCAGTTCAGGCCTGGGTTAGAGTTTGACTCCAAGAAATTCAATGCAATTTCATCATTAGTAATGTCCTTCTAAAGAAGAGACTGAATTTCAAGGGGGAGGGGACTGGGAGGAAACTGAGTCTCCAAGACTCTGGTTACTAAGATGAAAAATTGTTTTTCACAATGGTCAAAGGTAATGTTTTCCAAAGAAGAAAATAAGCTATCAAAAAAATAAGACCATGAAAAATATCTCCAAATAACTACAAGGAGAGAGAAATGAAATTTAAAACAACTCAGAGACTCTATCTCTATCAGATTGGCAAAGGAACAGATGAAAGGAAAATAACAGTTGTTGGAAAGAATGTTAATGAGAAACATTAATGGATTGTTGGTGCAGCTTTGAATTACTCCAACCATTCTGGAAAGCAATTTGTAACTATAGCCCCCAAACTTATAAAATGGGATCCATTTTTTTTTATTTTTTTCTGTAAATAGCAGTAAAGCCCTCTTTCAGGACTTCTGTATCAGCAGTAAAGTCCTCTTTCTGTGCTTCTGTATCAGCACTAAAGTCCTCTTTAAGCATTTATGGTAAAGTCCCCTTTCAACAGATGGAATGCTTCATTCTGACAAAGTAACATCAACACAGACAGATCAGACAGAGCACCAGACATCACAAACATTCTCCCTCTCAGTTTTGCTTAGTCCCAGAGCATGCTCAAGCTTTTCTCTGTTCCACTCTTTCTTTTTCCACACTTCCTGTTCCACTCTTTTGGTAAGCTCCTCCCACTGTGGGCTCCATGTGATGACATTAAACCTTTTAAGGACAGGGAAGTTCTCCAAACTCCCTTAGGCTTATTAAGGGCAGCATAATGTATACTGTTTCCAACAAAGACTTGATACAATCAAAGGAGAGGCTCAAAGGCACTTGAATAGCTGCAACAAGCAGCAAAGTACTACTTTGCTTACCATTACAAAGTCCAATCTTGCATGAAAGTAGAATTCTGCTGCATTCAGAAACACATCCTTAGATAATGCATTCCTAAATTTGGCACCCTTTTGTCTAGTAACAAGTATTATGTATCCTTTTTACAGGACAAATTATGAAGGATATATGAAAGGCATTGCAGACTGAACAGTATTTTCACTGGCCATTTCACCCTGAGTCTACAGGAGCAGTAGAAGAAGAAAGTAGAATTTAAATAATCTAAAATTTGAGCTGAGACTACTTAAATGTCTTGATCCTTCACTCATAGTCCTTATAAATATAAGCTCTACTATACACAGTAAACTGGAAATATTTTGTATGTAATTTCAATGTGAAGACAATTCTCTGACTCATAAGTAATTTATGGCATTATCTTGAATTATTTTAAGGAATTAATGACATGTGTCAAAAAACTTTCACACACAGGTTTGAGCTGTCTTACCTACAGACCCAGAGAAACCCTGGTATCCTCTCCAACCTGGTGAATAGTTCCAAGTGAAAGTGTATCAGCATTGGTAGATACACTAAAACTCTTCTGGGTGGCCCATATCATATTTTCCTTACTGTAACCACCATAGGATTTGCTAAAACCTTTCTGATGAGGTACAGGCTCTGGGAACCACCTTGAACTCTCCTTAAATCTTCTCTCTTGATGAGGAATTTGCCTGAGGCCGTAAGTCTTTCATTATCACTAGACCCAAATCTCTTTTACTCTTCCCTTGCTTCTATCAAAATATCTATACACAAATGTGTTACCCTTAAATTAGCCTAGCCTTCCATTGCCTGTCATCTCCAGGTAACCTTCAGCTATTTCCCACCCTTAATCCCATTGCTGGAGTGTGAACTCAGTCTCCTCAAGATCATCTTTAGACTCCTCCTCAAGACCCTCCTCAAACCCCTCCTCTAGACCACCCCTAGATCTCTCCCACAATCCTTCTGTATGTAAGATTCATCTTGTCTCCATGAAGGTGCTGAAATCCAATCTAGCTCAGACAGTCTGTCAGATTGTTCAGGCCCTGCTTGTCAATACAAGTGTCACAAATACTTAAGCTCCTTAAGAGTCTACCCAATATGGCGAATCTTTAAAAAATTGTGTTTATGCTGTTTATGTTTATGTTCATTTGACAGGACTTGGTGTGTTGGTATTTTGGAGTCTCAAGCACCCCTAAACCCCAAACCTCAACATTTCCATGTGAGGTTTGTACCTCATAGAAAAACCCTGCCTCATTCTTGAGCAGCCATAAGTTGTACTGTTGTTACCTCTGGCTGCATCTTTTGAAATATGAAGTTCCAAGCACTGAAAGACAAGTATAACAGTGCATGGATTACCTGCTAGTGGAAGAAAAAATTGTCTATCCAAAGCCAAGAGGGTGCACAAAATTACCTCTTAGTAACAAGTGAACTTTGGGAGTTTGGACAGATAGCATATTTGTGAATAACACCCAAATGCCAAAGACCAAAACTTGACCAACAACTAGGTCTGTGGGTTTGGGCCATTGCGTAGTAATGGAGGTTGGGATTACAGTGTGGAGAGGATAGGAGATGGAGTGGGTAAGTGAGTTTCAGATGTGTTTCATACACCTGAACATTACAGAGATTAGACACATTATATCCTAGTTAGTAAAGGAGGTCTGTGCCTTAATAGAACAATATTATTGTACCTACATCTCTGATTCCATTGGCAACCAGACAGAAATTATTAGTTACATATAAACACATGACTGCATGATGTACCTATATGATAGCTACAAACAAGGAGATCTATCCATTCTAGTGAGTAATGGATTGTCAAGGATGAGTTTTGGGAGACATCTCTGTCCCTTCCTTATGTCATTACTCTAGTTCTTAGTGGGAAGATGGGGGGGGAGGGTCATGTTTGGTCATCACTGCCTCTGCTACCCTTCCACCAAGTAACTTTTTTTTTATTCTTTCCACAACAGAAGTTCTTAACTTGGAGTTTATGAACTTGGCTTTAAAAAAATCAATAACTATGTTTCCATATAATTAGTTTCCTTTGTATTTTATTTGATGTATTTCTAATTTTCTAATTATCTTTTTAATAATCAAACTCTATTTGATCCATTTTATTTGTAGGGTGTCTGTTATTTGGGAAAAGTTTTATACCTGTTATAAACTCTTTCTTCTCTTTCTAAGTGCTGTTCTTTTTATCTTTTTTTTCCACTTGTTTCAGCTCTTCCTTCATTTCTTACACATGCTCTTGGAGGCCTTTAGCCAATGTATTCTTTTGTTTTGTTTTATATTGTAGGGGAGAAGGTAAGGCAATTGGGGTTAAGTGACTTGCCCAAGGTCACACAGCTAATAAGTCTGTCAAATGACTGAGGCTGGTCCTCCTGACTTCAGGTCCATTGCTCTATTCACTGTGCCACCTAGCTGCCCCAGCCAATACAATCTTTGTGACTTCCTGGACTCTACTTATAATTGTAGAGCTATTTTTTTCTACTGGTATTATATTTTTGGCTTTCATGAACCATGAATAAAATTTATTCATTGGGTAATTCTTTGTTCAAAGGTCCAATTGCATAGAAATCTCTCCTTCTTGATGGAGATTGATTACTGAATACCCATGATTGTGTGAAGGACAAGTGGAATGGGTGAGAGCAGGAGAGAAGAGAAATCCAGGGCTCTTCTGACTTCCAGCTTTGACAGAGAAGATATATGATTCCAAACTTTTTTGAAGTCTGTGAAAGATTAAAGACTCCAGGGAAAAGCTGACATGAGATGATCTGGAAGTCTTTATTACTGTTTTTCACCTTATAATTATTTCCACTCCATAATAGTCACACCCTGTTTTTTCAGTCCAAAAATAGATTCAAAGCCTTTCATCACATGATCATCTGTAGTATTAATGGAATAGGAAGATCTTCCCCACCATTAATAGGCCTATATGACCTGCTGTGATACAGCCTGAGTCACATGGAGCCCAGTGGGGGAGGAGCTTGCCCAATCAAGCAGAGAGTGAGACTGAAACAGAGTAGGAGAGGCAGGTCAGAGAGCAGAGGGAGGAACTTGCCTAGGGGAACTTGTTTGTGGGGAGGCCTGACAGAAAGAATGCTTAAGATGTCAGTGCACTCTGGATTAGTGATGAGTACCTTGTTAAATCTTACTTCCTGGTATCCTAATAGTGATGCTCCAAATAAATATTTTGGTTTTGCCTTTGAGGAAAAGAGTTTATTATATTTTTCAAATTTACCCTGGAAATACTTATGCATATTCATAGCAGCTGCTATGGGTATCTCATTGGTGTTACATCATCACATGGTATAATTCTGTTCATCATGCCACTTAAAAGGTAAACAGTGCAGTAATGTATTCACCAGTGGCATATGGATACACATTTATCTCTCACTCATTGTGAGCCATGAGCCTAGAATTCTCAATGCTTACACATTGTCAGTATATTTCCTAAAACTGAGTTGCATGGTTTGTTTAGAGCTCTGTAGTACTAATGGTATTGTCATTCAACCTGATGAAGAGCTATAGGCACAAGGGAGTGGGTGGGTAGGTGAAGCTGCCATGAGTAAGTCACACAGTATGGTCAGACTTGCATCCTTCTGTGCCAGATAAACCATACAACTAATCTGCCAGCAATACAGTTTAGTAATAAATGATTTTTAAATAATACTGGCACAATTTTTAAAAATTTCACATAATGGTTGCACTTTTTTTCAAAACATTTGGCATAAAATCTGTGATGATTATGTGGTAAAATATGGTATGTCCTCATCTCCAGCTTTTTATACTAGTGACTTCAGGGAATTTTCTTTGATATCTGATCTCTCTCTCTCTCTCTCTCTCTCTCTCTCTCTCTCTCTCTCTCTC
>NW_027186455.1:964031-1028706 GCF_028583685.1 Petaurus breviceps papuanus | reverse complement strand
TTATAGAGCTTGGGATTCTTCTTCCCCATTAAGAAATAGTGGTTAGGAGTTTAGCTTGAATCTAAAAATTACTTCTCCTTAGGTTAATAATTAAGGGAGCAGATAAATATAATTCTAGCCTATTAATCCATTTCTCTGAGGAAAGCAGGGGGTTCAGCTTCTGGTCCCAACCTCTTGCAGCAAATCAAAGTCTCTCTTGGAGAAGGGTGAGGAAAGGAGATGTTGAGGTGCATCTAGACTAACCCATATGTACTACATGGGCAAAATTACAACAGATCCACAAAATATCCTTATAATTGTAGTAGGACTTTAATATATCCCCTTGGCTTGGAAGTATGCCACTTAATACAACCTGAGATCAGCAGCTGCATTTGAAGCCAAGACCAAGTCCTGTCAACTGACAAAGTCTGCTATTTTGTTTTGTTTCCTGGCACCTCCCTGGTTCTCATTCTTCATGATTTTACCCTTGTTTCTTGCATATTCACTTGAAGATTCTTGGCTTTGGGCCTTGGAGAAGCCCTTACCTTGTATTGCCAGATTTCTTTCTTGTAGCTTCCTTTGACCCCTGGTTGTATTGTCCTTGGCTATACTTCCTTGAAGAATAAACTATGAGGAAGTTCATTGCTTCAGGCATTAACCCATGGAGCTCACTAACCCAAAGTCAAGCTGATTTTAGGCTCCATTTCTTGGACCTAGTTCTGTCCTTATGTGTTGGAAAAAATCTATTGGTATTTCTATCTGAGTGTGATACCTGATGAGAAATGAAGAGATGGCTGGCTTAGAGATCCTTATTAAATGGAGGTTCTGGGAGGAGCCATCTAATCAGAGGGAGGGGCTACAGGGGGGCAGAAGGTACTTCAGACATGTGAAGTCCAGAGCTGAAGTTATCTTCCAGGATGAAAAGGTTTCAGGGACATAGTGGAGAAGTCCAGAATGCAGCCTGGTGAGAAATGATGAGGTGCTTATCCTGGTTACCCTCTTTAACCACCTTTAGGTATTATCCATGTACCTTGGATCTTTGTGGCCCTCTACAGCCCCTCTCTGATGTCTTAGAATACATGTTAGGGACAGCCTGGACTGTCCTGGTTTGAGAGCTGTTTCACTATGCTAGTTGGTACCATGCTGGTGGATATCTGCTATTGTTCCCTGGGACTTCCAAGGTTCTTCCCTTCCTCTGGTCACTTCTTTCTGACCAATCTGGATCTTCTTGATCTTTCTCTTTCCTTTTGTCCCTTAGTTTCTGAGTGACTTTTTGTGCAATTCTAGAGTGGAAAAGTTTCTCTTTGTAATTTTTGATCATTATACAGTCTGGTGCAAACTTCAGGGTTTTGTTACTGTAGTAACCCTACATTCTCTGACTTTTCCATAAGAATGTCATGAGATACTTTGTCAAAGGCTTTGCTATAAACTAAGCAAATTGTTATCCATCACCTTTCCCTGATCTTCCAGTCTAATAACCCTGTCACAAGAGGAAATGAGGTTAGTCTGGCTTCACTTGTTTGTTTGTTTTTAAAATAAATCCATGCTGGTTCTTTATGATACTACTTACTTTTAAAAATACTCACTGATCATTTCTTTAATAATTTATCCTAGAATTTTGTCAAGACTCCAATTGACTGAATAGAGATGATGTTTGTCCATGGTATGTTTGATGAAGCACCAAGTAGCTTTGTTCTACAGCTACTAGATGCTTCATAGACAACTCATTTTGTGACTCCAGCACAAGATTCTATAATTTATAACTAGAAGGAATCTTAGACATTATTTTTATTTTAATCTCTTCATTTGAAACTGTATCCCTGATAGGTAGATTGATTTATCTGTGGTTAATTAGCAGAAGAACCAGAATCTTATCTCATATTTTGTGACTCCAAAGCCCCTCTTTCTAGTATACACTTGCCTCACTTAGCTGTGAGATGTTGAAGGAAAAATATTAATACTGTACTCTGGAATTTAAGTTCAAATATGCCAGAAAGAATTTTATTTAATTTAACATTAATGTAGTATCTAAGCTTTTTTCTTTTTTTTTAGTTTGAGAGAAAGATATCTAAACTGGCATAGTTACCCATGCTCTCTGATGTGGCTTTCTGCCCCCAAGATAATTTAGATAATATTTATAGGAATCTTAAATAAGAAAAGGATCACAAAATGTAAAGATAAGCTTTTTGGTTAATATGCCAAAATAGTTGAGTAAATGCTCATATTGAAAATTTAATAAACTGCCTCTTAGAAGCCGGTACGAAATGGCTTTAGTGTACTTGTGGATGGGATACAAGAGATATTGTAGGAATAGAAATATTTATTTGTATATATGAGGTGAGGAAAAGTGAAGAATCATAATGACACCAAGGTTATAACCCTGGGAGACTAGAAGGATAGCGGTGCTTGAGACAGAAATAGGGAAGCCTGGAAGAAGGATGGGAAACCAGGGAATCCATAGCAGAGGAAGCCAGGCTGCAACGGGCCCTAGCCTTTAAGATGGAATAAGTTCTGCTTCAAGGTAAATGGAGGATTACCTTATTAAAGGGACCCAGAAAAGGTTGAATTAAGACAATTCTCGGGTCCTACACACTAAATTGACTGGTAGGACCATAGAGGTTAGATATTATTATAACAAAACCCCTCTATAGCATGTCTAATAATTTAATAGCAAAGATAGGATACACTGTTGGATTTTTTTGAAGTGGAGCAGAAGCCAGTGCTCTTATTAGGGATGTTGGAAAAAAAGGTTCCTATCCAAATATTGTTTAGACTAGATCATCTGTAAGGTTTCCTACTCTGAGTTTGGCATTTCTGTGAGGTCTCCTGAAATCTTAGACAGTTATTAGCAGTATTTTATAGGGTGGGGGTAGGGAGAAAGGGAGAAAGAAATGAAGGATTTAAATTGGTTTTTCTGCCATTGCCTTTTCTAACATTTTCCTCCTAGTTTTGGTTCCTATTAATGTTGTCAAATTTGGGTCCATAGATCTCAGTCCCCTTCCTACCTCTCACTTCCTTGTCCTACTCTGGGCCCTCAGTGACCAATCATCAATCATTCTTCTCTTCCAGCCAGATCTTGGCTTGAGTAAATTCTGGTTCTAGGGTGAAGCAAGGTCAAAAGAGGGAAGTTACCTTTTGGCTCCTATATTCCTGGTTCATGACCTTGAGTTCATAAGAAGGAAAAATTACTTGCTTGAACAAGGAGGAGTCCAGGCCAATCACTTGGCTTTTATTAACCCTAGGGACTACAAGTTGTGTGCCTGGTGTGACCACTGAAAAATATGGCTCTGGACTAGTGCTCCCTCCAGATATAGTACCTCATTTGCTTGAGGATGAAGAAAGCGAAATGAAATTCTTTGAGAGTCTTAGACAAGGTCTACTTTTAATTGGAGCTCTGAATCTGCCTCTTTTGTTCAAGCCTTCCCTGTTTCCTGAGTTTCCATTGGCAACAACCCAGCTTTAGCTACTTATGCACTGATTTCAATATGTATTCATTAAGTACTTATATGCCTAGCATTGTGCTAAGATTGGGGATGATACAAATAAAAGTAAAACAATCCATGCTTTCAAGGAATTCATAGTCTAATTAGGGAAGGAAACAGGCAAACAATTTACAAACAGGATATGTACAGGATAATTTAGAGATAATCAACAGGAAGTCTCTGGCATTAAGCAGGGTACGGAAAGGTTTCTTGCAGAAGGTGGAATTTTAACTGAAAATGATTGAAACTGGGGAAGTCAGGAGGTAGAGATGAGGAGGAGAGAGCACCAGGCATGGGGACAGCCAGTGGAAATTCATGGAGTCGGGAGATTTGTTCTGTGTGAGGAACAGCAGGGAGGTCATATCACAGAGTACACATTCTTGATTTAATATACTTACATTGCCTGTCTCATGAGGTTATGGGAAATATACCTTGCAAACCATGAAGTGCTAGATAATATGGTGAATTATTGTTGTTACTATTATAATTAAACAAAGAGAGACTAGACAGAACTATGATCTTAATGTGTCTTCACTATGGTAGAGCCATCAGGACAAATAAGAATGATAGCAATTTATATGTGCCTTTTGCACTCAAGCCATTTTCAATACAGGTAAACATTGTGTGTGTGCTCTAAGTATCATTCTTTTCTTTTCTTTTTATTTTTGGAGGGGGAAAGGTAGGGCAATTGGGGCTAAGTGACTTGCCCAAGGTCACATGGCTAGTTTTTATGTTAAGTGTCTGAGGCCAGATTTGAACTCAGGTCCTTCTGACTCCAGGGCTGGTGCTCTTTTCACTGCACCACTTAGCTGCCCCTTCTAAGTACCATTTTTCATCTCTTTTGTTCTAGATGTGACTCTTTGTATGTGTTAATTTGACATCACATTGCTATGTCCAAAGCACTGACATGGGAGTTGTGGGTAATATATCTATTCAGATTTGGCATGTTAACAGAGCTCATGCATTTTATCAAGGACTGGAAGGAAGGGCTTTGGAAAAATATATTTGACTAGTAGTAAGGTGACTCTTGTTCAGGACACAAAGGAAGAATATAGAAAACTGAGGAATAAGACAATATAGAATCTGAGATTGAAGTATACTGATAAATAAATCCACTAGTACATATACCTCCTCCTTATATAATGTATATCCTATACAGTCATTCACACACACACACACACACACACACACACACACACACACTCACACAGCTTACTCTAAAGGACTTTTCTTATTTCTCATATGGTGTTTAGAGAACTCTGAGTTCTTAATGGCCATACTAGTGGGACACAAGCTCTGACAGATCCTGTTAAGCAAGAAAGGCTTTTAAAGGTTCTTCTCCACCTAGGACCAGTCTAGATACATTCAAAGATGTTCATCACCATGAAATTCACCTTGAAGTGAAAAAATTCTTGCCTACCTCAAGTTATGAATCTGTCATTCACAAATACACAAATTGAGCTACTATCATGGGTAAGGTTGACTGGGAAATATAAACAATATAAAATATAGTACCTAACTTCAAGGAAGTCATCAAATAGAGATTAAAAAATACTTCTGCCTAAAAAGTTAAATGACAGGAGGGAGTCTCAGAACAGTCTTCTCCCTATTTCCCTCCAGATTCATTGCTTTTGGACTTCTTTGAATTTCTTCATCAAGCCCCCATGCTAGGTTCTTTCCATCCCACCTCCTTTTACAGCTTCTTTTTAATATGTTGTTTCCCCCCATTACATTGTAAGTTCCATGAGGGCAGGTACTCTGTTTTAATTTGTATCCCCAGAGATTAGCACATAGCTTGGTACATTAAGTAGCTACTTAATAAATATTTACTGACAGCCTGACTTACTATAGGTAATGGGAAACTACTGAGGGATTTTGAATAGAAGACAGACTTTTAAGTAGAAGAAAAAGAAGACTGTGAAAACAGGGGTTCAAAATTACTCCAATAAGGTGGTAAAGGGGATAGAGGATGCATAGTTCACCCTGGCCATGGTGCAATGGAAATGGAAACAAGATCATCCAATTACTTCTGTAGTCCTCCTGTCTTAGGTTGCAAGCCTTCCAGATTCCTCATCCCATGCCATTTCTCTCTATTTTATTGTAAATCTTAATAGAATCTCCAATCTAGAAAGGACCTCAAAGGTTATCTAGTACCTTTACAAGTTTCCTTTCTATATTATTCTTAACTGGCGTTTATCCTTCCTTCACTTGCATACATCTGAAAATGGTCATGTGCTATCGCCTGAGGCAGATCATTCCATTATTAGCTGTTTCTAAGTGTTAGGAAGTTTTTTTTTTTCCATATGAAGAATCAGATTCAATGTTCTGAAAGCATTTCTTTAGTTCTTTTACCATCTGGAGGTGAGAAGGCAACGTTTGCACTGTTTGTTTTGGCCATTCAAGTGGTCTGCCTTCTTTTGCAGGTGCACATAAGCATAATAATGCATTTATGTCACTATTCAAGCATATGTAACTATTGGTAATATTCTGTAATCTGTTGTAATAGTAAAGGAATTGGAAGATCTTCCCTGCCCCTTAATGGACCTAACTAAGAGCCAAACAAGAGAAACTTGATTAGGGGAAGCTTGTTTTTCAGGAAGGTCCATACCTTTTGTTACTTTGTAATTAGGCAATGGGTCACAAAGGTTGTGAAGGTCTCTGACCCTGAAGAAGGGTACATATATACTCTGAGGTGAGGTTTTGCTTTGGGGCTCATTTATGGGAAGAGTTGTATGATTTGATGAGATGAGACTCTGGGTAACTGTTGAGCCCTTGGCTTTGAAAACCCAGATGTTGGTACTTCTCTCTCTGGTAACTAACTATGTATGTATGTAATGGTCAGACAGCTAGAAGCCCTGTCTGTTGGTCTGGTGAATTGTGTTATTTTCTCTGTCTGTGTTTTTTTGTCTGCTTGTAATTTCTGTTTGTATTTTTTGAAGTTCAGAGTGCTGACATTTTCCCCTGAAATAAGTGAATGATATATGTTTGATTAAAGTAAGATCGTTAACCCCTTTTGAGGTGCTTTCCTGTAGAAAAGTAGATTAAAGAATCTGTGCTAGTAGTCATCCTGGATATGCTAGGGTTCTTGCTGTCATACCTGTTTATACTCATGATACTGCTTTCCATTTTGGGGTTACTGGTAATTTCACTTCTTTTTTTAAAATGTTGAAGTAAATTTTAGTGATATATTTTGTTCTTGCATCATTAACATTTTTCCCATTACCTTTTTGCCTACCCCTCCCAAAGAGCTATCTCACAAATCAGAGAGCATTAAAAATAAGAAAAGAAAAACAAAGAAAGTAAAGAAAATTTATTAATACATTAAAAAGCCTGAAAATATATGCATTGTTCCATGGCTATCTCTGGAAAGGTGTGGAGTATTAGGTGTTTTCTCGTATGTCTCCACTGGGACTGTACTTGCTCTTTGTAATTTTGCAACATTCATTTTGGATTGTTCTGTAATGGTTTTTCTTTCCATTTATGTTGTTGAAATCATTATGTGTATTGTCCTCTTGACTTTCCTTATTTTTCTCTATATCAGGTACTTTCCATATGTCTATATTCATCAGTTTGTTGTTTTAAATAGCACAGTAAAATTCCAGTAATTTTTTTTGGCAAGGCAATTGGGGTGACTTGTCCAGGGTCACATAGATAGTAAGTGTCAAGTGTCTGAGACCAGACTTGAGCTCAGGTCCTCCTGGTGCTCTATCCACTGCTTCACCTACCTACCCCCCCCATTAAATTCATATACCATTATTTATTCAGGCTTTACAAAATCAGTGAATATCTACCTAACCTCTAATTCTTTGCTATCACCAAAGTGCTGCTACAAATGCTTCAGTATATATAGAAATTGTCTTTTTTTTCAATGAATTCCTCAAGGTATATGCCTTGTTGTAGAATCTCTGGGTCAGACAACATGGGCATTTGAGATGCTTTACTTATATAATTCCAAATTGCTTTCCAAATTTGTTATATTGATTCATACATCTATCAGCTATGCCCTACTGTCTATCTTCCCACAACCCCTTCAATATTAACTATTATCATCTTTTGTCATCTTTGCCAATTTTTTGCATGTGAGGTGAAACCTCAGGATTGTTTTTATTTACATTTGATTTGGAGCATTCTTTCAATACATTTTTTATCTGAGAACTTTTAATTTTGTGTCTTTTGACCATTCTGTTAGGAAATGATTTTGATCATATTCTCCTTTTCTTTCTTTCTTCCCCCTTCTCCCTTTTTCTATCTTCTTTTCCCCCCCTCTCTCTCTTTCTATATTTGTTAGTAGACTATATGTCTTAGATACTAAACAAATTCATTTCTTTGTAATTTTGTTACTAAAGAAATTCAGAAATTTGATGCAAAGATTTTTTTCCCTCAATGCTTCCTTTCTTATCCTATATGTAATAATTCTCTTTGCACAGGATTTCAATTTCATGTACTCAAAGTTATATATTTTATCTCCTATAATTGTCTTTTTCTCTTATCAGGTTAAGAATACATCTATACACAGTGGTGAGAGGTATATAATCTGATTATTTTCTACTTATTTATGGTATAGTCTTTAATATTAATGTCCCCTTCATATTTTAATTTTATTACATAATATGGTGAAAGTTGTTGGTCTAAGCATAATTTCTGACAGATTGCTTACCACTATCATCATCATCACTGTTTGAAACATTCAAATACTGTTTGTACATTTAAGTTTTTCCAATTCTGCCAGTTATTTCTTCTTTGTAAGCCACAAGTCATGCTCTCAGAATTCTTATTTCTCACTTGAGCCATTTGGGAACATCCTGTTGTGATTTTCTTAGGAATCTACAATTCCTCTAAAGAAGGATTATGGGTAGGTGCAGTAGAATTTTATTGCTTGTTATCACAGAATGGCAGGTGGAGGGAAGGAGCAGGGTGTTCTGCTAGACACTGCAGCACAGTTTTCTACTTCATCACATGTCAATTTCAATTTATTTGTTTTGTGATATTTATTCACATATACATACTATCTTAACTCTCTTTGGGGTTATATTCTGTTCTTTCTTAATATCTTTCTGATTCATTTATCTGCTTGTGCTCAAAGTTTATAATTGAGTTTTCTTTCTACTTAAATCTGATAATTTGCCTTTTCCTCTTAAATTATCCTATTGCTCACTTTCTAACTCCTTCCCCCTTTTGGGGGAGATTCCAGATTTGGAATTCAAAACTGTATCAGCCTCTTCCCATGTTGAGAAATTAACTTTCCACCCTGTTCTCTGTCATCTTTTTTTTCAGGGGCCTGGCATATCTCCCCTCATTGCTACCATATATACAATGGTATCCTGTCCCATATTACCTCTCTTCTTCTTTAATTTTGGGGCTGAGAAATGTTGTAGCACAACATGCTGTCATCTCAGACAGAGAATTCTTTTACTCTATCTCCTTTGCTCAGAGTAATTATGAGTAGGTGGAGTTGCATTCTAATATTTGTTACTCAGAATGGTAGGTTGAGGGCAGGAACAGGGTATTTTGGCAGAGACTGCAGCAAGAATAAGTAAGTTGATGAGCTGATCCCAGAGACCATATTTGTGAGTCCTGTTGCACTTTGCCAGAATGTTAGGATTGGTGGGTGAAAAGGTGCTAAGTTAGCATGTTATAGATTAGAGATCAAGCTTTTGTTCAATAATTCATCATTTTTAACTCATTAGATGTCTTGGCATATTTGTCTGTGGAGATAGCTTCATTATTTTACTTCTTGTGCATATTTTTAATGCTTATTTTGAGGAGTTTTTGAAGATCAGAGAAAATTTCTAGTCCTCCATCTTTTTGGTTACATTTAAATTTGGATTTTTCTGAGACTTTGGTGAAATGTTGACATTGAAGAATTTAGCATTTGTGGCAATGAGCAACTTGGGGTCAGTACAGTGTGATTTCTTAAATGTAGTTTACTCTAATTTTCTCTAACTCAGTTCTGGGTCCAGATCATGTTTTATCTATAACAATAGTCCAGTGTGTATATACTGAATGATTTATTCAATATGCTTCCCATAAAGCAACATGTCATAGCATAAATTATTATACATTTTTCATTTACTTTGTTTTTCTCACTTTTGTATTTGTAGTCTCAGTACATGCCTCAGGGTCTGGAATATAAAAAATGCTAAGAAAATATTTGTTTATTTTTTCAATTATAGATGGTTAACATTTTTCTTTTGCTGCCTTTTTCACATTTATAAAAATTATCAAAGCCCTAGAAATACATTCTCTTGCTTCTATAATTGCCCTGATTCCTCATAATCTTTTGTGGTTTCCCTCATGTTCTCTTGTCAGGCAGTCAGGTGGTGTTGTCTGGCTCTGCAAATAATAGCTGAACAATAGTCTGAAATGCTCCTTCCTCAATTCTAGGAAATATGCTTCAAATAAAGCAAAATGTGAAGGTCAGTCATCTTAAAACATCACTTTTGATGAAGCGTGAAGTCATTATTATTTTTAAAAATAGAAACATTATCATTGTGACCTTAGGAAATATAATTCCATGATGAAAAAAGACATTCATCTCCTAGTATTTAGAAGGTCTTTTGATCTTAAGGTCAGAGGATTTTGTGCTGTCATCTGGCATGTAATGCCACAACTAATCTTTCACAGAAAAAAGTATAAGGCTGAAGGTATGTTTTAGCAGTGAACAGGCAAGCCTATTTCTAATGGAACTGCTAGCAATAGTATCATGGGGTCATACATTTAGATATAAAGGAGACTTTAGAGACCATCAAGTCCAACCTACTCCCTTTATTTATAGATGAAAATAAAAGCAGACATAGAAAAGTTAAATAGCTTTTCCAGAGTCACAGAGCTAGTATGAGTCTGAAGTGGGATTTGAACTAAGTCTTCCTGACTCTAAGTCCAAAGCTCCATCAACCAGATCATCCTGTTTCTCATATCTATTACATCATCACACCTCTCAGATATATAATTTTTGTCTAGAAAAATTCCAGTTTAAGAAATTCTATTGTAATAGTGAGCTATCATGGAAAAATAATGTGCTTTAGAAAGGGAGCAAACTTCAAATACTCTCTGATCTTGGGTGAATTGTTTTTCATCTCTGAACCTCAGTTTCTTAATCTGTAAAAATGTGAACACTGAAACTTGTTTACTCCACCGGATTGTTGTTAAAAAGGCCCTTGTCACCCTTAAAGTGCTAAAAAACTTCAAGAACTATTATTCCATCAAAGACCCCCAGTTCTGTTTTCTAGACTCATTGTTATGAAGTTTTTTTAAATTAAATTTTGTTTACTTTTAGTTTAAATCATTCATTTCCACAAGATTTTGAGTTACAAAATTTCTTCCCATTTTCCCCTACTCACCACCCCCAAAACAGTGATCCCACTGTATACCCTCTCCTCCAATCTGCTCTCTCCTATATCTTCCCTCATCCCCCCTTCAACTTTCCAGTAGGGCAAGATGGATCTCCATCCCCCAGTGCCTCTGCATCTTCTTTCCCAGTTGCATGCAAATAATAATAATATATTTTTTTAAACATTAGATTTTAAAACTTTGAATTCCATATTCTTTCCCTTCCTCCCTCATCGCCCACTCTTACTGGGAAGATAAGCAATTTAATATAGGTTGTACATGTGTAGCTACGCAAAATGTTTCCATAGTGGATATATTATGAAAGACTGACTATATTTCCCACCATCCTATCCCCCCCCCACTTGTTCTATTCTCTACTTTGACCCTGTCCCTTTTCAAAAGTGTGTGCTTCCAACTTCCCTCTCCGCCAAACTGCCCTCCTTTCCATCATCCCCCCTTTTATCCCCTTCTCCCCTAATCTCCTGTGGGGCAAGATAGTTTAGTGTGTTTGTCATTCCCTCCCTAAGCCAAATTCAATGAGAGTAAGGTTGACCCATTCCCTTTGCCTCCCTGTTCTTCCCCTCCATAATAAAAGTTTTCCCTTGTCTCTTCTATATGAGATAATTTACCACATTCTGTCTCTCCCCATCTCCTCTCATATTCCTCTCTAACCTCTCAATTTCACCTTTTAAGTATTATCCCTTCCTATTCAATTGATCATGTGCCCTCTGTCTATGTATGCCTGTACACATATATTCACACACTCACAAATGTATTCACATACATATATACCCTCCTATATAGACATATATATGGATGTATACATAGATATACATTTATATTCCCTTCAACTATCCTCATACTGAGAAAAGTTTCATTAGTTCCAATTATCAGTTTTCCACGCAGGAATGTAAATAGTTCAACTTAGATATGTTCCTTATGATTTCTTTTCCCTGTTTACCTTCTCATGCTTCTCTTGCTTCTTGTATCTGAATGTCAAATTTTCTATTCAACTGGTTTTTTCATCAAGAATGCTTGAAAGTCCTCCACCTCATTGAATGACTATATTTTCCCCTGAAATATTACACTTAGTTTTGCTGGGTAGGTGATTCTTGGTTTTAATCCTAGCTCCTTTGACTGCCAGAATATCATATTCCATTCCCTTAATATAGAAGCTGCTAGATCTTGTGTTATCCTGATTGTCTTTCCATAATATTCAAATTGTTTCTTCTTGGCTGCTTGTAATATTTTCTCCTTGATCTGGGAATTCCAGAACCTGGCTATAATATTCCTAGGAGTTTTCTTCTTGGGATATTTTTCAAGAGGTGATAAATGAATTCTTTCAATTTCTATTTTGCCCTCTGGTTCTAGAATATCAGAGCAATTTTCCTTGAGAATTTCTTGAAGGATGATTTGTAGGTCCTTTTTTTGATCATGGCTTTCAGGTAGTCCAATAATTTTAAAATTATCTCTCCTCAATCTATTTTCCAGGTCAGTGGTTTTTCCAATGAGATATTTCACATTGCCTTCTATTTTTTTCATTTGTTTGGATCTGTTTAATAGTATCTTGATTTCTCATTAAGTCACTAGCTTCCATTTGCTCCAATCTAATTCTGAAGGAATGATTCTCTTCAGTGAGCTTTTGAGATTCTTTTTCCATTTGGCAAATGCAGCTTTTTAAGGCAGTCTTCTATTCATTGGCTTTTTGGGCCTCTTTTGTCATTTGAGTTAGTCTATTTTTTAAGGTGTTATTTTCTTCAGTCAGATTGACTATCTTTTCATGATTTTATTGCATAATTCTCTCTTCCCAATTTTCCCTCCACTTTCCTTATTTGATTTTCAAAATCCTTCTTGAGCTCCTCTATGGCCTCCAACCAGTTCATATTTTTCTTGGAAGCTTTTGGTGCAGGAGTTCTGACTTTGTTGTCTTCCTGGTTACAATGGTTACAATGGAGGGGAAGAATAGGAAGGAAAAAGGGAATGGGTCAACCTTATTCCTATTGAATTTGGCTTGAGGAGGGAATTAAATACACACTAAATAGGGTATCTCACCCTCCAGGATAATAGGTGGGGAAGAGGATGAGAGGGGGGATGATGGAAGGAAGGGAAGGCTGGGGTGGAGGGAAGTTGGGAGCACCCACTTTTGAAAAGGGATGGGATCAAAGTAGAGAATAGAACAAGTGGGAGGTGGGATAGGCAAAAGCCAAGCACTCCCACTTACTGGGTCCCAAAGTCCAGACTTTACTGACCTCTCACTTTGTCCTTCATATCTATGTGTTGATAAATCTGGAAACGGCCACAGCTGCTGCTGATCTGGAGTCCCTCCCACCAGTGGCTGGTCAGCCCACCCTGGGGCTACAGCCTTGGCATGGGTCTGGGCTCTGCTCCCAGAGCACTGCGCCAGCCAATTCCTGCTGGCCTGCCGTGCTGTCCTCAGCAGGAGGTTAGCTTCTCTGTGTCATTTTGTGGATTCTGCAGCTCCAAACTTTGTTTAGAGTCCCCTTTTACATGAATTGGGGAAGGTGGAAGCCAGTGCCCAGCGGAGGTCCTGCTTCTACTCCACCATCTTGGCTCTGCCCCCCTCTGTATATCTACTTTTCATGTTTTAATGGTTCTTTGATTCCATTAACGTGAGATTTACCTACTCTTGTGCTGATAACAACCCATCTATACCTTTTTTGCCCATGATCTTCTTGTCCCTGTCTTCCTGGAAATCCTCCAAAGAAGATCCACCCAATCTTCTAGAAACTTTGTTTTCTATTTCCTGACACTGTTTAGATATCAATGGAACATATTGCCTAACCAATGATTATCCCTAATTCTCATCGTGTGACCAGCTTAACCTCTTTTTTCTAGTCTCTCTGATGATCTCATATTATTTTTTACTTTTAAATTTTATGTTAGCAAACTGTTTTAACATTTTAATATGTATTTCTTCATGGCCCTTTAGGTGATCTACACCTTTCATTCTTTGGCAACTCTGTATTATATGACTTACTGCAGAAGAATATTGATACAAAAAGATGAGCTTTTCAATCACAGAGAAGTTTGGTGTCATTAAAAACACTGCTCAATTCCCCAAAGGAAATCTAGCCAACTTTTTTCCCCTTTTTGAGTTCTATGACACCTCCATGTCCATACAAAGTGCCTCCCTAAAATATCTTTATTGACAGACCAATTAACAACTATTAACCTATATGGCTACTGTTCTATGTGTACAAAATCTTTATCAGGGTATAAAGCCCTTATCATGAGCAGCTCTCCTGAGGACTGCTGCTGTGAATAATTTTAAGGATATAATTGCATAGTATAGTGATCTCTATTCAGCAATAAACTAAAGTAAAACATTCAAGAAACTAAAGCACAATATTCACAACAATATAACATAACAACTTATTACTAAGGTAGCTACATAGTCTTAAACAAAACATCATTCCATAAGTCACAATCTCCTCAATCAATAGAGTGTCCAAGGAAAGTCTTCTTTCATCTTAACTCTGACCTGGCTTTCAATCATCCTTAAGGGGTAATCATTTTTAAGGTATAGCAGAAAGCACAAATACAACCCATCCCTAGGTCACAGTAAGTCACAATCTTAGCAGTCAATACAGAATACCCAAGTAAAGTCCTCTTTCACCTTAACTCTAGGCTGACTTCAAATCCCAATCTCTTCTTCCATGGGATGACTGGCCACTCCCAATTCTTGCCTGAATTCACCCAACTCTTGCCTAGATTTACACAAAGGCAGCTCTCTGCTACTGTTTCATACCTCAGCTTATTGCTCCACTCCAAACTCTCTGAAGTTTCTGTTTCTAGGAAGACAAAGCTTAACAGAGCTACAACAATATTTACACACATTGCTAGTATTATCATCTCAATTAACTTTCTGTCTGGGAAAGTAATACAAATCAATAGACAAGGCTTCTGTCTGAGAAATCAAGCACAAATCAACAGTAAAGTCCCAGGACTTCTCTAACAGTAATAAAGTCCTCTTTCAGGGCTTCTGTGTCAACAGTAAAGTTCTCTTTCAGGGCTTCTGTAATAGCAGTAAAGTACTCTTTCAGGACCTCTGCCTAAAAACAACTGACAGGGTGCTTTTGTCATACAGACAAACAGACGGAGTGCTACAGAGTGCCAAAATTACAAGTATTCTCCTTCTCAATTCTACTTGGATACATCTACGCTCAAACTTTTCTCTCCTCTGATCCTTCCTGTTCTGCCCTTCCTACTTTGCTCTTTTGGCAAACTCCTCCCACCATGGGCTCCATGTGATGATGTCAGGCCTATTAAGGGCAGGAAGGTCTTCAAACTCCCTTAGGTCTATTAAGGGCAGCACAATGCACACTGTTTCCAACAAAGACTTTTGATAGAATCAAAAGCATTTGAATAGCTGAAACAAGCAGCAAAGCACTACTTTGTCATTACAGAGGGCTATTATCTATGTGAGTTGAGGACATCCTTGATAGTCGGGATCAAACAGGCTTTGGCAAATGATATTCAACAGTGGACGCATCTTTACTAGCCCACAATTGACCAAAAGATATAGAACATATAAGGGTTGTTGTGAGGTTCAAATGATATAATATTTATAAAGTACTTAGCACAGTGCCTGGCACTTAGGAAGCATTTAATAAAAGCTTGTTCTCTTCCTTCCACTTATTTTGTTCTCTTTCTTCCTGTCTTTATCATGTATTGATTATAAAAAAGCAATTCATTTTGGTAGAAAAAAACCCTTACGTTCATTCAGGATTTCTTGGAAAAATGTAAAAAAAGAAATAAACATATTTAATCATCTGTTAGTAAGAAATATCAAGCAAGACATAAAACAGAGAGAAGTATGTTCATTATGATATTTGCCACTGTAAATCCACTGCAGAGTCTAGAACAGGAAGAAATTTCCTATGGATGTTATGGTCTTCTAGCTCCTCCTATTTGCAAGTGACATTGTACTGATTTCATTCAGCTCTAAGACATTATACTGAGTAGGAGAGTGACATGGTCATTAAGTCATCTGTACTTAAGGGAAATCATTTGGCAGCGCTATGGAAGATGGACTATGGTGGGGAGAGACTGAAGACAAGGAGATAAGTTAGGAGGCTGTTGCAACAATCTAGGAAAGATCATTAGTCCTCAGAAATTAAATAATAAAGATAAGCTGGAATAAATATAACTCTGTAAGTTATACTGAGGATAGTTTGGAGTGGAGAGAGATTTGAAGCAGTGAGGAGAGTGTTGTGCAGAAAATGTATTTCTAAGTGTAAAACATGACAAAAAGGTGGGCTGTGATTATTACTTTTACCATTTGAGTAAATAAGGAAGATTTTCCCTTGACATGCCATGATTTTGATTCAGTTTAGAAAATAAAGATAATATGATTGTGCACTTATAAGTAAATTATCCTGAAAGACCTGAATTTTTAGAATGTGATTGCAGTGTTAGAGGAATCAGTAGCTGCAGACATTGGTTAGAGGTGATTGGCTCACAGCTAATACACTGATGAAATATTTATATTGTTAAATTATTAAATTATGTGACTAGGAATTCTGAAAAATATTCGTCTATGAGTTGGGGTTTGAGTCTGGGAAAGGAGAGAAAACTTACAGAAAAAAAGTTTCTTTCAATTTTTTTGAACCACATTAGAAGCTTGGAGCTAATTTGCTAAAATTACTAATAAACAAATTCTCTTCCCAGATGGAGATGGATTCAGATCATGGCAGGCCAATATAAACTCTTCCCATAAGGGATGGGAAGAGGTGTCATTCTTTCCCCCATACCTATGTTAACTACACACAGAGATAGCCATATCTTGATCTTGCCATCACTCACAAATGTTTCACTTTTGTGTTCATAAAATCTAAAATTCCTTTACCTGATATTAACTTTCTATCATTCCATTTCCCCCTGTGACTATAATCCCTAATCCCTTCTTCTGCCTCACTGGGACCTTTATTTTTTTGATTACTCGTTTTTTTTCCCAGCACATCCTCCTGCCTGTTGTAGCCACATTCTCCTCTCTTCCCTCTCTTAATACCTTGGTGAATCAGTTCAACTCCACACTGTCTTCTACATTTCAATCTTTTATCCTGTTGCCCATTATGTCTTGCCAAACCTCAAACTTGGATTGTTCCCACCATCTGCCACTCTCACTCCTATTCATAAGCTATTAAACAGTGATAGAGAAAGTCATGAGGAAAGTTGCCAAATCTAAACTCAGATACTAGTTATTTTTGTCCCTAGGAAAGTTACCAAAGCTCTCTCAACCTCAGTTTCTCCTTTGTGAAACAGAGATAATAATAGCACCTACCTTGCAGGGTTTTTTTTGTGAAGATCAAATGAAATAACATATGTAAACCACTTTACAAAACCTAATGTATTATACAAATACTTTCTGTTATTATTATTATGAAAACATGATGACTTGGTCCACTATAAATTTATGCTACGTAAATCTTAATTGGAACATCACTGAAACAAGGGAATACTTTTACAGATCTCTAATAGATTCACTATCACATTTTCCACAATTGCTATTTTTAAACCACATCATTTCTCCTTAAACCTCCCATGATTCCTTCTCAAGCTGAGGACCTCACCTCATATTCCACTAAAACAATTTAGGCCATTCATTGAGAGCTCCTTGACTCCTCATCTCACATCCCCCACATACCTTGCCCCGTTATCTCATTTTCCACTGAATGATCTTCTTACTAAAGCAAACACCTCTACATGTACCCTTGATCCCATCCTTTTCCATCTTCTCCTGTATATTGTCACTTCTATTATCTCTAGTCCGTCTCTAATATTCAACCTTTCCTATCTGTAGTTTCCTTTCCTACTGCCTATGAACACATCCATGTCTTCCCCATTTAAAACAAGAACAACAACAATTTTCTAGTTATCATCCTATATCTTGGCTAAACTCCATGCAAGTCTGACTCCAAGATCAAAAGTTGTCTGTGAACAGACTGAAATTGCTGAAATGAGAGAGGCAGATCCCAAACCATGATTCCTTCAGAAAGGACATTCACTCCAACATTCATCTCTGTTGCTTTAAAGTTTATTTTAACTTTTTGTTCAACTAACCTTTAAAAACATTTGGCAAGGATCACTTACTTATATCCATTTTTCATTACTCAAATGAAACTGAGGGAAAGGCAATAGGTGTTGAAGTAAATAGGAGGGGAGAGAGAGAGGCACAGATACAGAGACACAGAGAGAGACAGAGACACAGAAAGATTATATTAGTGTTGAAATTTTTTTTTGACATAATGGGGGTTTGGAGCTATTAATAAACAACTTTACTGGTTTATATTTTTATAGCTTCCCAAAAGCAAAGGAAGAGAAGATGGATCAGGACCAGTCCTAGAAAAAGCAAACTTATTCTGGTGGCTGGAAGGTGGTAAGTGAATCTGAAGTGATTGCCTCAGACCTTTTCCCATTAGTGCTTCCTTCATCATATTTTGAAAGGAAAACCTTTCCCCCATGAGAGGTAAAGGTGAGGGAATGTCCAGCCAAAAGGTTATATCCAAGAGGAGGCCAGAAGGAAGAGTTGGGGAAGATTGGTGCTATGTTCATGGGGTTATAACTGGTTCCTCTGCTGACCAATGAAACACTTTCCACCCACACATGACAGAATTGCTGGACTACCTATCTCAGTTAACTTATTAATATTCTATGATTGCCAACCTTGTTATTAATTGGGATGGGTTTCCTTCTCTCATCCCTTCATCTTTCATTCCATATTGGTGAAAGTTTTTTTTTTTTTTTAGCATGAAAATTCTGTGCTCTCAGCCAGTCTTGCTCCTGTAGAGTGATTAATGCCAAGCTCCAATCATATCACTTTCTCACTCCAAAATCAAGAGTGGCTAACTCCCTATGCTTACAGGATAAAGCCCAAACTTTTTAGGCTGACATTAAGCTTTGCCATGATCTGGTTCCATTTTCCCTTTCCAGATAAACCTCACATTATTCTCCCTCACATGTTCTGTCCTCCAGTCAAACTTAATTGCCGTCCTTCATTCTCATCCTTTCCTGTCCTGTTTTTCTAGGTCTTTGCTCATGTCATTTCCCTAGCCAGAACAAGTCTTTTCTCCTAACTCTTTTTCTGACTTCTAATTTCAGCCATCAAAATTCTCCCCTGGCCCATGATATGACTCAGATCTCACTTTTCCATGAAGTCTTCTTCATCTTCCTCTTTACCTTCTTTCCCTAAAACGGTAGTAATTTATACCTTTTCTATTCTTTCTCACTCTCTATGTGGTCTTCTTTGTACTTATATTCTAATTCATATAATGGTTATTTTAATATGTGTTATTCCCACAACAGATCATAAGCCCTTAGAGTCAACTTTGTCTTCCTTGTACATTTCATAGAATTGAGCACAGGACCCTATGTAAAGTCAGTGTTTAATACACATTTGTGAAATTTTAATTTGATATCCATTGAGACTTATGTAGCCTCAGGAATGAGATAAGAACTGGCTTTGAGAATGTTGGACCTGAGGGTTGTCACTGAACCACTTGGGCTCAGAAGGATATGTCAAAATGTGAATTTATTTAAAATCTCTGTGGCAGCATTTCCCAGGCTTTGATTGGCCACTCTGGATGGTGGAAGGTTACATGTCTCATGACTCAGGACCATTTCTTTAGCAAAATATGAGATCTTCCCTTCCAAGTTAAAGTATGCATTTCCTTTGGTGTGATGTAATGAAATGTGGCATTTCTCTTTAAAAATAGAACAGGAAGGTTTTGTCTAGGCTGCCTTGTAGGCAAGCTCACAAGTCTGTCTTGCCAGCATTTTCTATAATATTCATTTGTTTTTAGTTACCAAGGGACAGCTCCCTGCCCCCAATCCTTTAGTTTAGCTTTCTGGCATCCTGCTTTGATTAGGGATTCTTCCCCCCGACCCCCACTGGGGAGCTTTATTTCACCAGAAGACACAGAAGAATATATTTTCTGTCAGCATCTAAGCCAATCACTCTTGCTGCATTTCTGCTGCCTCCAACCAGGAGAATTTTTTCACTTCTTATCAGATGATGTAAAGTTAGTTGCCTCATTGACAACCCAAGTCACCACAACCCACTTAGAGTAAATGACAAGATGATTAGTCAATCACTCATAGGTTTTAGACTAAGTGCAAAAAATCCTTCAAAATGGAGTGAGATTGTACAAGAATTGTGTTTGGACAGACTGAAGGAACTTGACCATGACACAGGGTTCATCTATAAGATATGAAGCTAGTTAGAACTAGTTATTCTAGAATTTGGAGCAATCATGGTGTTGTAGCTAAACCTTTAGAGGAAGAACCACTTAGGGAAGAAAGAGAAGTCTTCCCTTTGACCTTGTCCAGGGTCTCTTCTCCAATTCTCACTGCCTCCCACTCCCTCATTTTGATGGGAGGACTTTGTAAGCTCCAAACATCTAGAAGATGTTGAATGGTCTCCATCTTCTCATGTGTGTTCTTGTGGCATTGCTGGATCATGTGTGTATGTGTGGTAGGAGCCAAACACAGACTAGACAAATATTTATTAGTCCACAATGACCCCAGCCAAAGAAATACGCTATGTTTAAGAGTCACTTAACCTCTATTTGCTTATACCCTCCTCTATAAAATGGGGATAACAATAATGGTTACCTCCCAGGGTTTTTGTAAGGCTCAAGTGAGTTAATATTTGTAAAGTACTTTGCAAACCTTAAGGAACTTTATAAATGCTAACTATTATTATTGTTATTAGACCTCAAGCAGCCAAGGGCTGTGAGTTACTCCTCTGCCATATGTGTTCTCTATGTTTGGGCCCACTTCCCCCTGGACTTTAATTACTCCTATTTGAAAGCTACTTTCAAAACCTGGCTGACTAAAATGATTCTCAGTTGGGGGGAAGTACATCTGTGAGGGTTTAATGGCATTGGAAAAGATGTAGCCTTACTCTGAAAACCAACTCTTCAGTAAGAGTGCAAGTTGGCATCCTTGGAATTTACTTGAGCCAAGAGGACAAGGGAAACTGAGGAGGGGGAGAGCACAGACACCTTGGGGGCATTCATTCAGTTCAAATAATTGTTTTGAACACTCAAAATTTCTTACATTTCTGAAGCACTTTGCAGTTGGTGAGAAATATTTTAAAAAATGGAACCTATTAAAAACCTGTGAGTAGGCAGAAATGCTATAGTCACAGCCCAAAGGATATGACTTTATAGTATTGTGAAGATAACATGACCAGATGGAATATAAATCAAAAATTTTTGGTTATTGTAGGGGTTTGTGTGTGGTTTGGGTTTGGTGATGGTCCCCAACAGGTAAAGCAGTTACTTTATCCAAAAGATCCTATAGTCCAACTTTCTCTTCTAGGCAATTCATAATCATAAAGTCTCTCTGTTAACTAATTACCCTAGTCCTGCCCCAGAGATTAAATTCAATTAATATTTACTAAATGCTGACTGTATGCTCGACTTTGAGTGTAAAAATCTGAAAAATGGTCTAGTCACTTGCCCTCAAGTCAAGTCAGCAAGTATTTATTAATCACTTGTGCTTAATAAATAATACATTAAAATTAAGGCCAGTGGGCAAGGCACTCTGCTAAGTGCTAAGGATTCAAAGAAAGGCAAAAAATATTCTCTGCTTACAAGGATCTCACAGCCTAATGGGGGAGACAACATGCTCTTAAGGAATCATATGTAGAATATGAACTTCTTGAGGATGTGAATCATTTCACTCTCATTCTCTATACCTAGCATCCCAGATAGGAAGCAAGCATTTATTAAATACCAACTCTGTGCCAGGCACTGTGCTAAGTGATTCTTAAATACATAATTTGGACCTTAGTTGAAATTCTAGAACTGATACTTGCAAAGACTAAGTGAATTTGGGCAGTCACTTGCCGCTCTGGGTCTCAGCTTCCTCCTCTGTGGAAAGAAAATTTATTGTTCAGTCATTCAGTCATGAACAACTCTTTGTGGCCCCATGAACCATGATGTCCATGGGATTTTCTTGGCAAAGATACTGGAGTGGTTTGCTGTTTCCTTCTCCCGTGGATCAAGGCAAGCAGAAGTCAAGTGACTTGCCCAGAGTCACATAGCTAGTAAGTGTCTGAGGTCAGATTTGAACTTGGCTCTTCCTGACTCCAGACCAAGTGTTCTATCCACTGAGCAATCTAACTGCCTCTAGAAGAAGGATTAGACAATCACTAAGATCTTTTGGAATTGTAAATATAGAGCCAGAGAAGGGAACTTAGAAATTATCTAGACCTACCCTTCATTTTATTTTCTAAAATTTAATTTTATATTTGTTCTTCATTAATAAGCATTTAATTTTCTTTTCCCATCCCTTGCAAACGAACAACAATAATAGTAATAACTAAAAAAAAGCCTAGTAATAAGTCTCCATAGCCACACAAAGCAAATTCCTACACTGGCCATGTACAAAAATTTATATCTCATTCTCCACATTGACTCTATCACCTCTTTATCAGGAGAATAGAAGTTTCATGCTTTATCTTTAGTTGTCTGGAATCATAGTCATATTGATGAAAGCTCTCAAATATTTCAAAGTTATTTTTCTTTGTAATGTTGCTATTATTCCATAAATTGTTCTTTTGTTCCACTTACTTCATTTTGCATCAGTCTATACAATTTTTCCCATCCATTATAATTTCTTATTGCACAATAATATTGTTATAATCACATAATTTGTTTAGTCATTTACCAATAGATGGTTACTCCTTAGTTTTCAATTCTTTGCCACTTCAAAGAATTGATATTAAAATTTTTGTACATGTAAATAATTTTCAATCCCCCCATTTTGCAGATGAAGAAACAGCAGAGGTGAAATGACTTGTACCAAGCCATACAGAAAGAAAGTGGCAGAACTCAGATCTAAGTCCACATTTTCTTCCATTAGATTGTAACCTTCTTAATGGCAGGGACTTTTTTTGACCTCTTTTTGCATCCCCAGCACTTAAGCAAAGTGTCTGGCATATAGTAAGTGCTTAATAAATGTTAATTGATTGACTCCACAGTGCTTTCTAACTCAAGAACCTATGATTTAGCATCAGAGCCAAGTCCTTGTTCCTAGACCAGTCTTGCCACTATACCATGCACCTGTCTGCTTTGGCTGAGGGTCTGTGCCAGGCTCAACTCCATAGGAGCTCTGTATATTTCCATCTCCTTCCCCAGCACTTTTCTTTAGGTCTGGTAAGTAGGCCAAGAGTCATTCCAACTCCCTATGACTTTGAAATAACTTTTATACTGAGATTCTCAGGTGTACCTTCTTGGAACTCTACTCCCTGCCTTTCTTGCTTGTACCTCAGTCAGTCTGCCAGAAAATGTGAGGCTCATTATTAAGCTAGAAACTGGCCTATTATCCCAGATACTAATGATGGAACATGTTAGCTTCCCTCCACCTGGCCTGAGGACTGACATAGTAAAGGCTTCTTGGGATGTAAGCTGTCAGAGTGAGGAATCAAAATGCTTCACCTGTGTGAGCAAGTCTTTCCTATGCTATCCATAGAGACAGTAGATTTACATCCCAGATGCTGTGGCTAAAAACAGCTACCTTTGCACAGTGTTGTCATGCTTTTTTTTTTTTGTCTCCCTTTCCTAAGTGAGATTTGGGAATTGAAACCATTACCTGAGTCAAAGCTGTCTAGAGTATGTGTAGCTGTGACCTTGGACAAGACATATCCCCTCTCTGGCTGCAGTTTCCTCTTCTGAGGAAGATAGGCATGTGGAGAGGGGTTTGGACTAGATTATCTCTAATCCCTTCTGGGATAGGTTCATGTCCCTTTCAAGTTCTGGCCGGTCACCCTTGATGCAGAAAAAGGTAGAGTAAAATTCACCATTGGAGCGATATCAAATGCCATTTACTACATGAAAACATCCTTTATTTTTGATGAGAAATTATATTTTAAAAAACCTAGTGTTTTTTTCCAATTAAGTGTAAAGTCAAATTTTAACATTCATTTAAAAAAATTTGCATTCCATATTTTCTTCCTCCTTCCCTTATGCCACCCCCCCACCAAGATGGCAAGTAACTCAATATAGGTTATATATGTGAAATCTTGCAAAACATAGAGGAATTCTATTTCTTTTCTTCAATTATGTCTAGCACTGTATTTGAATCTTTCATGCACTTAGTATGTTTGCTTTTATGTTAGTTATGTACGTGTGTATCATATGGAGTCTTCCTGCCCTTCTCCCCCCCCCCCCCACCTTACCTCCAAAGAAACATGAGAGCAGGCATTATGATATCTAACCCTTGCTCCTCTCCTCTCCACACAACCTAGCACAATCATTGTCCTGAACATAGAATTCATTTAATAGGCATTCTTTTGAATTTGTCCTTGATCTTGCTCTGTATCTTAGCACTGATCCTTGAGCCCCCCACCCCAGGTTTTCTAAATTTGCCTTGGGCTCTGACCTTGATTCTTACTCTCTCTGATTTAATCCAATTGAATAATCAAATTGAGTGCCTCCTTTGTTTCCAGGCCTAGTGTTCTACTGAGGATACAAAAATAAAAAGATAAATCTGGCACAGTACTTCTCCTCAAGGAGTTTATATAATTATAGGGGGTAAATGACATATACAAAAAAAAACTATTGTAGTGAAAGTATTGAATGGGAAATGCCTTATCAACTGAGTCCTCCTCTCACCTTCATCCAAGCTGATTTTCAGAAATTACATGATGTAATGGGCAAGTAAAAGAGATAAAAGAGTATTTAAGCCTTTAAAAGAAGTACAAACAAGTGTTTGCATTTGGATTTCATTACATTAAAGAAGGAAGAAAAGACAGAAAGAATGAAGGATTGATTAAAGGCATACTATGTGTAAAGCAGTATATTAAATATTAGGGATGCAAACAAAAGTAAAAAGAAAGACAGTTTCTGCCTCTATTCTAATGGTGAAAGAACACATAAAAGGGAACTGAAAATCAGGTGAGAATTGTGATGAAGGTACACAGTTTAGGGCATGGTTATGAAGTAGTAAGTTTCAGACAGTACATGAATGGCAATTAAGGCAAGTGAGCTTGGGCTCCTCCACAAAGTAACAGCTCTAAGGAGGAAATCACCAAATAGAAGAGGGCATGTCTTGTAAAAAGTGAGCAGGTTGCAGGGCTAGTAGGCTGGTGAGGATGCCCTGGGCACCTATGGAAAGTCCAGGATGAACCAACAATAAAAGAGGCATGGTTTTGAAGTCTAGAGAATCAGTAATTATTTAGGAGTACATCTCAATGGAATTATAAGGTGGCTAGTCATTGACTGGCAGCAGAATCAGCCACACCCCTGATGGAATTTAAAAAGCAATGTCCAGGGGGCGGCCAGGTAGCAAGCACCGGCTCCAGTGTTGGGATGACCTGGGGGATCGAATCCCAGGCTCAGACACTTAGCACCCACCCAGAAACACCTGGCCCATGTAACCTTGCGCAAGTTACTTAACCCCGATTGCTTAAAAAAAAAAAAAAAGCAATGTCTACTCTAAGGAACAGTTAAGGGAATGAATTATTGAAAAGAAGGCCAGGTATGGAGTAAATCTTGAGTTTTGCTCTTTGCCTTTTCCCTTGCACCTTTCCTGAATCCAGTGGTGGTGAAACCTTGAAGCGAGGCAACTTGCCCAGTAGGAGATGTAGCATCCAGTAGAAACCAAACCCAGAGAATAAAATTGAAGAATTACTTAGGCCTGAGTTGAGCTGTGGAGAGAAGCAGGCCAAGGGAACCCAGTCATAGAGGCCAGCAATAGTTTAGGTAAATGGAAAGAAGGTGGAAGAGGGAGAGAAAGGAATCATACCAGGGAAGTCAGCATGACCTCACACAAATGGACCTAAAGCTAGCCAGAACTCTGCAAATAAGGTTTGCAATCTCTAGTAATTGGGAAACTGAAGTCAAATCTTGACCTTGGTCTTTGAAAACAAAACTAGCTTTTAGAGCTTTGTACAGAATTGCCCAACCACCAGAAGAATACTGAAAGCCAGTAGAAGAGGAGAGAAACTTTTTATCTAGTCACTAACTACCAGTGAGGCTAAGAAGGAGGCCAGAGATGAGAGTTACCTCTAACATTCTATGGGATCCTTTCAGAGCCATAGCAGGGCTAGAAGAAACTCCTAATTGAGGATCTTTCAAGGATGATACCATTTGACACCAGAATTTGCAATGGAGCATAGGAGATTGAGAAAGAAGTCAGGGACTGAGACTAAAATTTGTCCTGAAAACCAGCTACCCAATCTAGATTGATAGTGGCAATGGCATCCAGCCTATAGGCAGTATGGGAGCAAACAAGGACTATTCAACCCATCCATGAGCACTAGTGGAAAGCAGCCTGATCCCCAAATTCCAATCTAAGAACTCAGGCTGAAAATGGGAATAAACAAAAGAAAACACAGAATGCAAATAAAGAGATATTCTGAGTTAAGAAAAGCTCAAGAAACTTAACTCCATGGCAATTATAGCAAATGCCTCAGAAGGGGAAAAAAAAAGGCTTGACCACAAGCATTGTAAGTGCCAAGACAAAAAGCATCAGAAGATAAAAAATGAAATTTTGAATGAAATAAAAATTCAGAAGAACAAAAAGGTAGGATAATTCATAGCTTAGAAAAAAATGTAGAAACCTTTAACCAAATAGTCAGGAAACAGAATAGAGTACATAGAACTCAATGCAACCAAAAGACAATAAGAAATATTAGAACAAAGTGAAAAGACTGAGAAAAAAAACAACAGATGTGTAGTATCTACTACTAAAAGATGTATGGTATCTATTACCAAAAACAACTGATCTGGGAAATCAGGTCACAGAAAGAGAACTAAAGAATGATCAGATTCCTGAAAGTGATGACAAAACAGAAAACTTGGGCAACATACTTTAAGAAACTATAAAAGAAAACTGCCCAGATTTATTAGAACCAGAAGGCAAAAAGAAAATGAAAGAATCTCCCATATACTGATATTTGAAAATAGTAAGGAATATCATTGCCAAAATCTAGATTTTGTAAGTGAAAGGAAAAAAAATGCTGAATAAAATAATAACAATAATAATAACTTAATGTTGAATAACAAAATGTTATCTCCTTTAAATTAGTTGGGGCTAAATTTCACATGATCTTGACTGTGGTTTCTTGATACTTGTATTATTTCTGGCTATTTTCAGTATTTTTTCTTCCCTTTTATTTTAAAAAATATTATTTGTAAAACTAAATTAATTTTTCAACTAACAAGCATCTACTCTTTCTCTTCATCTCATCTTTCTCCCCTTCCCCCATCTAGTAAAATAAAAAGAAAACCCCTGCAACAAGAATGCATAGTCAAAGAAAACACTCCCACCTTGACCATATCCCAAAACTCAAGTTTCATTCTACGTATTTAGTCCTTTACCTCTCTACCAGGAGCTGGGAAGCTTCTAAATTATTGATTCCCTGGTATCATGGCTGATAATTGTGTTAATCAGAATGTTTCAGTCTTCCACTCTTCATTTTTACAAAGATGCTCTTATAGTACACATTTTTTTTAAGTCATCATCCAGCATGCTTTCCATAACTAACTTCACCTGATTCCTTGACACTGTCTTTTCTTCCCTCTCCATCCTCTTATTGTTATCAGATTGTACTTATATTCACATCCAGAGTATTAAAATGTTCATCATTCATAAAAGACCCCCCTCATTCTATCTACTTTCTTCCTTAGTATAATGTGTTTTGCAAGTTTTAAACTGCCATATTAATGCTAATTATTATTTTTTCTTGTATTTTTTTGTGTCCATGTCATTACCTCCAACCCATTAGGTAATAAATTTCTATATTTTTATTTGTGGATCTCCATCACCAAACCCAAGGCATTACATGTATGTAATAAGCCCTTAATCAATGCTGAATTGAATTAAGATTCTGATAAGTGCTTTAGCTTTTTAATAATATTTCTAAAATGCATTTATGTAATCCTTCATTGAAATTTGTTTCTGATGCCCCCTTGGCTATGCCAACACAGAATAAGTTCTGTTAAGTATCTACAGATTGAAAAGGATATAAGAACAGATTCAGCAGTGGACTTTGTCATCTAAGGAATAGTTTAGTTACAGGGATTCATTATCAGAGAACTTGTCAAGACGAAACAAATATGTTTTTGCCCACAGTAGCTTACAAAGACTGTCTATATAAAGTGTGAAGAGGTTTTGACTAGATTTTTTGATCCTTTCATTCTTTTAATTCTTTAAATCATAGGCCAGTAAATCTGACCTCTGGCAAAATTAAAAGTAGTAATACTGAATGGATGACTCCTATGAAGTTAGAAAGGGAAGCAATTGTCAGTCAGCACAGATTCATTAAGGACAAGTCACTTTATTTTCTTTTGTGAAAAAATTGGTAGATAGGGCAACTAACATAATGATAGCATACCTAGATTTTATTGAGGCATTTGTCAAAGTCTCTTGCAGTATATTTGGAGACCAAGTGGAGAGATACCTGTGGTCTGAATAATAGCTCTGTTAGGTCAATTTAACACTAGTTGAATAAGAGGATGCAAAGTATCAATTAATGGATCATTTTCAATCTGGAGGGACATTTCAAATAGAAAAACAAAAAGCATAGCTGTCTGCCCTTTTTTGTTTGATGTGTTTATCATCAAGTCATTCTGCTTGACTTGAGAGAGTAGAGCTAGGAACAGTGAGCAGAGATGGCAGAGAAGCAGATTTAGTCTTTATGTAAGGCAAGGGAAAACCTCTTAAAAGAACAGTCCCAAATTAGAATGGGCTTCCTCAAGAGGAAGTGGGTTCCTCCTTACAGGACATTTTTTAAAGCAGAGATTGGAAATCTGTCAGAAATAATTCAGAAAAGACTTTTTGGGTACTTGAGGCCCTTCCCAATTTTAAAATTCAGTAATCTTGTGATTCTTAATACTTGAGACTTAATCTTTGTTATTTCTTTTCCCCTTTAATAAGATTTTGAGAACTATTTTTCTGTAGCCAAATAAATCCAGAATGTGCTGGAACCAACTCAAATAGGATCGGGGAAGCTGATTGTTAAATATGTAAGCATTTACAAATCAGAAATTGGTGAATGGCTACAAATTATTACTTGATTTATTGTTTGTTTAGATTAAATTAAGTAGTAGAGAAAATGTTAATAATGCGAGTTAAATTTAAAGATGAGTCATGTGTACACTTGTTTACAAAGAGCCTGTACAGTACTGAATAAATCCATTTTCTAGCATCATATACTTCAGAATAAGAATGTAGTTTAGATACCAGTTAATTTACCCCTTCTCATTTCAAAAATAAGAAAACTAAGTCAAGGAGAACTGAAACGACTTGTCCAAGGTCCCTGACAATAAATAGCAGAACTGAGATTTGAACCTAGGCCTTCTACCTGTAAATCCAAGGTTCTTTCCTTTCCTTTACCACATCTCTTTCCTATTATTTTGCTTATGCCTATGAGCTCAGAGACAAGGTGTTAAGAATGCTCACTTAGGTGTCAATGGAAATGAGTCTGAATACTCCTACTATAATTTACCATTTAACACATATTAATTGATATGTGACCTTGAGGAATTGACTTTACTTTCTTGGTCCTCAATTTACTCCTCTGTAAAATGAAGATAGGAGACTAGATCTTATACATGCATACATACACACACACATACATACATACATACATATATATACACAAATATATAGTCCCTTCCAGCTCTAAATTTATGACCTACTTTACAGAAAGGAAAATAGGGACATAGGGAGGTTGTACTGTTATTTGGTCAAAGTCATATGGCAAGTAGGTGGCTGAGTCAAGATAAGATCTGGATTTCCTATTACAATTAATTTCAAGAAAATGTTCTTTTAATGAGGCTTTGCAAAAGGAATATCCTTTATCAGACTATACATCTTAACTTTTGCTTCAGAAACTATGGTCATTTTAATGCATTATAACAGCCATACAACTTTAAAGTTTTCTTTCATTTTGTTGCACAAAATGCTTTTCTCATAACAACTTTATGAGGAATTATCAACCCCTTATTACATATGTGGAAACTGAGACAGCTTGTAGAAAGTCAAATGGCTAGTTGAGTGACCTGAATGGTTGCAAAACCTGGCTCTGACTACAAAGCATGTCTTCTTTCTACTACACTGAATAATCATAAGATCTCAGGATTTAGGACTGGATGGGATCTTTGGGGATCACTTAGTACAGAATGGCCCTTTCATTTTATATCTAGAGAAACTGGGGCCCAGATAGACTCACCTTCATACAAGGTCACAAACAGATAAATCTGTAGGATCATAGAATTTAAAGATGAAAAAACAAAACAACCTTAGAGATCTAGTTCAAGCCCCTTACTTTATAGAAGAGGAAATGAATGTTTCCTAAGAGCTTGACTCTTTATATTTGTGCTTTTAATCATTCTAAAGCTGCATACCTTGCATTTCTCCAGAGTTCTGAATGCTTGTAGCAATACTGCCCTATGAGAGCAGATCTCCCATAGCTATGGAATCCGACCACAGTCCCTTGCCAACACTTCCCGCTTGGTTAGTATAAGACTTGTTACAGCACAAATCTAAATGAGCCAATTGGCCCTGTGTTCCTGAGATACATTTTTTCTGACAAATATTCCTCATAGCCTTTTCTGCATGTCTGATCTCATCAGTTAAACAGCTTAGGTATGTGTCTACTCTGCTACCTAGGACACTGGTGATTCCTAGGCAGAAGATGGAATATTTTAACCAGATTGGTTGATAGGAAGGTAGCCCGCCACTAAATATAGGTCACATACATAAAGGGAGACTCCTGTAAAAGGAAAGATATATGAGTGTATGCTCAAAAATTCCAATACTTATAGCTGCAGTACCTACCTCACAGGATTGTGGGAAAGTTCAAATGGAGATAAAGTATATAAAGTTCTTTGAAAATCTTAGTTCAGCCTTTATTACTATTGGTGATACTCTCTACCCCAAACTATTTTATATTTATTTACTTCATAAAAATTTTCCACATATTTATTTGTGTAACTGTTGCTCTCCCCTATTCTGGACTGGGCTTCACTCAGTCGAGTCTGGTGTTTCAGACTTTTGGTTTTTTTCTCCATCTCTGACATTTGATTTTTGAAGGCTTTTTAAAGATCTTCTATGACTTCTTTTCAGGCAGGTGACCATCTGATGCTACTCTTTGGGAGTTTCTTTACTTCAATATCCTCCTGAAGATGAAGCCCAGTCATCTCTATTCCCATAATAGGTTTCTATGGTTGAATTCTTTCCCCTTTGCCTGTGCATTTTTTCCTCCTCTGGGTGGTTTCAAACAATTTCAGGACAACTTCTTATCCCAGAGGAAAGTCAGTGGAAGCTTATTTTTGGCTTATACCAGGCCACACACCTGGGGAAGAATGCCCTCCAGTCTCTGGTAAAGTCCATTTTTACTGGCAGTAAGCTAGGAGAAACCATTCAACAGGTGTGTTGGACCTGCCCAACCTTTGCTCAGGTGAATCCTGAAGGGGGAGTCAAGACAAACCACTTCCCCTCTTAAAACCTGCCTGACTCCTCACAGAGTGACAGTGGCCAAGCTTTTATTTCACAGATAACCCAGTCTGTGGCAAAAATGCTTAAACTCACTTACCACTTCTACTACACCTAGAATACAAAATCCTCTGGTAAAGTAGAGAAAATGAAACATGCCCTTAAGGAAGTCCTTCCTAAGGTATGTGTAGAAACCTAAGAAGATTGAATTAAGAATCTCCCAATTGGGCTGCTCAGAGTTTGAATCACACTTTGGGAAAATGTCAAGCTGAATCCCTTTGAATTCTTGTATGGGAGGCCCTTCCTAACCTCTGACATCCTTGTAGACCCAGAACAGCATTTAGTTACCGAATTTGCAACTCAGTTAGGAACTGTCAGGAATGCTCTGACCCGATATACCAATAAGTATCTTCCAAAACCTCTTGGCAATGAAACGAGAGTGTCCTGCTGCAATACAACCTGGAGATTGGCTCTACTTAAAGTCATGGAAAACCCAAAAGGGAGAACAGTTAGATGTCAACTGGAAGGGACCCTATGGAATTATACTCACCACTCCAATGACAGTAAAATTTGAAGGCTTCCCCAGTTGGACTCATGATTCTAGGATTAAACAATTGTCACTTCTTGCTTCCTGCCTCCCCCCAACTCCAGAATATACCTGTGAGCCCTTGGAGGACCTCAAGCTACTGTTCACTTAAAAAATTTTTTTTTTAAATTTTAAAATTTAAATTTTAAATTAAATTTTTTAAATTAAAAAAAATTATTTACTTTTAGTTAACAACATTCAGTTCCACAATCCCTCCAGTTTCAAATTTTCTCCCTCTCCCTTTCAACCCCCCCTCCCCCTCCCCATGGTGGCATGCAATCAAATACAGGATCTATAAATACCTTCACATTAACCATTAGTAAGGCAATTCTATTAGTAGTACCTTTGGAGAGCACTTATGTTAAATGATGACATTGGAAACCAGATTAACACCTTTTCCCCCTTAAGCCTGGGACAAATTCTCTCAAAACAGTGTCCATGACAAAGTGGACATAAACTTCGAGTACAGTAAGGCACATTTGCAGGGTACACAGGTGTTTTCCAACCCTCAAGTAGCATAGATCCTCAAAGTCTTTTCTTTTATGTAGACTCCTCTTAAATTTCTGTTCCTTTCCTTTAAGTGAAATTTCTCTGCTGGGCAGGTTGTTTGACTGGACTCCCGTAGTTTCCTTGTCTCTAACACTCACCTCTAGGATTCTCAGGTATAGCTCACTTCTTTGCTGCTAGAGGTTGCACTCTTTGAAGCTTCTTCCAACTCTGTAGTTGTTGACTGCCTCATTGTATCGATTTCTCTCTAGAGTGTATATTTGCTTCCTTAGCTGTGTCTTGGACTTTCTCAAACTTTCTATTTGCTAGATGGAGCATTGTTGAGGTGAAGTTGTTAAACTTCTTTCTTGATTGCTAAATATCTCTTCGTCAATCTTCTCTAATTGGTCTTTATCATTAACAGTTGCTTGGAGACATACATAATCAAAGTTCATCCATTGACATTGCTCACTTCTTACTTGCTCAAGGTAGGTGTTAAAACATCATAAAAGGATCACCTAGCCAGGTCAAATTATTACAGATGGTTTAATATTTCCTAGCCAATCCCCTTTCTATGATTTGTTGGCTTTTCAAGGATCAACTCCTTGTAGTAGACACAAGATAATATTAGTAGGGAGTGCATGGAGAGGAGGGGAACATAATTATAATAATAACTAGCATATATATATATAGTTTTTTAAGATTTGCAGAGTGCTTTAAAATATTATCTTATTTTATCTTCACAACAACATTGGGAGACTGGAACTAGTATTGTCATTTTAAAGATGAAAAAACAGAGAGAAGTTAAGTGACTTACTCTGGGTTACATAGCTAGCAAGTGTTTGAGTCTGGAGTTGAACTCAGGTCTTCTTGACTCCAGGCATAGTACTTTACATACCTAGCTGCCTTATGAAATGTCTTTCATAACAGGTGGTATTTCAACTGAATCATGAAGGAAATAAAGATTTCCAAGAGATTGAGATGAGGAGGGAGAGCATACCAGGCATATGAGAAAGCCAAAGCAAAGGTATGGAAACAGGAGATGGAGCGGAGTAAATGATGAATCACAAGAAGGCCAACATGACTGGATCAAATAAGTAATAGGGAACCACTGGAATATTTTAATTAGGGGGTTACCTGGTCAGACTTGTTACTTAGGAAACTCACTTTGGTGACCATGTGGAAAATGGTTTAGAGTGGTTAGGAATATGAAGAAGGAGAATCAATATGGAGGCTAGTCCAAGAGAGAAGTGATGCGACCTTTAATTAGAGTTGTATAGAAAGAAGTGTATGGGAGAGATCATGTGGAGACAGAAATGACAATATTTGGTAATTGATTGGCTATGTGAAGTGAATGAGAGTGAATGAGGGGTTAAGAAATGAGTGGAAGAGGGTGGCTGGTTGGCACAGTAAATAGAGCATTCGCCCTGGAGTCAGGAGGACCTGCATTCAGATCTGGCTTTAGACACTTAACACTTGCTAGCCATGTGACCTTGGGCAAGTCACTTAGCCCCAATTGCCCTGCTTTTCCCCCTCCAAAAAAGCAACCCTCCCCCCCAAAAAGGAATGAGTGGAAGGAGAGAAAGTGGAGGAATAGAGTGTAGTTGGATTCTTCTAAGAGTTTGTGAAAGAGAACAGTCTAATTAGGTGTGTTGGGGTTAATTTAGTTTAGTGAAAATACTGTATTTTTTTCTCTGGCAATTGCAAAGTGGGAGCCAGGGATAATATATTCATTTACAATTGTATCAAGGGAGTAAGTGAAAGCTAAAGGTTTAAGAAAGAAATAAAAACCTTGAATAAATTCCGCAGGGAATGTATGTGAGAAACACATGTTTATATATTTTGATTTTGAATTTTTGGATGCTCTGAACATAGAAAATTGGATTTGGGACTATATAATTTCAACTAGCTTTCATTCTTATGCCTGACCAGTGAGGTTTCAATCCCCAAATCTAATTATTATAAAAGCAATATTGATGTGACATATATTTTTATTGTGGTTCTGTGAATTGGAATTACAACATAAATTGGTCAAAAGAAAACTGATAGACAAGTTAGTGTATAATAGAAAGTAGGATAGAAACTGTCTTCTAAATGGAGAGATTTCAACATTCGGATATAAGATTGATTGTCAATGACAACATTAAGGGAGTACCATCTATTTAGAGTGGCACACAATTTGATGTTATTATTTTTCTGTGGGGGATATCTAGAGGCATCTGCTATGGACTTTCAAGTAGGAGTACACAGGCAAGCAGATAATTTCAGACATATCCAAAATGCAATGGATTTTGTTTAAGAAATGAACTGGGGACTCCTGCCTACTGATGGATTAGGTAGTAGGACACATCAGTGGGACAAATGTGAAAAACAAGAGTTCGAATAATTTCTATAAACAAATCTTTTTTTTAAAAAGATGACATATATAGTTCATATCGGACGCTTTTGGGGGGAGATAAAATTGGACTCTGGAGAGTCAAATATTGAAACAGCACTGGAAATGTGGGCACAGAAGGGGAGGGTACAGTGATAGTTATGGAAAATAGATGGAGATAGTGGGATTAGGTTGAGGAAGTAGTTAAAATAATAGATAGAAGTCACATGACTATGACAATAAAGAGATTCTTCCCAAAAGCAATACTGAAGATATAGGAGGAAGGATCAGCAAGGAGTATTGTTGGATTTTAGACTGCCCTACAAGCAAATAAGGCATTATGGAAAGACCCTCCCTCTGTTTATGAAGAGGGAAAATGTTCAGGATATGCTAGAGATGACCAATTTTCTTTGAATCCTTGGGAAAGCCACAACAAATCGCACCTAGGCACAGATTATGAATGAACTATGCAGGTCTACTCTTGTACATCAGAGTTGGGTTGCTGTTATTCTTGTCGATTGCAGTAGAGTACATCATATAGATTTTTTTTTGGTCAACAATAACCTCATCTCTAAGTCACAAAACAACCTTTTGCTAATTAATGCATAGCAATTATTATTATTTTTTATCCTTCATAACTAATCCTAGATTTGAAGAAATAAGAGATGAAATAGAGCAGCTACTAAAATCTGAAGAAAATTTTGAGGACTCTGATAACATTGAAAATCTTCATTTAATGTCAACTCCAGAAATTATATCTAATAACAGAATAGGTGACAATAAATATGTGTGATAAAAAGCAAAAATCTATGAAACAACTTAAATTCAAGAATAGAATTAAAAGGGGGCAGCTAGGCAGTACAATGAATAGAACACAGGATCTGGAGTCAGGAGGACCTGAGTTCAAATCCAACCTTACTAGCTGTGTGTTTAACCCCAATTACCTTGCCTTCCCTCCCTCCAATGAAAAAAAGAATAGAATTAAAGTACCCTCCACAAATATTATAGGCATGAACCCAGTCATACATCAAAAAAGAAAAACAAATGACTAAGTGATGTGATTTTGCATGTCTGTGTACATGGGGAGGTGTTTGTGATGGTAATTTAGGAGCAGTTCACTGACACAAGAAACTACAAGTGATATTGTTAAGGAGTTCAGTCTTGGTTATCAATGTAGATTATTTAAGGAAATGGTGGAAACAGTGTAACATATCACCATAGGCTGCCTAAAGTTAGCCCTTTCCAAACACCTAGTAAGACATGAACTGGTGCCTAGAATTGTACTGTAGAAGTTGGCTATCTTTCATAGACTAGAAGATAACAGTCCTCATGATATAAATACAGATCTCAGAATATTCTGAAGAATTCGACCAAAAAGTTATAGGGGGGAGAGAGAGAGAAGGGAAAGCAATAAATATTTTATTAGCACCTACTATGTACAAGCACTGTGCTAATATTTTATGGATAATTTTTCATTTTAATCTCAAAACAACCCTGTGACATAGGTGCTATTATTATCACCATTTTACTTTTGAGGAAACCAAGACAGACCAAGGTTAAGTGAGTTACCCAGGATCACACAACTAGTGTCTGAGAATAGATTTGAACTCAGGTCTTCCTGACTGGGACTAGCATTCTATCCATTCTGTTACCTGAAATTAGACCATTATCAAAGTCCAAACAGTTGCCCACCATTTATAAGACATGACAGTGATGCATAAAAATTCAGAGATGTTTACAATAGATATTGTCCACCCAAAAGCAAATAATCTCCAACCTACTTTGAATGAGGCACTTTCACATATACAAATCTGGCTGAGGAAATCAAAATCATGGGGAAACAGGGTGAGGCACAAATCATCTCTATTGTCCTGCCTGCTATTGCATTTGTTCTGAAGATACTTTCAGTGACTATGTAGAAAGTGATCTTACATCTCCATGCTTTTATTCAGTTACAAAAAATAACTATTTTATCTACCTGAACAATTGTCTGTAGAATACTAAACATAAAACAACAGGATAACAACTTGTCCTTGAACCATTTCTGTATGAACTCTGTCAAAAAAGCTGCGAATGACATAAAAACAAAAATTATAATTCTCCCTTGCTAGAACTGTGCCAAAGATACCTTTAGTCAATCCTCAGAGGATGAGCTTATATCTTAATTCTTTTATTTAGCTATGAAACAATTATTTTGTCTACCTTTGCAAAAATCTGGAGAACATTGAATGAAAAACATTGGAAAAAAAAAAGCATGATCCAGGATTATTTTACTTCACCCCTTTAAATGATATCAAACAATGGGATAAATAATAATCATATTAATAACCTTCCTCAAAAATCAACCTATTGACCATATCATGAATTGGGGAGAAGTGCCAAAGTAAGGGATTGATAACCAGGGTGTTGTAGAGTGGGGGACCTGTGTTCCACTATAGTAGCTATGAAGGCCTCATAAGCAATCTGAAATGCTAAATTAGTTCCAGTGATACCAATGACTGAATGGGTTACTCGTGTAAATCTAAGAAATAAACAGAGCAGATTAAATGTTGCAGGTTGGTCCTACTTGAAGTCATGGTGATCATCAGTTTGACATGAACAACAGTGGAGAGAGTGACATTCCATGATGTTCTAGTATCATCAAAGGGAAACACATTAGAACAAATCAGAAATGCCAATACCCTACCTGCTAGAAAGGATTTTATACAAATGGCATTGGCTATCATGGTGGGTAAGCTATGAATATTCATGAAACAAGACAAAGATGTGACTGCTTATATTTTATGCTGGTACTACATAAAAACAAAATTGGAAACAAATTTCTTTTGGCTAAGTTTAGGCAAGAACTTTACAATGCTTTTTTATCAACAATATCCTTAGCTCCAAAGTAAAGAAGAATAATCAATGAAAGGCAATTGTTACTTCAAAACTTACTTCGTTCCTCAACTCAGATCAGATCAGATAGAAGGAGGACAGTATTTACTGAAGTCAGAAGAAGGAAAAGCTAAAGAATTCAAAGGCATTGAAAATCTACACTTAAAAACTACAGAAGTGCTACTTAATAATTAAAAGAATAATTGGTCATTTTGTTGATCACGGTATTTAAATCTTCCATAGTTGTATTTATAATGCTGTTGTTATTGTTGAGGAAAAGTGAAAGAGAAAGGAAGTAAAAGTTTGTTAGTGGAAAAAAAAATACTGAAAAAATTGAGTGGAAAAAAATAATGTTAAATCAAATGATTTTGAAAAATATGATTAAATTTGAATGTAATTTCAACAAGCCCTTTTGAAGTTTGAAAGCAATTAAACCAATAATATCAAAACAGAATAATTTTAAAAAGTAATATTTGCTATAGCCATCATAAATGAACACGTTCTTTGACAAAACATTTGAAAAAGAGTTTAAAAATATTGTAACATCTGTATGCAATTGTATATGCAATATGGCATGTACTATAGATGAAAAGGTAGATCTATCTAGGAATATTCCTAAAAATAGGAATCAGTTGCATTACAGATAGATAAGGATGGATAAAGCATTTATTAAGGGCTTACTTGCTTGGCACTGTGCTAAAGTGCTGAGAATATATACTTAAGCAAACCTCTCCACCCCTCCCCAAACAACAAAACAGCAAAACCAGTTCCTAAAGAAGAGTGTCTTTGAATTGGAGAAGATAACATGGAAAAGGAAACTGAAAACCATGGAGTAATGAGGTGGGTGGGAAGGGAGACAAGGGAACCGTGTGTGTGTGTGTGTGTGTGTGTGCGCGCGTGTGTGTGTTTGTGTGAAACAAGGTAGAGAAGTCCAGAGAGTTAGGAGCCTAGCTGGGAGAGTAGTAAACATATTTGGCTTGAGTACTTCCTCAAATGGAACAATGGGGAGGACTTCATCAATGATAGGAGGGGCCACAGAAATGGAGGCATCTTCCAGGGTGAGAAGGCTTCTGGGGAAGTTGTATCTTCCAGGAGGAGAATGTTGCTGGGATGGAGATGGAAAAGTGCAAAGAGTCAGAAGCAAAGCTGGGAGAGAAGTGAGCATAGTTGGCTTGGCCACTTAATCAAATAGAATTTTGGGGGAAAAATTCCCCAGCTGGAGAAGATGGTTGAGAGTATCAGAGGTGCACAGGCATCTTCCAGGGTGAGAACTGCTAGTTAGAGAAAAATGGGGAGTCAGGAGTAGAGCCAGTAGCAGGCTCAAGACCTTTGGAAAATCATTGAGAAATCACATCAATATATAGCCAGTATACATAAGAGAAGACCTGAACACAAATTTTACATGATTAAAGGCAAAAAAAAGGAAACAGATGGAATAGAAGTCAGAAAACAACATATTAAAAATCCAATAATTTAAAGTGAGCATCAAAAGCAGTATAAAGAACAAAAGAAACAATTCAAGGAATTTATGTCTAGGGACATACCTGAATATACAGTTTCTCAGCAAAACTAGAAAGTGGCAGGTCAAGATGAGATCTATAGTATTCCATAGCAGTGTATAAATTACTAGCAAAGCACTTTATCAGCTCCTTTGAGGCATACCTAATTTTATCTTTCTTAATAGAAGTCATTACACATTTATTATCAAAAGAGGAGAATACCAGAGATGAACCCAAACACAGGCTAATTATGCACTTATATTCTTTATTGAAAACATTGTATGAATAAAAAAATCAATAAACACTCAAAAAAACCAACGTATTGAATAAGGATCAAAAGGGGTGTGCTTAAAGTCCCAAGGTTGTAAAGAACAATTCATTATCTATTGAGTGATTATTGAACAAGTTGCCTGAAAGTGCTGTAACACTTAATCTACCTTTATGGATTACAGTAAAGCCTTTGATACAGAACTAATCTCATGGCTTAGTAATGTATTACAAATATATAAAATAGATCCAATCACAGTGAGAATGCCAGCATATTTGATGTCTACATGAAAAACTATTCTCTATTTAAAACACACCACCCAAACAGCTATTTGATATAAAATGTGGCATTTCCCAGAAAGACAGTATAAGTTCTATGTAGGTGTAAATCCACTATCATCGTTCTCGAATAGAACCGTATATGGCTTTCAAGTCAAATAGGGAATCATACCAAAATATCTTCTTAATCACATGAAGTGCATGGATGGCATAAAGTTACATGGGTCTACTGAAAAGCACATTATACAGTTAGTTTATCTTATGGAAACTTTCTCCATTAATATCAAAATGTCATTTGGCCTCAGTAAGTGTAAATATCTTAGTGAATACTAAGGACAGGTAAGGACTGAAGACTTTGGGCTTGACTTCGGAGATCCAATTAAACCAGTGAATGGAGATGATAATTATAAACACCATGATCTTCTCCATGTAAGACACATTGAATATAAGGCTATGAAAGAGAAAGCTGAAGCTGAATCTTTTCAGAGACTGTGGTATTATGAAATCAAAGCTTAATGGGAGTAACATTTTTAGAGCAATTCATGTCTGCACAAAATTTCAAATTAAACATATGTTTTTGTATGTAAATTGGATGATATTTAATCTAGGTGTTCAAATAGGAACTTGTGAAATGCTAATGAAACACAGAAATCATCTTCTCAATGGAGTTATAGAGAGTAACATTTCCTCTTCAAATGGATGTGTTCATAGCCATGATTAACATTTTAGAGAGAAAAATTTGGAGAAATACCCCCAGGACAAACAATTAATGCAAATTTCACAATTGCAATTTCACATAGTAGTAGTAAGGCCTGACAACAGATATGTGTCCCTAGATTTTAAAAATATAATCTAAAGTGATTTTTCTCCAGATGGCGTCCATTATATGATCCAAATGTTAGAGAATGAAAAATACTTATTAAGCACTTACTATGTGTCAAGAGTGAATTAAAAGCAAAGTAAGCAATAGCAATATGAATTTAACCAACAATATGTTGACAAAGTAGAATCAAATAAATGGCTTAACCATTCATTTTTAAAAATAGTAATGGTTATTCAGGCCTAGGTTATTCCTATAAAAAATCAGGAACTTGACTGTAAGGGTTATGGGGATTTAAAGATCTTCCATGCCCCATTGGACTTGCTGACGTAGCAGGAAGGGGCGGAGAAAGAGGAAGCGGAAGCCAAGCTAGAGCTCCTGCGGTGGCTAGTGGTGGCGACGGCGGCAGCAGCAGCAGAGGCAGAGGCAGTGCGAAGCCCTTTTTGAGTTAGCCAGAATTTCTGCTAAGGACTCCTGCTGAGGACTGCCAGGGGCCGGAGCTGCTGGGAGCACGCTTCCCGGACGCTGGGTGGTTGCTGTGAGTGGGGAGAGGAGGACCTTTGCCTGAGGTAGCCTGTTCTGTTTTAAAGGCTTGAGAATGTGGGTGCTTTCTACTTTATCTACCTGTGCCAATGTCATAACTACTCTGATGGCTTTCACTTTCTGGTTTTGGGACTCGGTCTTTGGTATCTTAATAAATTTTCTAGTTTATTCCCCCATATGGCAAGCATGATGTATTTTGTGATGGATAATTATATCAGCATATCTGTAATCTCCATAGGCATTGTGAATATGGCATTGCTGATACATTGATTTTACTGACATGCATGTTTACAATGAAGGATAAAAGTCCTACAACATATCACTTCAAGTTGCACCTACCATTTACATCAACTTGTTATAATTATATATCAGTAAATAGTTTTCCTTTATGAACCAACAGATGAAAAATCCCCAAAACATCTTTAAGAATCCAGCAAATAAACTGTATTGGAAGCATCATTATATAGAGCATCATCACAGAAAGAATTTTTGTCTGTATTATTTCTGGCACAACTATTACCCACAACTTCCTAGGAATAACATTGATCTACAAACATTTAAGAATTTTTTTCTTTTTAGAGTCATGTCTTTGTATCTTGCTTGTCCTAGAACCAGTGGCCTGATCCCAATACTAGTCAGCATAGTGGTTTTAACTTTTATTTTTACCTTTGCCAATCCTTACCTGCATAGGTTACATGGTGCCCCCCCACTTCTGGAGGATCATCATATTGGTGTTAGACTCAGTGCCAATACCCAATCAGCTTTAAGTTTACTTCCTCTTAGAACTTCTAAACTCAAATAATCCATAAGTCTTAGATTCCCTGGTAACAAGACCAATAGGTATGTACCTCCATGTCTAGAAAGAACATTTTTTTTTATCAAGTTGCCCTACTGTGTACTCAATTTCCAAACTACGTGGAATATAAAACTTTCAAAATATAGAAACTTAGTAGAAGAAATCAAACCATATGGTAATAGGAACTCTCGGGCACTATTGTCCTGGAGTTGTCCTGAAACTCTTTCAGTGAGTCTACAGAAGATGGTTTTACAACACAGTTGCAAAAGGCAGTCATTTTATCCATGTTGCACAGTGGCCCACAGAATATTAAATATTAAATAATAATAGCAGGATACAGACTTGTCCAGGAACCACAAAAAATGAAAAGAATCGACATTTACTAAATGCTTACCACATGCTAGGTATTGTACTTAGTGCTAGAGGTATAAAGAAAGGTAAAAGTCCCTTTGACCTCAAGGAGCTTACATTCTAATGGGGAAGACAACATAAAAGTAAATAGGTAAACTTAAGATAAATAATGAGAAATGTGAAGTAATTAATGTAAATGTAAACAGAGGGGAAGTACAAGATAATACTATAATAATGATAAGACATTTCTTTAGATCCATAATATTTAGAAAACACTTTCTTCACAATGACATTTTGAAGTAATTATCAGTATGACTTTTGGATCTTGTAGCAATTGGCAAAAATATATTTTTTTCTGTGAAAGCAATGTTCCTCATTCCATATACATTCTTTAGCCATAATACTAATTGTAGGCAGCCTCTGTGTGAAGCAGATATGTCTTTAGTTGCTGTTATTCATTTTTATGGTTGTCTTTTGACATCTTCCTAGGAATATCCCTTTACAATAAAGCTGTGGTAACATTGTACTTTAGCCCCAAGCATTCCATAACTTTACTGCAGAGCTGGTGAGGTGATGGTTTTAAAAGGAAAAATTAAAGCCATACTCTTAGGAATAATTAGAGGCAAAGATCCCAAAGGCAAAAGAACTATGAAGAGTTACTGGCAGAGACACTGACACTCTCTCTGTTATGGATAAGAATTTTATTATAATAATTAGGTTTACTAAAGAATTAGGAACCTATAGACCAATTTGAAAAACTGTAGCTGTTCTATAAACAGTTAACTAAAAATACCCACAAATGTCAATATTTCTATAGACAAAGAATAACAGAGGGACAGCTAGGTGGCACAGTGAACAGTGTACTGGTCCTGGAGTCAGGAGGATCTGAATTCAAATCTGGCCTCAGACACCTGACACTTACTAGCTGTATGACCTTGGGAAAGTCACTTAACCTCAATTGCTTTGCTCTCTCCCCCTCCAGAAAAAAATAATAACAGAAAAGAGTTGCATATGAAATCATGCAGTATTACTTACTGCATGATTTTTAAAATAAATATTTAGAATGATAGTACCCATACTGCCTTGTCAGAGTCCCCTTTTGAACTTCCTCCTCTATTTCATGCTTCTTAAAAATGTTTCCATTAGTACTCTTTTCATTCTTTTCTCTTCTTTTATTGCATTATCATTACCCTCCCAACCCTACACAAATCTCCCTATCTTCAAATAAAAGCCATCTCCTGTAACAAAATGTACAATCATGATCTATAAATACTTAGGTCCATAGAATGCTAACTGAAAGGGACTTGTAATAAAATATGTGATGGCTGAGTATTGCGAACAATGGTAAAATAATAAGGGTTAGAAGACTAGATTTACCAATTTTTCTTTGCTTCTGCTTTTTGTACCAAGGAAAATGGACTAGGAAACTAAGGAAAAATAGTTAGCAGGTAGTAGAAACTCTTCGAAAGCAAGAAGATGATCAGGCCGCATGTAATTCTAAATGAGTTCAAGTAACCAGGAACTCCTTTTAGGATAATGAAAGAAGAAGATGATGATGATAAAAAATGGCTAGCATTGGTTTCAATTTTTAAGTTTTATCAATTGTTTTACATATATTATCTCATTTGATCTTCTCAACAGCCCTCTGAGGTAGATGATATTATCATCCCTATTTTCAGATGAGGAACCTGATACTAAGAGAGGTGAAATGACTTGGATAGGATCACTCGGTAGCTAAGTGTTAAAGGACAGATTTCACTTCAAGTTTTTCTGGTTTCAAGTCCAATACTCTGGCCACTATGGCATGCAGCTGCCTACTTAGATGTGCCTGCTAAACTACTTTCAGTAGTCTCTGAAAAAACATTTGTAAGTTGCAAAGTGTCACATGTCTACAGAAGGACAAACATACTCATTTTAATAAAAGTGGGGAAAAGGTGAACTCTATGAAATGTCCATAGGCAAACTTGTCTTCCATTCCTAGTGATATTCTAGAACATTTAGCAAGTAAATGGCTTGTGAGTACTTAAAAGAGAAACAATTCTAATAGCATTCATTATATAACTTTACAGTGTGAAATCTACTGTGCTGGGAGCTAGAGACACAAAGACAAAAGCGAATTAATTCCTGATTTCAAAAAGCTTACGTTTTAATTGGAGAGATGCCATTATATTGACAAAGTTGATATAAAATGGAAAATGATAATTTTTGGATGGACTATAGCAAGAGAGACATATTAATGCACTGTTGGAGAAAAGGGAATTCTGCTCCAGAAAGTAATTTGGAACCATGTCTGCAAAGTCCCTAAAATGTGCATACCCAGAGATGCCAATAGTAGGCTTAGTATTGGTACTAAGGAGTTCAAAGTACTGGTACCAAAGAGACCAAATTAAGAGGAAAAGGACCTATATTCACAAAAGCATTTATGGAAGCTTTTTTTCTTTCTTTTGGTAGTGGTGAATAAATAGAAACTAAGTGTCTACCAACTGGGGAATGTCAGAACAAAGTGTGGTATTTGAATATAATAGCATATTAAAGTGCCAAAAGGAATGATGAAAGCAATAGTTTCAGAAAAATCTGAGAAGATTTATGTTCAGAGAGGCATATTGAATTGAGCAAAACCAGAAGAATATTTTATGTGGAGACAATAACATTATAAAGAAAAAACAGTTTTGAAAGACAAGATCACTGATTAATGCATTGATCCAGAAAGCAAATGACAAAATATTTTATCTACCTTCCAACAGACAGATAATGGATTGAAAATGTAGAATGTAATATATGTTTTTTTTGGACATGGTCAATGTGGGAATTAGTTATGCTTGGCTATATATATTTGCTACAAAGTTTTCATTTTTCTTTTCCTTTTCTTTTTTCCAATGGGGGTGAGAATGAGAGAAAGGCTAGGGATAAAGTTGATAAAAAGGAAAGAAAAGGAGGGAAGGAAGGAAGGAAGAAAGAAAGAAAGAAAGAAAGAAAGAAAGAAAGAAAGAAAGAAAGAAAGAAAGAAAGGAGGAAAGACAGAAAGGAGGAAAGACAGAAAGGAAGAAATGAAGGAGGAAAGAAAGAAAGGAAGGAAGAAAGAAAAAGATAAAAGGTAAGTGAAACATTTTTAAATACACAGAAGAAAAAAGAAGGGAGGCCAGAAAAAAATAGAGATAATCAGTACAATCTTGAAAATTACAGGTTGAATTTACTGTATTCTTAAAAAGAAAAGCAAGCTCTACATAACAGGAATTTGCAGTTTGTATATAATCCTCTAGAAATGCTAGCTTTATTTGATGTTTATTAAGTTCAGAACAAAAATAATCAAAGTTATACTTGAGGAAAAATGTATACAACTAAGTAAATAGAAGGTAATATGTAGTCAGAGCAAACACAAATAACTGGTCAGGTTTCATATACAAAGTGGTACTTGAGTTAAGTCTTTGAAATAAAGAGGTGAGGAGGGAATATATTCTAAGCATGGAGAACAGCTGGTGAAAAAGTATGAAGATGAAAGATGAAATAGCAAGTTCAGGGAAGAGCTAGCAGTCCAATTTGGTTGGAACTTAGAAGTCATGAATAAGACTAATATATATCTATAAAGGTATACAGAAGCCAGCTTGTGGACAAGTTTAAATTATAGGCTAGAGAGTTTTTTTTTTTAGGGGCAACGTGGAGCCTCTGAATATATTTGAGCAGAAAAGGGTCATCATCAAACCTGTTCCTTAAGATGATTAATATGGCAGCAGAGCAGATAATAGGCTAGAGAGGGGAGGAAATAATTTGAATATAAAATAACAGTAGGTAATGTAGAACTAAACCATTCCTAGAATTTTTCCTAAAACTATAAATTAAGTCAAGTATATGCCAGAGTTGATTTTTTTCAGAAATATAAAAGTATCAAAATGAATTCCCTTGATAATAGAGTTTGTACTTTCAAGTCATGGTTTAAAACATTCAATCACACTACACATTATGGGTTGCCTTCAGTGGTATTTGTTTTCTGGAAATGAGTTTTGCGCAAAGATTGCTTTTCAACCTGAAAGGCACACATACACTAATTATCCTTTATGATGATAGTTTTATAGGATTACAAAGTCACAGACACTTATGATTAGAACTAGACAGGTCCTTTGAATAACAAAACTATAGAGTATCAAAGTAGAAAGAAAACTCAATATTCATCTAGTCTAAATCCCTTCTTATTGTAGAAACTAAGAAATAAAACTAAGAGAAACCTGAAGAAACTTGCCTAAAGGCGTATGGTTAAAGGAATAGATATAGAACTCACATCTTGGACCTCTACCTTACAATCCAAGGTGCTTTTCTTAATAGTGAGCTTATCTGTCTTGAAAAACTATGACGACTTTCTAAAACCACAAAATTATTCTCATCTTAAAAACCATAGGATTGACAGGGCCTTAGGAAAACATATATTGTTCAATGCCCTCATTTTATGGATGAAAAACCAAAGTCCAGAGAAGTAAGGTAGTTTTCAAAGGCCTACATCAAGTTACTATGTGATGCAGCTAGGACTCAAACCCAGGCCTTTTGATTTTTATTTTTTTCCCAATTTATAGGAACCAGAGAGCCTTTATTTTCAGCTATTTGGAAACAAAGTAGTTATGATGGTACTAGGTGACCCTTTGACTCTTTGTGTGAAGGATGAGTGATTATCTGAATAAACATAGCAACCTCTACTGTTCACTGCTGTTGGCTTATTTCCTCATTAAATTTCATGGTTCAAAAGCTATCTAGGGTACTGATATTTTGGAAATCATTATAACTGTAGAAATTCTGTCTGTAATCAAATCATCCCCACCTTAGAAGAAAATGAGGAATGTAGTATCTCTCTTTTGGGTTGCCTTTTATATCTCTTTATCCCAAAGTACATACTTAGAGGATTGGAGACAGGTGATAAAGGTTATATTTCCTAATAGTAGGTTCAAATCAAATGGAAATACATAAATATTTAAAGAATAGGTTTCCATTTGTACAGCACAATCACTGCAGCCAAGGGGATCAAATCTTTTATTCTGTCCATTATTCCTCTTGCTATTTGGAGGGGAAATGGGAAGTGAAGTAATTGGAGAGCAATACAAGAAAATAGAAGAAATGTGGTGCTGTGAACTGGATTCTAGCAGTCTCTCTAACTATAGTCATTTCAATCTGCTTTTCTTTGTAGTCTGGTCTCACCGGTCCATCTGATTTCATCTCTCCCTGCCTCCATGTATACTATACCATGACACGAAGTCTCAATTTTACTTATTATCCTTGATCTTGGTTGTAGGGACAATGCCCAGTGCCTTAGTTCTCTGCTAACTTTGCAGCAGAAGCATGGTGCCAGTTTAGCTCATAACCTCCTCTTTATTTAGGCACCCCACATTTGGCTTCTCTATATCTTAACTTCATGATTTTTGCCAAGAAGGAAGTTCTTACATGGTCAAAAGCCCTGAAATTTTGGAAATCCTATGTCTTAACTTCATGCTAACATTCCTATGCCATCAAATCTTCATGGTAATGTCTCTGGGGGAGGAGTTACATTTAAATGTAAAAGTTCACGCAATTTTAGATTAGTGAAATTTAAGATGTACTCATTACAAATCTCTTCCTCTTGAGAATGGAGAATCTAGATATATTTAGAGAAAAAAACACATAATATATAAATGTCATCCATTCCAATTTCTTCAAGATTACCATCATTACTGAGGAAGATGTCAGCTTAACCATTCCAGTTTTATTTCAAATTCAGTTTCCTGAAATGTGGCATTAACACCTGGATGTACACAGTAGAACATTCCCTGAAGCAAAGTGGGTAGTACATATAGCCCAGTGAGAAAGTCTCCAATAAGACTCAAATAAATGGCCAAAATCAGCCTAAATATTTGTGTCATCTGTCACAGTTTTAATGTAAGACTCTGGAATAAGCCAGGAGTTTGATGTTGTTTTCCTCCACCTTCATGTTGCACTTGTCTTGTGCCATTCTCTATCTCTTCATTTGGAAAATAGATAAAATTTCTTCCTGTTAAAATCTTAGTAATAAAAAAAAACAGAAAAAAGAAACTGCTTTCTTTCATGTTCATTTGACCTTGTATGTCCATATGTCACTCTGCTCCTGATTGAATATATTATCTCCTGGTGGTTTGTTCTCTCTGATGGATGCACTAGATGATATTGTTCCAGTATCATTAACAACATGATCAATAGAAGAAGAAAGCAGGAGTAAGAAGGGGAGAAAGAGATAGAGGGAAAGAATTGAAAAATTCTGCTCCCTTGTTTTGAGAATGAGTATTTTGACTTAGAACGAAAGTTTCATTTTTTTTAAGCAATTGGGGTTAAGTAACTTGCTCAAGGTTACACAGCCAGTTATTTCTGAGTTTGGTGCTGAGTATCTGAGCCCAGGATTCTATCTCCAGGTCATCCCGACACTGGAGCCGGTGCTTTTATTCACTGAGCCACTTGGCCGCCCCTAAGCAATTGGGGTTAAGTAACCTGCTCAAGATTATATGGCCAGGTATTTCTGGGTGGGTGCTAAGTGTCTGAGCTCGGGATTCAATCTCCAGGTCATCCCGACACTGGAGCTGGTGCTCTTACTCGCTGTGCTACCTGGCCTCCCCTCCATTTTGTTTTAAGCCTCTATTTTGTGACTAAGTACAGACATACTTCAGAGATATTATAGCTTTGGTTCTGGACCACCTCAATAAAGTAAATATTGCAATAAAGTGATTCACATGATTTTTTGGCTTCCCAATGAATATAAAAGTTATTTTACACTATACTGTAGTCTTTTAAGTATACAATAATCATGTCTAAAAATGTATATTCCTTAATTTAAAAATATTTTCTTGCTAAAAAATGATAGCCATCATCTAAGCCTTCATTGTGATGCTGTTGTAATCTTTTTGTTGGTGGAGGGTCTTACTGATGTTGTTGATGCTAACTAATCAGAGTGGTGGTTGCTAAAGGTTGGGGTGGCTGTGGCAATTTCTTTTTTTTTTTTTTTATAAGCGATCGGGGTTAAGTAACTTGCTCAAGGTTACACGGCCAGTTATTTCTGGGTGTGGTACTAGGTATCTGAGCCTGGATTCAATCCCCAGGTCATCCCGACACCGGAGCTGGTACTCTTACTCGCTGAGCCACTTGGCCGCCCCTAAGCAATTGGGGTTAAGTAACTTGCTCAAGGTTACACGGCCAGGTGTTTCTGGGTGGGTGCTAAGTATCTGAGCTCGGGATTTGATCCCCAGGTCATCCCAACACTGGGGCCTGTGCTTTTACTCGCTGTGCTACCTGGCCGCCCCGGCAATTTCTTAAAATAAGACAGCAGTGAAGTTTGCTGCATCTATTGACTCTTCCTTTCAATGAAAGATTTCTCCATAGAATGTGATGTTATTTGATAGCATTTTATCCACAGTAGAACTTCTTTCAAAATTGGAGTCAGTTTTTCCAAACCTTGCCACTGCTTTGTCAACTAAGTTTATATAATAGTCTTCAATATTGTTGTGTCTCAGGGAATAGGGAGGTCTGAAGAAAGGGAGAAAGACAGGGGAATGGAGAATTGGTGGAGCAGTCAACACACACAACATTTATCTATTAAGTTTGTCATTTTATATGGACATGATTTGTGAAGCCCCAAAACAGTTACAATAGTAATATTAAAGATCAGTGATTGCAGGTCAGCATAACAGATATAATAATGAAAAAATTTGAAATATTGCAAGAATTACCAAAATGTGACATAGAGATATGATGTGACCATATTCTTTTGTAATAAATGGCACTGTAGATTTGCTTGACGCAGAGTTACCAAACCCCTTCAATTTGTAAGGGAAAAAAATTGTAATATCTGCAAACTGCAATAAAATGAGGTATGGTTATTATATAAGGGTTTTTCTATAGTAAGAAAAGCATTGAAGTGCTATAGTTTTGCAATGATGTTTATGTCCCCAAAATTGGGTAAATAAATACTTCTGACATGTATGTGTTCCAAATCTAGTAAATGACTACCAATGATGTAGTATATCCCCCAGATTTGATAAATAATTGATAATGGTATGTGCATATATGTATATGTATGTGTGAAATCTGGTAAGCAACAGATTAAAGATCTGTTCATAAAAGCTTTGATGCATAGTTTCCTTTGATCATAGGCTTATTTGCCATAGATAAACATTAGAGATTGTCCTATCAACAACAAGAGATAAACAAAATTTGCCTACTCTCACCAAGACTATTCAACATAATTTTGAGAGAAAGGGAAATGTGTGGGGAGCATTCTACCTGGGCTTTTGTTAGTGGGATAGTGATTCATACCTTGAAGACTGAAGAATTTTCTAGTTATTTTTTTTTATCAGGAGGAGTTCTTTTGCCCCCCCCCCCCTTTTATATGTTACTCATTGTTTTTTGAAAATGCATTTTAATGGTATCCTTTGTTTTTACATTACCTCCTTGCAAACTGAGGACTGGGGAAGACCTTAATTTAGAAAGGTCAAAGTCACCCACTGCATCTTGGGCCATCTCTAGTCATCTTGACTTTTGTCTTGTCACTGGATTTTGATGATTCTGGAGGAGAGAGTGAAGCTAATGATTTTGTGCAGGTCTGCCTTGCTTAAATCCAATTCACACGCAAGTCAAGGTATCACCTTTGTGATGTCATTGGTCTTCTCTGAGAATAAACAGCAACAACAGCAAATCAACCACCATTCAGTACTTGGATGTAACTTGTAAATATCTTTAGCCAGAAACATAAGAGCCTATTGCAGGTCTTAATCATCATCTTGCTCTTGGGTCATGACTAGGATAAACTCTTGTATTCTTCTCATTTGGAAACATGAACATCCTGTGTTCACTCTGCAGCAGTACTAGACAGCGATGTCACAGAATGACACCTCAAAGAGGGAGATAATTGCCTCTGGCTGGGCAGAGAGGAAACCTTATTATGAATACCAGATAGAAGAGATATGAGATATACTTCTTTAGGACTCCATTTAGTGACTTGTTTCTAGATGGCTCAATATTGTTTTACAAAACAATTAGTAAAGTTTGCCTGCAATGATGAGTGTGTCTTATTAGTATACCATCAATCCTATTGAGGGCATGTAACAGCACATTGGTTTCACATGTGTACCCAAGAATTATTAGATGCCCCTAGTAGTGACTGCTTTTCAGGAGTTTGGCTCCAACTCTTGAACTGGAATCTTCAGCTCTGGAATTTGGAGCCCTCCACCACTAGACTGGCCCATCTGGAGTAGGCTGGTAAATGTTTAACACCAAGCTCTACCAAAAAGTGTACAAATGTCATACTTTTAAAGTTTAGTCTGCATTATTGACATTTTATGAACACTTTTTAAAGTCTGGAAATCAACAAAACAGTAAAATTGAGCTATTTTGTTAGTTTGCTGATTTCCAAAGAGTAGATACTTACATGGAAAATTTAACAGCTATAACTGATTTGAGCTAACAACACACCCCTGTACCCACTCTTAAATTTCAGACTAAATTGGTACTTTAAAAATAATAACAATGATAATGATAATAACAAATTGTTAAGTGTAGTTCAAAGAATACAATTTGGTTTTCTTGGTCTAGGAGGAAATTTTCCTAGTAGCATAATTTGTCTATTTGCCTTCAATGACCGAAGTCCTATAATCTTCTCAAGTTGATTAAGAGGTCATTCAGATTTAAGGTGAGTTGTAGGAAAATTCCTGACAATTTATTCATTAATGGGGGGAGGAAGAAGGGTCTGAACTTTATGTGATTACATTAATTAGAGAGATAGAATCCCACTTACATTTTTCTTTCAGATCACCAGGGTTGAACCAGATCAGTAGCCCTCAAGAGATGAGGATGACCATTAGGGATACTGCCATCAGAAACTTCTGAGAGGTCCCTATACTTTTTCCTCTACTTTTTCCAAGTCTAATTTTTTAGTTTCAAACCCTCTTTCTGAGGCTTTCTTTAGTTCCTAGAATGAGCCTTGAGGGTTGGTAAAGAAGAAGAAAGGGAAGTTCTCTCAGAGCATTGCTGAAAGGGAGCTTGAGAAGCCTTTGCAATTAGTTCTTCCAGTTTTTCTATTTACTGCTTCCTATGAACTTGAATCTCTCTAATTGTTATTGATTGGAGCATTTTTATATAGCAGTTGATAGTTTGGATTTTTTTTCCTTTAAGAACTACTTGTGAATATCCTTTGATAATTAATCTATTGCGAATGGCTCTTATCCTTACATATTTAAATAAATTCCCAGTATATTTTGGATATCAGACTTTTGTTAGATTAACTTACTGCAAAGATTTTTTTTTCAGGCTCTTATTATCTCACACCTGGACTGTTGATCTCTGTGATATCCTCAGCTTCTCACTCACTCACCTTGTGTGTCTAATCTGTTGCCACATCTTGCCTCTACCTTTATACTATCTCTCCTATTTGTGTCCTTCTCTCTACTCATACACATTGTCACCCTGATGAAAGTCCTCATCATCTCATGCTTGGACTATTATAATAGTTGACTACTCTGCTTGAATTCTTTCAGCCTTCTCCATCCTCCATTAAGCAGTGATTTTCCTAAAGTTCAGGTCTGATCATGTTGTCTTCCTACTCATCAGACTGAAATAGTTCTCTGTTTTCTCCAGGATAAAATATGAAATCCTCTTTTTGACTTTTAAAACCCTCCACAGTCAGATCCCTTCTTACCTTTCCAATCTTCTGACATGACTTTCTTCCCCTTATTCTATCATCCTTACACAGGACCCTCCACTTACTAGATACATGCCTTTTCATTGGATGTCCTCCTTGTTTGGAATCCTTTTCCTTTACCTCTGCCTCCTGACTTCACTAACTTCCTTTAAGACTCATCTCAAATCATAATTCCTGCAAGAGGTCTTTCCTGCTCTCTTCTCAACTTCCCTTACTAATACTGCTTTCGATCTGAGGTCACCTCTCACTTACACTATATATATCATATATACACATAATCATTTTCATGTTGTCTCTCCAGTTAGAACATGAGGCAGGGATCATATTTTTGCCATTCTCTTCTCAGTCCTTGGCTCAGTGCTTTGTCCATGGTAAGCACTTGACAAATACTTATTGACATTCTATGCCTTTGGTTCTAAGTTCCCTTCTAAGATCCCTCCAGTGCTAATAGTTCACATTTTAAAATTCTATCTTATGTACAATAGCTTTATATATTGCAACTCTAATGTTCCCTGGATCCATTTATGCTCTCATTTTTGTGTTTAAATTTCTATATGTAAATATGTATGTGTGTTTATAGATGTATAAACTTATGCATATATATGATATAGATATATTTAAACTATCTATTCATACAGTTTAACCATGCAAATAATTTTACACTTTGAAGGTATCTATTTATCAATGTGTTACACAGTGCTGGAAAAAAATAGATTTGCTTGTGGGAATCCAAGCTGAATATAAAAAGTTTGGCTATTTGACAATTACTGTGTTTGGCTGAATGTTGAGATTGCCTTTTCGTTGCCAAATGACCCTGGCTTTGTTTATACATCCAAAACAAGTATGAACAAATAAGGAATTTTCTGTGTCATAGTTTCAGGGAAAATCTTATTATTTGCCTTATAAAAACAGACCATTCATCTATCCATCAATCATGTATTAAGAACATTCTATGTACCATTCATTATGCTAGGTTCTGGAATACAAGTGCAATGAATTAAACAATCTCTGCTCTCACAAGGACCTTACATTCCAATAAGTATATAAAAAAAAAGAAAATAAATACAAAGTTGTTAACAACAAAGTTGTTTGGGGCAGAGGGCATTAGCAGTTGGAAGAACCATGGAAGGCTGAATGTAGATGATGTTTGAGCTTTTTCTGGAAGGAAGAGAAGAATTCTAAAAGGCAGAAAAGATGAGGGAGAAAATTCCAGGTTCAAGGGTTATCCAGTGAAAATGCCCAGAGTCAGGAAATGTAGTGTTTTGTTCGAGGGAGAGCAAGGAGAGCGGTGTCACTGAATCATACAGTATATGAGGAGGAAGGAGTGTAAGAGACTAAAAAAGCAGAAAGTCAGGTTAAGGACCTTTTAATATCAGAGGGTTTTATTTTGATCCTAAAGATAATACAGAACCATAGCGGTTTTGTGTGTGTGTGTGTGTGTGTGTGTGTGAGTGTGAGTGTTGATATGGCCAGACCTACACTTAAGATCGATTTCTCAGCTGAATAGAGAATAAATAAGCAGGGAGAGAAACTTGAGGGAAGGAGACTAACCAGGAGACTAACCAGGAGACTATTGCAATAGTCCAGATATGAAGTGATGAGGACCTATACCAGGGTAGTAGAAGTATCAGAGGAGAGAAAGGGACATATGTAAAAGATGTTACAAAAGTAACTTTTTTTGCAACAGGCTTTGGCAACAGATTGCTTGGTGTGTGTGTGTGTGTGTGAGAGATAGTGAGGAGTTGAAGGTGACACTTAATTTATGAGTGATTTGATGGTGCCCTCAAAAATAATAGAGAGGGTTTGGGGGAGAAGATAATGAGTTCGGACATGTTGAATATAAGGTGTCTACAGGACATCTAGTTTGAGATGTCCTCTAGGCAGTTGGAGATGTGAAGCTGAAGATCCCCAGAGAAGTTAGGGTTGAAAAAGTACATTTGAATATCACCAGTATAGCGATAATAATTTAATCCATGGGAACTAAAAAGACCACCAAATGAAATAGTATGTAGAAAGAAGAGGGCCCAGGATAAAGCCCTTTGGGATACTCATGATTAATAGGTATGACCACAATGAAGATCCCTTATAGCTAAGTCATATTATTATTTAATGATGGAGATATTATGGAAGACATTCCTATTCAAGTATAGGTTGGAACAGATGGCCCCTGAGGTTCCTTCCACCTCTGGAATTCAGTGATTGTATAATATTTAATGTTGTGTGAGTGGTGCTAAATAAAAATGTACAAAACTCACAGTCTCCCGTCTCCTACTCCCAAACTGCTTTAATCATATTTTTCAGATTGAATCAATTTCTCCTTCAAGAATGGGTCTTTATTGCTTCATTCCTCCAGATACAAGACTTATAATCTTCCCTCTTCTAATATTGATGAGCTGAAATGAAAATATTGAATGGCTGTTACACTTAGCTTTTAGCTCAGAAATACTTTGTTGTTATAATTGAGTGCATTTTAAAATTTAATTTTCTTTTAGAATGCCCTTTCATACTATTTTCCACAACATCCTAAGCCACATTTTTAATTGTATATCTTTTTCTTGCTTTCTTTCCTCAATCCTGTTCCATTCATTTCAATTTGATATATTGACAATCATTGAATTGGAAGTCAAGAGTACTGCCTTGGTCATGAATTTGCTGTATGATCTTGTGCAAGTTGCCTGTTTTTTTAGATTTCAATTTCATCTGTGAAATAATTTCAAAAATTAGCATTTCTTTAATCTGTTAGAGTTTGTGAAGTTCTTTACATGTACAAGAGAGTGTTGCCAAAGTCCCTCTGAATGATGTAAGACTGTTTGACTTTGTTTCCATATAAAAAGGGTAGAAATGTGGATAGGGAAATGGTAGAGATAACTTTGCCCCTTGTTCTTGGCTTTCCTCTGTGTCTTTTGGACACTTTGGGAGAATGGAAGAGACTTGGAGTGTGAAAAATGGTGATCTATAAACCCTTTCCTCCTCTTCCTCTTTTTCCTTTCTCTTTTTCCCCCCTTTTTAAAAGACTGTCTCTTGGGGTGGCCAGGTAGCACAGCGAGTAAGAGCACAGGCTCCAGTGTCCGGATGACCTGGGGATTGAATCCAGGCTCAAATACTTAGCACCACACCCAGAAATAACTGGCCGTGTAACCTTGAGCAAGTTACTTAACCTCGATTACTTAAAAAACAAAACAAAACTGTTTCTTTATCTTGCCTAGGCTAGAAGAGCAGCAGCCACTCATGGGCCCAATCCTAATACTGATTGGCTAAGAAGCTTTAACCTGCTATGCTCTTCTGACCTGAGCTGCTTCAACACTCCTGGTAACTCTTTGCTCCTGGGGGCTCACTATATTGATGCCAAGCTTACCAAGGGCATCTGATTAGATTCACCTTTACTACTTTACTCATCAAACTCATGCAATCTAATAACCTCAGTCTCCCTTGGTAGTAAAGATTACAGATATATGCTCACGCTCAGTTTTGGAGGTCTTTTTCCCTAAAAGAACTGGAAAAAGCTGACAGAGCCTAACTCTTTTCTGAAGAGAGAGCCAAGGATTTGAGCTGGCCCAAAGCTGGAAGCAGTAGAAACTCCAGCCAAGTAACTGCAGTGATTGCATGTCTGGCAGAAACTGTGCATCCAACTGAGCAGCATCTGACCGTGGAGACTATATGACCAACATGATACAGGTCGAGCAATAGTAGAACAATATAGCATCTCAAAAACATCAGCAGCCTGGGAGCTGCCAATGGGAGTGTTGCCCCTTTGCTTGTGGAACTCAACCATATATATTCCTCATGTGTATGCCTCTTTACATAGTTCTTCATGTATATGTGCACTATTCTTATAGATGTATCTATGAGAGAATGTGCCTCAGATGTGTGGGAGAAATGTTTCATCCCTATGAAATGTTTTGCTGCTATTTTCTTACTATTCGACTTTATTAAATCCCTTTTCTTTGAACTAATTATATACTTTGAGTCACTATTAAAAGTAAGCATAATGGTAGGGTCTCCACTACAGTTTTACAGGAGAATCATGGAATATGTTGGTCTTGGTAGACATTGGGACCCACATCACAAGGTAGGAGGTGCTCCGAGATGTTACAAATATATTATCTCATTTAACCTTCACCACTGTACAAAAGTCCCCATAAACCAGCAGTAATACTCTCCACTCTATTTCCACTCTATCCCTGAGGAGCATGGGTTCAAACTTAAACTAGCTGGTACATAACATTTCCTCATCCTTCTCCCTTTGAGGAGTCCCCACCAAGTTTACTGTCATATGTGTGGCATAAGTGAAGGTTAATTTACTTCCTTGCTCCACTGGATAAATACTGATTAAAACAAAACAAAACAAAACAACGTGTCTATGTTGGAAGTTCAATCCATTTCTGGGCTGGGTCAAGCAGGTTGCTCCTCGGAGCTGGCTTCTCTGAACTCAGATATGAGTCTAGGCCTCTGGTTGTCAGTGGAATATCAAAAGGCTTTGATAGATCGCCTCATCTGCCCAGTCACCTGTGTGCCCTTTTGCCCAACCTTTTGTATACATATTCACTTTCAACTCAGCCTCCAAAGAGTCATTAGTCTTTATGGATCTTCAGCAAACCCAATGACTTTTCATCCTCACATAGTCACTTATGGACCTACAGTAACACATGACCAGAAAATGATTCCCTAAAGTTCCATGTGTTGGTTTGGCAGCAGGCAGGGAATATTGTGTGCATTCTGCATAACCTATCAGAAAGGGGAAGAAACCAAAGAAATCAAATACATACAGCGAACTAACAGAGAAGCACACAAGGGCCTGGATGATTCTAAGAGCCAAGAAGGTGAAAAATTTCCTTATATATTCAGAGAATAAAACATGATGCAAAGAAGGGTAGAAATGATTGCAGAGTCATTCTCAGGAGTTTAGCCAAACCTGAAATTATTGACAAGAACAACAGAGATGTCATGGTTTCTAAGCTGATGACTGAAATCACCATCTTCCCTGTTTATTTTCAACATTTTGATGGCACCAAAAATGGGTAGGTAAATCCCTACTGAAATTTAAATATCATCTCTGGACACTAGAAACTTAATGGTTATTTCAAAAATTAGCCAAATTATAAGTTTATGCAAGGAGACATTAAATTCACTATGGGCATCTCTACATTCTTGTTTCTGCTTTGGTGATGATGTAAAAAAAGAAAGAAAAACTAGTTCTGCCACTGGAGTCTCTGAGTAAAAGAAAAGATTTTAACTCAATCCAAATTGAGCTTTGAAAACAAACTATCATAGGGGCAGCCAGGTAGTACAGTGAGCAAGAGCACCAGCCCCAGTGTCGGGATGACCTGGGGATCGAATCTGGGCTCAGACACTTAGCACATACCCAGAAACACCTGGCCGTGTAACCTTGAGCAAGTTACTTAACCCCAATTGCTTAAAAAAAAAAAAGAAAACAAACCATCATTCATTAAACTTGTTATGATGGGGGAGGGTGGGCAAGTGGTAAATAGTGCCACAACTCCTCTTATGCCCTCCAGTTTGATTTGGTGCTGAGTTTGTACCCTGACCCCTTCTGGGGAGAATACATGGCCCTATGCTGACAGCACTTGGCACTTTGATATGACAAGAAATCCTGGATTGTCCTTTGGTCCTCCCCTACTGTAACAGCAAGCACCCTAGCATACCAGGGATGGCTGCTAGCACAGGTTCTTTGATCTGCTTTAGTAAAGGAAAGCAATTTTAAAGGAGTCAACAATCTTTAAACATACATACATCCATACATACATACATACATACATACATACATTTCACTTAGTTCAGGGGAAAAAGTCAGCACCCTGAACTTCAGAAAATATAAACATAAATGAAAAGCAGACAAAAAATACATACAGAGAAAATAGCACAATTCAATAGACCAACAGACATGGCTTCTAACTGTCTGACCATTATATACATATATAGTTACTGGAGAGAGAAGCACCAGCATCTGGGTTTTCAAAGCTGTGGGAGCTCAACTGCTACCCAGGGTCTCATCTGGTGAAATTACACAACTCTTCCCACATGTGAGCCCCCAAGCAAAACCTCACCTCAGAGTTTATATACACCCTTCTTTAGGGTCAGAGGACATTACAACCTTCATGACCCACTACCTAATTACAAAGTAACAAAAGGTGTATGCCTTCCTGAAAAACAAGCCTCCCCCTAATCAAACCCCTCCTGTTGGGTTCCACTCGAGGCCCATTAAGGGGCAGGGAAGATCTTCAAATTCCCTTACCATTATATCTGTCCAGTCCCATATCAGGAGGAGGAAGGCAAGATGCTATTTCAGTTAAAAAGGAGAGGTTGTCTTTTTTTTTTTTTCCTGCTTCTGGAACATGTGGAAAGTATTGCTCCTTCCCTAGGCTTCTCATGAGATATAGCAGATGGGAAGTGCCTTCCTCCGCTTTCCCTCCCTCCCTCCCCTGCCATTCCAGCAACATGGTGTCTGTGAATACATGGCATATAAACAAGCTGAGCCTTGACCGTGGGCTCCTGGCTGCCTTTTCTGCTTTGAATTTCTTACTTGAACATAGGTGACTGAATAGTGATCCTGAAATAGAAATTTCAGACTTAGAGGCAGGCTCATGAATTAAAGATATAAGAACTTATGTAGTCCTTAGTTAGAATTGACTGGCAGCAGAAGAAATTTGTGCCTTGGAAAGGATGACCATCAGTAGGAGGAGATCAACCCAGTCTGGCTTACCAAGACATGAACTTGGAGGGAATTGCTGGATAGTAAAGAGTTTAGGTGAAATATGAAGCATTAATATATCAATTCCACATATTGCTTTATATTCTAAAATTTAAATTTCAAACTCCCACGAGGATATAATAGTTATATTATTGTAATAGCTTGTTCAAGGTTTTTTAAATTTGGTCAGAATTTAATTCTATTGGGGCGGCCAGGTAGCACAGCGAGTAAGAACACCGGCTCCAGTGTTGGGATGACCTGGAGATCGAATCCGGGCTCAGACACTTAGCATCCACCCAGAAACACCTGGCCGTGTAACCTTGAGCGAGTTACTTAACCCCAATTGCTTAGGGGCAGCCAGGTGGCCCAACAAGTAAGAGCACCAGCCCCAGTGTCGGGATGACCTGGGATAGAATCTAGGCACAAAATCTAGGCCCAGAAATAACTGGCCATGTAACCTTGAGCAAGTTACTTAACTCCAATTGCTTAAAAAAAAAAAGAATTTAATTCTATTTCCATTTTGAGGTTGATCCACCCTTTAGTTTTTCAGACAGTTCTGAATTTGACTGACATCTTGCCATCTTGTCTATACAAATAGCATAGGAGGTCTAAGAATTCCTTGATTTCTTTCAGGGCTAAGATGTTAATTAGGACATGAGATCTGTCACTGATACTACGCTCCTGCCATAAATGGATGCTGTGTGTGTGTGTGTGTGTGTGTGTGTGTGTAAATGGGCTTTTTCTATGAACTTGTTCTTTTGAGGAGGTGGGTAAAATTGTTCATAGTAAACATTAGTCATTGAGGGAAGCATAGTTTCAATACAAATAAATTGTACAGGGGAGGGGCACCAGAGCCCGCCAATTGCAGGAGTTTATTCCTGGTTGTCTGAAGATAGGGCATAGGTTTTATCAACCAGGTGGAGTCCTGGAAAAGGGAGACCATTTAAATAACAAATTGATTCAAAATGATATCAGAGGTGGGTGGCATTCTAGGCAAAGAAAATAATTTAAATAAAGTAGGGATAGGCTAGAGTCAGCTCCAAGTACATTTGTGAGCCAGTTGTTAAATTTTCAGAGTATTTGTTTTTCAAAAACTTATGACCATTACAAATTGGGGCTTGTTTTATTGTTTTGTTATTATCTAGACCTAGGAAAGTGGTATAGGGAATATGCATACATTGTGCATAGGGTATGTGCATACATTTTTCTTCCAGAGGCCAGTTGTTAAATATTTACCAGCACACTCTCTTCTCCCCCTTCCCTCATTGCTCTACTAACATTGGCTCAGCAGAAAGCTCGGGAATAAAGTCATCCCCAGACTGATGGCTAATAGCAACAACCATAAATAATAATAACAACAACAACAATGACATTTATATAGTACTTTAAGGTTTACAAAATGCTTTGCATCAATTATTTTCCTTGGGCTTCCTAACACCCTGGAACAAAGTATAGACATGTAAAAGAATGGACATATTTGTGAGACAGAGTGCTTCAGTTGGACTGGAGCATTAAGGCTGCCATGTGGAAGGCCTTGAATGCTAGGCAATAAGATAGGTTAGAGAAAACTTCACTCTATAATTAATTTAGAGGCATTGAATCCTTTTGAGCAGTCTTGCAGTGTGGGAAGGGTGTACTGGAGGGGATCCATTCTCTTGCATTCTTAGGATCTCAGAGTTAGAAGGGACCTAATTTAGGTTTTCTAGGGATAGGGACCTCAATGCCTCTTCAGGTAGTTCAATTTTGGAATACCTCAAATTGTGAGAAAATTTTGTCCTATGTATCAGTGACTTCCTTGTGATTTCACTCCCTCTTTTTGTCTCTACACAGAGGCATTCAGACCACAGCTATAAGGTAGGACAAGACTGAATTGCCCATGGAGCTTAACCCTCAAAGATGAGCCTGATTCAAATTATCAGGACATCAATTCTCAAGAGATTGTTTTGCTAGATGCAAGGCAATTTCATCAGGATGTGCAGAGTTTGGTTGGTGTGAGGAGACTTTAGGAAACATGAAAGTTTAAAAGAAATCTTTTCTTTGAGAAATGTGAAGCAAGAAAGGCAGATTGTTTAGAAGTATAATTGAAGTGTACAGGAAACCAGAGATTCCATTATGTTCATGAGATCCAAAGAAGCAAGGAGAAAATATAAATAATCCCTGATGGACCACAGAGACCATTTAGAGCAATATTCAATAATGATGCTAGGGATGTCTGCATTGAAGGACTAATTAGACCCTAATTTTGGTTGACTCTGCTAAAGCTTAAACCATGCCCCAGCCAACTGTTTTCCAAATACCCCAGAGGAAGGGAAGAGAGGAGTTTGAATTACTTTTTCAGGAATGAGTGATGAAAACAATTTTTTGGTGTTCTGTTTTGCAGTTCTGTCTTGATTAAATATTTTTATATTTTACTGAATAACTCAAAAAGTTCCCAGTTTCAACCTTGGTATGAGTTTGAGCCAGAGGACATAATAATTGTCACCTGAAATGTTCCCACATCAAACTGCTAATGTGAATTAGAGGTTAGTGTCATCTTGGTGAAATTTGTGGGGGACCTTATTTGGGCATGTTTATTATTGTGATGTATAAAAAGTTTGAGAGCATAGTTTTTGAGTAATTAATCATTTTCTTAATAATGTTAGCATACTATTAGCAAAAAGATGTCCATTTAACCATCTCTCTTAGACCAAAGACCCCTCAAAGGAGTCCACTCAAAACTTAAATTCCCTTGAAAGAGTGGGTGTTCTTAAGGGTGGAAATCAATTCTGATTGTTTAACAATTAATTAGAGAATGAATATTATAATGGGAGGTGAACCTATTTCAAGGATTTTCTGGGGGTACATAACTCTTGCTCAGTCTTGATCAAAGAAATTTATCCCATCTGACAAAAGGGAGAATCCACATTTTCCCAGACGTGTCTGAATGAAACACAGTGGACCAGAATCTATCAATTCACTTAACTTTACTTTTTGAACAGATCTGTGCTCTCCCTCTCAATATTAGCCCCACACTTCAAAGGCTGCCCGAGCAACCCACAGGGGCTGATTTCTGAATGAGGAAGTAGAAAAAGGGAAAAACCTAATTCAATGATTAGTTATATACAAGAGAGAAATAATCATTTTTTGCATTATATTTAGGAAAGCTTATGATATTTATAAAGATTTTGGGTCAATATAAGGAACTAGTAGCATAGTACTAGTGGGACATATTCAGCAGAAGGAATGGGAAGGAGTGAGACTTAATTGCCCTGTTGCTCACTAACCTCCCACCCCCCAAAAAAAGTAAAGAGTAATGAGAAGTCTTTAACCCCTATCTACCCAACACCCATATCAGGTCCTCATTCTTTATTTCCGTCTATGCCATCTTGACCTCCTGCACCAAATCCTGACTGCTCCCCATCATGTCCCTGCTGTCATCACTCACATTCTTTCTCCTTTCTTTCCTATCCTATTGAAGTCCCTGCCTATACCACAGAAACACTAAAAAATTATAAGTACACTCTTTTTTTAGGGAGATGTTATCCAGAAGATGACAGAAATGATAGATGGGTCTGAAGAGACTGGATAGTTAAAACTTAGTTAGTTAGCCTAGTTAACCTACATGTTAGTAGAGAGAAGATCAGAGACCCTGAGATCAGCAACAATTTCCAGTAGAGATGAAAAGCTAAGATATTGTCAAGCAGAGATTAAGTGTGGAGTCATGGATCCCAGCAGAAGTCATGCTACTTCCAGTGGAGTGCAGAGATAGATAGCAGACAGAAAACATTAATAACTCTGCAGTTCTGATCTTGTGGAATACCTGGCTACATTTGTGCCTGGGCCACATGTGTCCTGGTTTGTGTGGCTACAATGCATGTGTCCTGCTCACGAGTGTCTTCTGGATGTGTGCTCTCCCCTAGTAGTGGTAGGGTAACCTGTAGGAAAGAATACCCTATATATTGTCTCATGATTTGATTTGATATGCTTATGACTGATTAAATATCTTTTGCTTTGAAATAATGCGTTTAATAACTGGATGACAATATCCAGATCTAGACCCTTGTATTCTGGCTGCTTTGTACCCAGGCATCTAGGAAGATATGTCAATGGTCTAGGCCTTAGCTCCCTGAACCAATTAAAATTTGAGAATAGTTTCAGTACTTTTTCAGGAAAAACTAGCCAGACTATGCATAGGGAGAGGTGTGAGGAAGAATACTTAATATTTTTCATATACCATCATCACCACTTGCCTAAACTATTTAATAGCATCCTTCCTTTCCCCCATACTTTCAGTTTTTGCTTCTCTAATCCATCTTCTATAAAACTGCTAAAATCATCTTCCCAAAGCACACTGCTCTGTTCATAAATCTCCAATGGCTCCACATTGCTTCTAGGCTAAAATACCAACTCCTCAGCCTTGCATTTAAATACCTATGCAGTTTGGCTCCAATCTGTCTTGCCATAATTCCATTTACTCTCCTTCATTCACTAAATATTCTAGCCTAACTGGCTTTTTAGATCTTCCAGCATTCCATCTCCCACCTTGGTACATTTGTTCAAGCAGCCTCCCATACCTATGAAGCTCTTTCTTCCAAACTACACTCCTCTGAATCCTTATCTTCCTTTAAAGCCTCAACTCAGGTACTGTTTCCTGAATGAAGTCCATCTATTTTTGTAATTCCCTGTTGTTGGTGTTTTCTTTCTCTTGAAATGACTTTGTATTTTCTTATATCTGTATATATTGTACTCCACTTACTTAAAAATATTGGCTCCTTGGAGGCAGAGACAGTTTCATTTTTTTTTTTAATTTCCAGCACAGTTAGTACAAGGCACTAATAAGTTTGACAAATTTAACTGAAATCAATCAATAACCAATCAGTGAAGATTTATTAAGCACCTACAATGTGACAGGCATTGTGCTAAGCACTGGTGATACAAAAAAAAAAGGCAAAAGACAGTCCATGTCCTCAAGGAGTTGGCAATCTAATGGGAGAGACAACATGCAAACAAATATCTACAAAGCAAGCTACATGTAAGATAAACAGGAAATAATTTAAAGAGGGAAAGCACTGGAATTGAGAGGAAAGAATTCCTGTAGGTGGTGAGATTTTAGTTGGGACTTAGAGCAAACCAGTGAGGTCAGTAGGCAGAACAAAGGAGGGAGAGTATTATAGACAT